>NC_141877.1:501092542-501395572 GCF_056163025.1 Triticum urartu
TCCCGCGGAGGAAAACCCTGCCTTTCTTTATTAACACCAGTACTCCTAATACGTACTTATCCTATTTGGGTCTAGGCCTTGCATTGCCATACTTCGCCACATATTTTTGCCAAGCTTGCCTAAAGTTTTCAAAATGAAAAGGATGTACACTTGTGCACGGTTGTCGCGGTCGCACCGTACCCTCACACGGTCGCTTCGCACCCTCACACGGTCGCTCCTGCATGCTGAAACCCAACCAAGGGAACGCGCCCTCACCAACACGTGCTACCGCATGTGAACAAACCAAACTCAGCCATCCTACCGCTGACACATAATTTTCGTTCATACAGTATGTTTATCCAACCGCATGTTGGGAGGATCCCTACGGCCTATGCGGTGGTCTGTTGGGGAAGAAGAAGAGGTGAGGAAGAAGGGTTAGGAGACATGGGAGATTCATCCAACAACCTAAAATGGTAGACTGACCCAAATGATGAAAGTCAGGCGACTTGCTTAACAATATATGTTTTTGCACAGCAACCGATCCCTAAAAACAACAACATAAAGAAAAACTATCACTGCTCGCGGAACGAGACGGCCTCGTCGTCTTTGGCTACCGGCGCGAACAAGCCATAGCTGCCGACGTGTGTATCCACACCAAGGTTGTCCTCGGCCTCTAGCTACTCGTTCACACTGAGCGTGCGGGCGCTCTGCATGGACAAGAGCACTGCTCGGTTCAAGTCAAGGATGTCCGATTCTGCCTACAGGATGGCCGCGATGGCAGCGGCATCCGCGCACTCCGCGTCGAGTTGAACCTCTGCCGTCCGGTTCAAGTCGAGGACGTCCGGTTCCGCCTTGAGGAGGGCCTCGATGGTAGCGGCATCCGCGCGCTTGATACATCTCCAACGTATCTATTATTTTTGATTGCTCCATGCTATATTATCTACTATTTTGGACTATATTGGGCTTTATTTTCCACTTTTATATTATTTTTGGGACTAACCTATTAACCGGAGGCCCAGCCCAGAATTGATGTTTTTTGCCTATTCAGTGTTTCGGATAAACAGAATATCAAACGGAGTCCAAACAGAATAAAATCTTCGGGAACGTGATATTCTCAACAAACGTGATCCAGGAGACTTTGACCCTCCTCCATGGAACAAAAGAGGCGGTCACGAGGGTGGAGGGCACCCCCACCCCTAGGGCGTGCCCCCCTGCCTCATGGGCCCTTCGTTACTCCTCCGGCGTACTTCTTCCTCCTATATATACACACGTACCCCCAAACGATCAGAACAGGAGCCAAAAACCTAATTCCACCGCCGCAACTTTCTGTACCCACGAGATCCCATCTTCGGGCCTGTTCCAGAGCTCCGCTGGAAGAGGGCCGTCATCACGGAGGGCTTCTACATCATCATAGCCTCTCCGATGAAGTGTGAGTAGTTTACCTCAGACCTTCGGGTCCATAGTTAGTAGCTAGATGGCTTCTTCTCTCTCTTTGAGACTCAATACAAAGTTCTCCCCCTCTCTTGTGGAGATCTATTCGATGTAATCTTCTTTTTGCGGTGTGTTTGTTGAGATCGATGAATTGTGGGTTTATGATCAAGTCTATCTATGAATAATATTTGACTCTTCTCTGAATTCTTTTATGTATGATTGGTTATCTTTGCAAGTCTCTTCGAATTATCCGTTTGGTTTGGCCAACTAGATTGGTAGTTCTTGCCATGGCAGAAGTGCTTAGCTTTGGGTTCGATCTTGCGGTGTCCTTACCCAGTGACAGAAGGGGCAACAAGGAACGTATTGCATCGTTTCCACCGAGGATAACAAGATGGGGTTTATTTCATATTGCATGAATTTATCTCTCTACATCATGTCATCTTGCTTAAGGCGTTACTCTGTTTTTAACTTAATACTCTAGATGCATGCTGGATAGCAGTCGATGAGTGGAGTAATAGTAGTAGATGCAGAATCGTTTCGATCTACTTTTCACGGACGTGATGCCTATATACATGATCATGCCTAGATATTCCCATAACTATGCTCAATTCTGTCAATTGCTCAACAGTAATTTGTTCACCCACCGTAGAATACTTATGCTCTTGAGAGAAGCCACTAGTGAAACCTATGGCCCCCGGGTCTATTCTCATCATATCAATCTCCATCACTTCAATCTTGCTTTGCTTTTTTACTTTGCTTTTACTTTTTACTTTGCATCTTTATACCAAAATTACTAATAATATTATATCTATCAGATCTCACTCTCGTAAGTGACCGTGAAGGGATTGACAACCCCTAATCGCGTTGGTTGCGAATAGCTATCGCTTTGTGCAGGTACGAGGGACTTGACCGTGGCCTCCTACTGGATTGATACCTTGGTTCTCAAAAACTCAGGGAAATACTTACGCTACTCTGCTGCATCATCCCTTCCTCTTCGGGGAAAACCAACGCAAGCTCAAGACGTAGCAAGAAGGATTTCTGGCGCGGTTGCCGGGGAGTCTACGCAAAAAGTCAACATACCAAGTACCCATCACAATCCCTATCTCTCGCATTACATTATTTGCCATCTGCCTCTCATTTTCCTCTCCCCCCAATTCACCCTTGCCGTTTTATTCGCCCTCTCTCTCTATCCTCCCTCTCTATCTACCTCTTTTTGCTCGCTTGCCTTTTTGTTTGCTCTTGTGTTAGATTGCTTGTTTGTCGCGATGGCTCAAGATACTACCAAATTGTGTGACTTCACCAATACCAATAATAATGATTTCCTTAGCACTCCGATTTCTCCTCTTACCGAAGCTGAATCTTGTGAAATTAATACTGCTTTGTTGAATCGTGTTATGAAAGATCAATTCACCGGCCTTCCTAGTGAAGATGCCGCTACTCATGTGAATAGCTTCGTTGATTTATGTGATATGCAAAATAAAAAAGATGTCAATAATGATGTCGTTAAATTGAAGCTATTTCCTTTTTCGCTTAGAGTTCGTGCTAAAGCTTGGTTTTCATCTTTGCCTAAGAACAGTATTGATTCATGGAACAAGTGCAAAGATGCTTTTATCTCTAAGTATTTTCCTCCCGCTAAGATCATCTCTCTTAGGAACGATATTATGAACTTTAAACAACTTGATCATGAACATGTTGCACAAGCTTGGGAGAGAATGAAATTAATGATACGTAATTGCTTTACTCATGGTTTGAATTTGTGGATGATCATACAAATTTTTTATGCCGGATTGAATTTTGCTTCTAGAAATCTTTTAGATTCGGCCGCGGGAGGCACTTTTATGGAAATCACTTTAGGAGATGCTGCTGAACACCTAGATAATATTATGGTTAATTATTCTCAATGGCTTACTAAAAGATCTTCTAATAAAAAACTGCATGCGATAGAAGAAATTAATGTGTTGAGTGGAAAGATGGATGAAATTATGTAATTATTTGCTACTAAGAGTGTTTCTTCTGATCCTGATGATATGCCTTTGTCTACTTTGATTGAGAATAACAATGAATCTATGGATGTGAATTTTGTTGGTAGGAATAATTTTGGTAACAACGCTTATAGAGGGAAATTTAATCCTAGGCTATATCCTAGTAATGCTTCTAATAATTATGGTAATTCCTACAACAACTCTTATGGAAATTATAATAAGATGCCCTCTGAATTTGAGACTAGTGTTAAAGAGTTTATGAATTCACAAAAGAATTTTAATGCTTTGCTTGAGGAGAAATTGCTTAAAGTTGATGATTTGGCTAGAAACGTTGATAGAACTTCTCTTGAGGTTGATTCTTTAAAGCTTAGATCTATTCCTCCTAAGCATGATATCAATGAGTCTCTCAAAGCCATGATAATTTCCATTGATGAGTGCAAGGAAAGAACCGCTAGGATGCGTGCTTCCAAAGATGCCTTTATTAAAGCGTGTTCCTCCAATTCCTATGAAAATCAAGATGAAGATCTAAAAGTTATTGATGTGTCCCCTATTAAATCTTTGTTTTGCAATATGAATCTTGATGAAACTGAATATGCTCTTCCTTTACCTAGAAGGCGTTCTAAAAATTCGGAGTATTTAGATCTTGATGATGAAATTGATGAAAGTGGGATTCAAAGAAATAAAAATCTAGATGTTGCTAAAACCACTATATTGGATTTCAAGGAATTTAATTATAAAAGTTGCTCTTTAATTGATTGTATTTCATTGTTGCAATCCGTGCTAAACTCTCCACATGCTTATAGTCAAAATAAAGCCTTCACCGAACATATTGTTGATGCCTTGATGCAATCTTATGAAGAAAAACTTGAGTTGAAAGTTTCTATCCCTAGAAAACTCTATGATGAGTGGGAACCAACTATTAAAATTAAAATTAAAGATCATGAGTTTTATGCTTTGTGTGATTTGGGTGCTAGTGTCTCTACTATTCCCAAGACTTTGTGCGATTTGCTAGATTTCCGTAATTTTGATGATTGCTCGCTAAACTTGCATCTTGCGGATTCCACTATTAAGAAACCTATGGGAAGGATTAATGATGTTCTTATTGTTGCAAATAGGAATTATGTGCCCGTAGATTTCATTGTCCTTGATATAGATTGCAATTCTTCTTTCCCTATTATTCTTGGTAGACCTTTCCTTAGAACGGTTGGTGCGATTATTGATACAAAGGAAGGGAATATTAGATTTCAATTTCCATTAGAAAAGGGAATGGAACAATTTCCAAGAAAGAAAATAAAATTACCAGATGAAACTATCATGAGAGCCAATTATGGATTGCCTACCAAAGATGGCAATACCTAGATCTATCCTCGCTTTTATGCCTAGCTAGGGGCGTTAAACGATAGCACTTGTTGGGAGGCAACCCAATTTTATTTTTATTCCTTTCTTGTTGATCCTGTTTAGTTATAAATAAATTATTTAGCCTCTTTTTTGGTTGTGTTTTTTTGTGTTTAATTAGTGTTTGTGCCAAGTAGAACCGTTGGGATGACTTGGGGAAAGACTTGTTGAACTTGCTGTAAAAAACAGAAACTTTAGTGCTCACGAGAACTGCTTTCATTTTTATTTGAAGAGTTATATTTAGTTAATTCTTTTTGCAGATGATTAATAGATAAATTCCTCGCGTCCATAAATTTATTTTAGAATTTTTGGTGTTCCATATCTTGCGCTAGCTGCAGATTACTACAGACTGTTCTATTTTTGACAGATTCTGTTTTTCGTGTGTTGTCTGCTTATTTTGATGAATCTATGGCTAGTAAAATAGTTTCTGATCCATAGAGAAGTTGGAATACAGTAGGTTTAACACCAATATAAATAAAGAATGAGTTAATTACAGTACCTTGAAGTGGTCTTTTGTTTTCCTTCGCTAACGGAGCTCATGAGTTTTCCATTTTGAGTTTTGTGTTGTGAAGTTTTCAAGTTTTGGGTGAATTCTTTTGATGGATCATGCAACAAGGAGTGGCAAGAGCCTAAGATTGGGGATGCCCATGGCACCCCGAAGATAATCCAAGGACACCAAAAAGTCAAAGCTTGGGGATGCCCCGGAAGGCATCCCCTCTTTTGTCCACTTCCATCGGTAATTTACTTGGAGCTATACTTTTAGTCACCAAGATGATATGTGTTTTGCTTGGAGCGTCTTGTCTTATTTGTGTCTTTGTGTCTTAGTATGCCACAATCATCCTTGTTGTACACACCTTTTGAGAGAGCCATACATGAATTAAAATTTGATAGAATTCTCTATGTGCTTCACTTATATCTTTTGAGCTAAGTAATTTTGCTCTATGCGCTTTACTTATATCTTTTGAGCGTTATAATTTTGCTCTATGTGCTTCACTTAGATTTTTTAGAGCACAGTGGTGGATTTGTTTTAAGGAAACTACTGATCTCTCATGCTTCACTTAAATTATTTTGAGATTATCTTAATAGCATGGTAATTTGCTTAATAATAATATCCTTGGTATTCAAGATTTGTGAAACTTTCTTTTGAGTGTGTTGAATACTAAGAAAAGATTGAAGCATGATTATTGTTTTGAGATATGGAGGTGATAATATTAAAGTCAGGCTAGTTGAGTAGTTGTGAATTTAAAGAATACTTGTGTTAAAGTTTGTGATTCCCGTAGCATGCACGTATGGTGAACCGTTATGTGATGAAGTCGGAGCATGATTTATTTATTTATTGTCTTCCTTATGAGTGGCAGTCGGGGACGAGCGATGATCTCTTCCTACCAATCTATCCCCCTAGGAGCATGCGCGTCATACTTTTCTTTGATAACTTCTAGGTTTTTGCAATAAGTATATGAGTTCTTTATGACTAATGTTGAGTCCATGGATTATACGCAGTCTCACCCTTCCACCTTTGCTAGCCTCTCTAATACCGCGCACATTTCGCCGGTATCATACACCTACCATATACCTTCCTCAAAACAGCCACCATACCTACCTATTATGGCATTTCCATAGCCATTCCGAGATATATTGCCGTGCAACTTTCCACCGTTCCGTTTATCATGACACACTCCATCATTGTCATATTGCATATCCCGGTACACCGCCGGATGCATTCACATAGAGTCATATTTTGTTCTAAGTATCGAGTTGTAATTGTTCAATTATAATAAAAATAAAAGTGTGATTATCATCATTATTAGAGCATTGTCCCAGTGAGGAAAGAATGATGGAGACTATGATTCCCCCATAAGTCGGGATGAGACTCCGGACGAAAAAAATAGGCCATAGAAGCCCAAATAAAAAGAGGCCATAAAAAAAGAGAAAAGGCCCAAACAAAAAATATATAAATAAAAAATGAGAGAAAAATAGAGAATGGACAATGTTAATATCCTTTTACCACACTTGTGCTTCAAAGTAGCACCATGATCTTCAGAGTAGAGAGTCTCTCATGTTATCACTTTCATATACTAGTGGGAATTTTTCATTATGAACTTGGCTTGTATATTCCAATGATGGGCTTCCTCAAATTGCCCTAGGTCTTCATGAGCAAGCAAGTTGGATGCACACCCACTTAGTTTCTTTTTGAGCTTTCATATACTTATAGCTCTAGTGCATCCGTTGCATGGCAATCCCTAGTCACTCACATTGATATCTATTGATGGGCATCTCCATAGCCCGTTGATATGCCAAGTTGATGTGAGACTATCTTCCCCTCCTTTTTGTCTTCTCCACAACCACCATTCTATTCCACCTATAGTTCTATATCCATGGCTCACGCTCATGTATTGCGTGAAGATTGAAAAAGTTTTGAAAAAGTTAGAGTATGAAACAATTGCTTGGCTTGTCATCGGGGTTGTGCATAACATAAATACTTTGTGTGGTGATGATGGAGGATAGCGAGACTATATGATTTTGGAGGGATAACTTTCTTTGGCCATGATATTTTGAGAAGACATAATTGCTTTGTTAGTATGCCTGATACGTCTCCAACGTATCTATAATTTTTGATTGCTCCATGCTATATTATCTACTGTTTTGGACTATACTGGGATTTATTTTCCACTTTTATATTATTTTTGGGACTAACCTATTAACCGGAGGCCCAGCCCAGAATTACAGTTTTTTGCCTATTTCAGTGTTTTGGATAAACAGAATATCAAACGGAGTCCAAACAGAATAAAATCTTCGGGAACGTGATCCAGGAGACTTGGACCCTGCTCCAAGGAAGAAAAGAGGCGGTCACGAGGGTGGGGGCGCACCCCCCTAGGGCGTGCCCCCCTGCCTCGTGGGCCCCTTGTTGCTCCTCCAGCGTACTTCTTCCTCCTATATATACACACGTACCCCCAAACGATCAGAACAGGAGCCAAAAACCTAATTCCACCGCCACAACTTTCTGTATCCACGAGATCCCATCTTGGGGCCTATTCCGGAGCTCCGCCGGAAGAGGGCCTTCATCACGGAGGGCTTCTACATCATCATAGCCTCTGTGATCAAGTGTGAGTAGTTTACCTCAGACCTTCGGGTCCATAGTTAGTAGCTAGATGGCTTCTTCTCTCTCTTTGAATCTCAATACAAAGTTCTCCCCCTCTCTTGTGGAGATCTATTCGATGCAATGTTCTTTTTGCGGTGTGTTTGTTGAGACCGATGAATTGTGGGTTTATGATCAAGTCTATCTATGAATAATATTTAAATCTTCCCTGAATTCTTTTATGTATGATTGGTTATGTTTGCAAGTCTCTTCGAATTATCCGTTTGGTTTGGCCAACTAGATTGGTAGTTCTTGCCATGGGAGAAGTGCTTAGCTTTGGGTTCGATCTTGCGGTGTCCTTACCAGGACAGAAGGGGCAGCAAGGCACGTATTGCATCGTTGGCATCGAGGATAACAAGATGGGGTTTATTTCATATTGCATGAATTTATATCTCTACATCATGTCATCTTGCTTAAGGCGTTTACTATGTTTTTAACTTAATACTCTAGATGCATACAGGATAGCGGTCGATGAGTGGAGTAATAGTAGTAGATGCAGAATCGTTTCGATCTACTTGTCACGCACGTGATGCCTATATGCATGATCATGCCTAGATATTCTCATAACTATGCTCAATTTTGTCAATGGCTCAACAGTAATTTGTTCACCCACCGTAGAATACTTATGCTCTTGAGAGAAGCCACTAGTGAAACCTATGGCCCCCGGGTCTATTCTCATCATATCAATCTCCATCACTTTAATCTTGCTTTTCTTTTTACTTTGCTTTTACTTTTTACTTTGCATCTTTGTACCAAAAATATTATATCTATCAGATCTCACTCTCATAAGTGACCGTGAAGGGATTGACAACCCCTAATCGCGTTGGTTGCGAGTTGCTATCGTTTTGTGCAGGTACGAGGGACTTGAGCGTGGCTTCCTACTGGATTGATACCTTGGTTCTCAAAAACTGAGGGAAATACTTACGCTACTCTGCTGCATCATCCCTTCCTCTTCGGGGAAAACCAACGCAAGCTCAATACGTAGCAACACTCCGTGTCGAGTTGAGCCTCCGCCGCCCGGTTCGAGTTAAGGACGTGTAGGAAGAGCATGCACGAGAACAAGCAAATTCACGTGGTTGAAAACAAATTTGAAACCATGTATGTTTGAATACAAATCTAGGAGTACATACGAATCTAACAATATTGATTGGGCGTTGTTGAATGGTGATACTTTTTTCTATAAGTTTGATCAAAGTAGAGATACTTTGACTACACATAAAACTTATATGTAAACTACTAGAAAGGATCGGAGGGAGTATATTGTACGTTCAAGAGCGAAACAAACATTGAATACCCTTTATATATGATTTGTGCATGCTATGATCACCGGTTCAAAGAGGACTAGGGTGGGTACAATACGTTCATTTCTCTTATGAATGTACAATATACTCCCTCTGATCCCGACAGACCCCCCCCCACCCCCCGCCGGTCATTTCTATCATAGAACCAGACCAAACCTTTATCTCCTTGCACGACTGATACGTCTCCAACGTATCTATAATTTTTGATTGTTACATGGTATTATATTACCTGTTTTGGATGTTTAATGGGCTTTAATATACCTTTTTATATTATTTTTGGGACTAACCTAGTAACCTAAAGCCCAGTGCAAATTGCTGTTTTTTTGCCTATTTCAGTGTTTCGTAGAAAAGGGATATCAAATGGAATGAAACCTTTGGGAAAGTTATTTTTGGAACAAACTCAATCCAAGAGACTTGGAGTGGATGTCAAGAAAGCAACGAGGCGGCCACGAGGTAGGAGGCTGCGCCCAGGGGGTTAGGCACGCCCCCCACCCTCGGGGGCCCCTCGTGGCTCCGCTGACCTACTTCTTTTGCCTGCATATACTCATATACCCCCAAAACATCCGAGAGCACCACGAAACCCTATTTCCACCGCTGCAACCTTCTGTAACCAAGAGATCCTATCTTGGGGACTTTTTCGGCGCTCCTCCGGAGGGGGAATCGATAACGGAGGGCTTCTACATCAACACCATCGCCTGCAACCTTTGGGTCCATAGTTATAGGCTAGATGGCTTCTTCTCTCTCTTTGGATCTCAATACAAAGTTCTCCTTGATTCTCTTGGAGATCTATTCGATGTAATTATTTTTGTGGTGTGTTTGTCGAGATTCGATGAATTGTGGGTTTATGATCAAGATTATCTATGAACAATATTTGAATCTTCTTTGAATTCTTTTATCCATGATTTAATATCTTTGCTAGTCTCTTCGAATTATGAGTTTGGTTTGGCCTACTAGATTGATTTTTCTTGCAATGGGAGAAGTGCTTAGCTTTGGGTTCAATCTTGCGGTGTCCTTTCCCAGTGACATTAGGCGCAGCAAGGCACGTATTGTATTGTTGCCATCGAGGATAAAAAGATGGGGTTTATATCATATTGCATGAGTTTTTCCCTCTACATCATGTCATCTTGCCTAATGCGTTACTCTGTTCTTATGAACTTAATACTCTAGATGCATGCTGGATAGCGGTCGATGTGTGGAGTAATCGTAGTAGATGCAGAATCGTTTCGGTCTAGTTGTCACGGACGTGATGCCTATATACATGATCATGCCTAGATATTCTCATAATGATTCCCTTTTCTATCAATTGCTCGACAGTAATTTGTTCACCCACCGTAGAATAAGCTATCTTGAGAGAAGCCACTAGTGAAACCTATGGCCCCCGGGTCTATCTTCCATCATATTATTTTCCTATCAACTTGATATTTCTATCTTTTTTTATTTTGCAATCTTTATTTTCCAATCTATACCATTAAAATACCAAAAATATTTATCTTATTATCTCTATCAGACTCACTCTTGTAAGTGACCTGAAGGGATTGACAACCCCTTTATCACGTTGGTTGCGAGGTTCTTGTTTGTTTGTGTAGGTACTAGGCGACTTGCATGTTACCTCCTACTGGATTGATTCCTTGGTTCTCAAAAACTGAGGGAAATACTTATGCTACTTTGCTGCATCACCCTTTCCTCTTCAAGGGAAAACCAACGCATGCTCAAAAGGTAGCAACGACACGCAATTGATCTCTCAACATCAATCGATCTCGACAAGATGTGTCAGGGCATGAACCGAATGGGTTGTCAAAACTAAGATGGGAAGCAACACGTAGTGGAGGCAAAGTGAAACTTTAAACGAACCGTTTGTTTGTATGCATGTCGGACAAATTACAACATTGGAAATACAAGCATGGTCTAGGCCCACATACGAATGATACTCGGCGAAATGTTCAAATGAGGCATGCGGGAGCGACACACTCATCGTCGCTTTACACGGTCGGTTTCAGTGTGCTGAGGGTGGCGTTAGCGCTGTGTCACGGCCAGCAGATCAAAACCCGGCTATTCGAGGATGCACGGGGCACCGAAGTGCGCGCGCGCCGCGACGTGTCCGCGGAGTAGTGTAGCACGTCCAACTGCATCCCCAGGACCTGAGACCATGCTGGGTTGTCTTGCTTTTTCAAGGACATGTGGGGTCGCATGTGAGAAAAGGGCATCTCCAACGTTGCCACGACTGCAGCTGACAACCCTAGCACACCAAAAACCCTCGTCCCTCGTGCCGTCGCGCGGTGCGTTCCCCGTCGGCGCCAGCTGCCCGCATTCATGTCGTCCGTCCGTCTGTCGTCGTTAAGAGGCTCGGTGCCCGAGGAACGAACTCCGGCGACTTAATGATGCACCCGGACGCTCGGCTTCACTAGAATGTGCTACTTAAAGCGACAACACCCAGCAAACCTCCACACCAAAGCGCATCGTCCTGCCAGCTGGCACCACATCCGCCATGACCATGAGCGCGAATGCTCTGCGGGAGAGCTTGTCTTCAAGTATGAAGCTCGAGGTCGCCGCCCTCACAAAAGTCGCCGCTCGCGACGCAATAGCGGCGTAGTCGGACGCGGACGCGACCGCACAAGCGGTGGCCATGCTGGCGGCCGACGACAGGAGCACCGTTAGCCACGCGTCCTACTTGCCGCCATCCAATGCCTGGCACCACCGATGTTGGGACTCTCCGAGGATGAGTAGAGCATGGGAGGCGGTAGGGCATGGTGTGCCAACTGGCTAGTCCGTCTCCCGTGTTCTACTCTTCCTCACCGGAGACCGCACCTTCACTTCACGGGTCTTGAACCCTTCCCCCGCACATGGAGATCGCAGATGGAGGACGTCGGTCGCCGCCGTAGAATAGGTTTAGGGTCGGGTTTCTCATATTTTTCTGTCCTTTAAAAGTTCAAAATGTAATGAAAATCCGCCGTGTTTGCATTAATCTCGGTCGATGTATATGAACTTTCACAATAATATAGTATATTGTAGGAGTACTAGCAAGAGGCCCGTGTGTTGCATGGAACATCAAGATCTTGTGGGAGAAAAGGATGAACGAAGGACGGCCTTATCTGCAAATGTGTTGAGGAGTGAGGGTAAATTGTCATAGTTTCCTTCATATCTGTTAAATATAGATCGGACGACCTATGTTGCAGGATGGCAGGCACACCATCATCACCAACTTTGCTTTTTATTGAATCGAGACAAAGCTAACATGCGAAGTAAAATAAACATGTAGTCTACATACACAATTTATCTTAGTTACTCCAATAGTACGTCCACTACACATTCACGCATTTCACATCTTTCTACATCTACGGGAACCTACAAAAGGGTTAACGTAAATTGTCTCTCTCTCCTCCTTGATTTTCATGGTGGTGGGCCCCTCCCTCCCCCCAATCTACAATCAACAGCTCACACGTTTCACATTATGTTAATTACGTAACTGGGATTGCATAGGTGTAGCATTACTCGGCCTAAAAACCCCAACTAAGCCAACCTTCGAGTATATCGCGCGGGAAAAGACCGGACAAACTGTTTTAGTCGGGATTACCGGATTACTACTAGTAGTATCGATGGATCGCGCGAAGCACCAAGGTTTTTTCTTTAGGGGGCGAAGCACCTAGTTTAAAAGGAAAAAAAGGTGGTACACTCATAGCACCCCTGTCGCGATCGCATTGCACCCGACACACTTTCGGTCCTGCACACGGCTCACGCAAACGGAACGCGCTTCGGCTTGCCTCTTCACTGACACGTGGGACTGCCCTTGAAGAAACCGACCATGTTCCAAACTCCCCCCGCCCAGCGCACGAAAATCCCCCCCCCCCCACAAAAAAAATTACCCTGAAATCCCAAATTCAACCGCCTTTCAGCCATTATGCCAGGAAACCATCCAAGTAATGGTAGCGGGAAAAGGAAGCGTGGGAGGGCAGAAGAGAGATTATTGTTTACCCGTAGGTCCACTTTGTGGGACTTGGAGTCTTGGAAAGATTTGGATCTACAGCATAATCTTGATGTGATGCACATCGAGAAAAAATATATGTGAAAGCATTATCGGCACACTTCTTAATATTGAAGGCAATACGAAAGATACCTTAAAATCTAGGATTGATTTGACACATCTGGGTATCAGAAAGGATTTGCATCTACAAGATGAAGATAAACCACGGGATATGGCACCAGCTTTGTACGTCTTGGACAGGGTAAAAAGAAAAGAATTCTGCGAGGTCCTGTCACGTATGCGATTCCCACATGGATTTGCTTCCAAACCTGAAAGGAGAGTCAGTGCAGATGGAAACAAGGTACAAGGGTTGATAACTCATGACTACCACATGCTACTTCAAAGGGTTTTACCTGTTATCTTTACAGGATTGGGCCATCCTGACTTATACAGAGCAGTTGCAGAGTTGGGACAATTCTTCACGGAACTCTGCAGTAGAAATATCAAGATAGATGCTTTGGAGCATCTTAGAGACAAGATACGAACTATCATATGCGACCTTGAGAGGATATATCCTCCAGCCTTCTTTGATGTGATGGTGCATTTGGCTATTCATCTACCTGATGAGGCACTACTTAGATGTCCAGTACAGTATGGCTGGATGTACCCTATTGAAAGGCGGCTAGGCACTTTCAAGGGCTATGTTAGGAATAGAGCTAGACCCGAAGGTTCCATTGCAGAGGCCTACATTGCTACAGAAGCGTTGACATTCTGCTCAAAATACATTGAAACAACTGATCATCTTAGCAAAGAGGTGGGTGAAGACAATCCCGGGCTCAATGTTTTCGATTATTCTGTTCGAGTTACAGGGAAGAGTCGACAAGAGGACAAACCTAAAGATTTGGATAAAATAGTTTGGTATGTGTTGAATAACTGTCCTGAGATACCACCTTATATCAAGTAAGTGCTAAGTACTGTAGCTTATACATCATAATCTACTAAACTTGCAGCACATTCTTATATATTTAGATGTTTGACGCGATCACTATGTTGTGCAGAATGTACAAAAATGAGTTACGGCCGCAAAATCCAAGAAACACGGACAAACTGGTTATGGCAGGATTTATGAAATGGTTCAATAGCCATGTAAGGTTTTGAATTGCATTGTCAGTTTTTTTAATATATTGAGTACATAAGATGATCAACTTGTCTATTTTCTAAACATAGGTTTGGAATATGCGGGAGGATGGGCAGGCAGTTGATGATGCCCTTTACGCACTAGCAACGGGTCCCGATACTCGGGTAAGACATTATGAATCTTGCGTTCTTGGAGATGTGCGCTACAACACGCTTGCACGCGACGAAGGCAGGAAGACACAAAACAGTGCCATCATGAGCATGGATACGGACGGCAGAGTGACAACTGAAATGTATGCTAACATGACAGACATTGTTCAGTTGTAGTATATCTCCAGTTTCGAGGATCATTGGTGTGTTGTTTTGTTGTGTTGTCGTAGGTATAACCTGTTTTCCAGGATCACAAAACCTATAGTTGATGATTATTTCAAATCCATCAATGTCAAGTTGGCGTACCAGACCAATGAGCCTTTTATTTTGGAAAATCAAGCAACACAGATATTTTTCTTGGAAGACACATTTGCACATAGCGATGACTCGAGAGTATTGCAAAGGTTTGTGCAGAGGAATTCATTTAATGAAGTTGCACAACAAGATGATGCTTACGCCGCTCCTGATGTACAAGATTCCACAGATGTTCCTAATATAATTGAGAACCATCACGTCAATGATGCTAGCGAAAACATTGTTTGTCGTGTTGTGGACATACAAGAGTTGATGAAAAAGAAGCCAATGTTCGAGGACATTGAGGATGAATAAGAAGAAGACACTATGGGGAATTACGATTCAGACTAATACACATGGCAAAGATGTTGACACTGCTGCTGTCGATGATGATTAGATTGCTTTTGTGGGATTTGCCTGTCAGAAGACGTTTTTTTATCTAGTATGTGAAATTGTGTTTGCTATGACAACTAAAACCTGATGAACGTGCTGTTTAGTATTTTGTTGTGAGAACATCACTTGTTATGTATGTTGATTTGTGTTTGGTGATTGTATGACGAGTAAACCACGATGACATAGTTGTTTAGTTGTACTCATATTTGGCTGTGAAACTTGAATTTGATGACATAGTTTATTGTAGAAATGCAATTTGCTCCACGTCTTCGAATGGGAACAAAGCTGACCTGACAGGGCCTCTGCTAATTTATTTATTTATTACAAAAAGGGCCTCTGCTATTTATTTATTTATGAGAAAAAGGCGATACCCCCTAATCTCCGTTAATAGAAATTATTAGATGTTCACAACACTACGCCCCGCGTGCTACACATGTTTCATTCATTACTAGTTTCAGCAAAGTGCTCATGTCATAGCCACTAAATAAATCATCCTACAGAGCACATCGATTTTGCTCATTATCTTCACAAGCTCTTTCATCTCCTCATTGTTGTCAAGGCCGTTCAGCAGCTGTTGCTTGGCCATGATCAGAGGAACTGCATCTTTAACATTCTGCTCTACATCTTCCTCTTCTGCCATTCCTTTAGTTACTTGTCCAACACCCCAACCTGTTGGTATTGGGATTCCTCGGCTAACCAAATAATCAGCATAGTTGTATTCCCCCACATCAGCAACTTCCTAGAAATACAAATCACACGAATCTTCCCTTTTCTACGTGAATCAAATTGGAAGATCATCAACCAAACTATTAAAAAAATCAACAACTAAAAGCAGCAAAACAACAATTAAACATATTATTACCCCATGATTCGGGCATTTGTAGAAGACTCGGCCAGGGTTGAGGATTGTGGTTGAGATGTGATGGATAACTCTGCATTATTTGTAGCAGTTGCACCACACCAACGGCAGCAGGTTGCGATGAGCAACCGGCTGTAGTGCATGTGTCAGGGGGGGTGTGATGAAACCCACAGGCGATGATACGTGATACGTCTCTAACGTATCTATAAGTTTTGATTGTTCCATGCTATTATATATTCTGTTTTGGATGTTTAATGAGCATATTTATACACTTTTATATTATCGTTGGGACAAACCTATTAACCGGAGGCCCGGCCCAAATTGTTGTTTTTTGCCTATTTCAGTGTTTCGCAGAAAAAGAATATCAAACGGAGTCCAAACGGAATGAAACCTTCAGGAGCGTGATTTTTGGAACAAACGTGATCCAGAGGACTTGGAGTAGACATCAAGCAACCAACGAGGAGGCCATGAGGCAGGGGGCGCGACCTCCACCCTCATGGGCCCCTCATGGCTCCACCGACCTACTTCTTTTTCCTATATATACCTATGTACCCAGAAAACATTAGAGGGCACCACGAAAACCTAATTCCACCGCCACAACCTTCTGTACCCAGTGAGATACCATCTTGGGGCCTTTTCCGGCGCTCCGTCGGAGGGGGCATTGATCACGGAGGGCCTCTACTTCAACACCATAGCCTCTCCGATGATGTGTGAGTAGTTTACCTCTGACCTTCGAGTCCATAGTTATTAGCTAGATGGCTTCTTCTCTCTCTCTTTGGATCTCAATAC
The DNA here is from genome assembly GCF_056163025.1 of Triticum urartu. Classification (NCBI taxonomy): domain Eukaryota; kingdom Viridiplantae; phylum Streptophyta; class Magnoliopsida; order Poales; family Poaceae; genus Triticum; species Triticum urartu. The sequence goes on from NC_141877.1 coordinate 501,109,347, forward strand.
AAAGTTCTCCTCGATTCTCTTGGAGATCTATTCGATGTAATCTTCTTTTGCGGTGTGTTTGTCGAGATACGATGAATTGTGGGTTTATGATCAAGATTATCTATGAACAATATTTGAATCTTCTCTGAATTCTTTTATGTATGATTGCAAGTCTCTTCGAATTATCTGTTTGGTTTGGCCTACTAGATTGATCTTTCTTGCAATGGGAGAAGTGCTTAGCTTTGGGTTAAATCTTGCGGTGCTCGATCGCAGTGATAGAAGGGGAAACGACACGTATTGTATTGTTGGCTTCAAGGATAAAAAGATGGGGTTTATATAATATTGCATGAGTTTATCTCTCTACATCATGTCATCTTGCTTAAATCGTTACTCCATTCTTATGAACTTAATACTCTAGATGCATGCTGGATAGTGGTCGATGTGTGGAGTAATAGTAGTAGATGCAGGCAGCAATCGGTCTACTTGTCACGGACGTGATGCCTATATACATGATCATACCTAGATATTCTCATAACTATGCTCATTTCTATCAATTGCTCGACAATAATTTGTTCACCCACCATAATACTTATGCTATATTGAGAGAAGCCACTAATGAAACCTATGGCCCCTGGGTCTATTTTCCATCATACAAGTTTCCAATATATTTTATTTTGCAATCTTTACTTTCAGTTTATATCATAAAAATACCAAAAATATTTATCTTATTATTATTATCTCTATCAGATCTCACTCGTCCAAGTGGCCGTGAAGGGATTGACAACCCCTTTATCGCGTTGGTTGCGAGGTTGTTGTTTGTTTGTGTAGGTACGAGGTGACTCACGCATGGTCTCCTACTAGATTGATACCTTGGTTCTCAAAAACTAAGGGAAATACTTACGCTGCTTTGCTGCATCACCCTTTCATCTTCAAGGGAAAACCAATGCATGCTCAAGAGGTAGCTAGAAGGATTTTTGGCGCCGTTGTCGGGGAGTCTACACACAAGTCAAGACATACCAAGTACCCATCACAAACTCTTATCCCTCGCATTACATTATTTTCCATTTGCCTCTCGTTTTCCTCTCCCCCACTTCGCCTTTGCTATTTTATTCACCCTTCTCCTGTTCGTCTTTTCGTTTGCTTTGATATCTTGGCTCGTTTGCTCGTTTAGTTGGAATAGTTTATTTATTGCTAAATAGAGAACCTAAGATCTATGGATCGTCATCCGCTTGCTAATATTTTTAAGAAATCCAATTATGATGAACCAATTGCTAGTGAGTTTTGTGCACTAGATTATCTTTATGAAGTTTTGCTTGAAATTCATGAATCTGAAAATTGTGATGAAGTACTTTATGGATTGATTCACGATGGATCTTTGAATAAAAAGCATGATTGCAATGATGATAGTATAAATTCTATTAATGTCCATTGTGCTTATAATATGCAAAACCCTAAGCTTGGGGATGCTAGTTTTGCTATGTCTACTACTTGTAGCAATGATCATGATTGGGATGATACTTCTTTTGATCTTCAAAATTTATTTTAGCCCCATGATGAATATGAGATTGATAATAATGTTTGCAATAATATTGAAAGTGGGTTTGGAAGAGTGTCAACTTTAGATCCCACATATTTGGAGAATGTTCAATATTATCAAGTTTTTGATAAAATTGGGTTTGGAGAGGTCATGACTTTTGTTAATGTTAATCCCACTATTTTGGAAGAGTGTCAACTTTGCATACATGTGGATCGTGTTAAGAATATGTTTTGTGATAGCTATATTGTTGAATTTGATTATGATCCTACATGTAATTATTATTAGAGTGGAAAATATGGTGGTAGAAATTTTCATGTTACTAAATTACCTCTCGTTATGTTGAGATTTCTATTGTTTCTTTCTGCTTCCTAGCATATGCTAGTTTTTTCTTGCCTTGATAATTTGTTTGCCTATAAGATGACTATTCATAGGAAGTATGTTAGACTTAGATGTGTTTGTTACGTGTTTTATGATGCTCTCTTTGTGCTTCAATTCTTGTCTTTCATGTGAGCATCGTTGAAATCTTATGCCTAGCTATAAGGCTTTAAAGAAAAGCGCTTGTTGGGAGACAACCCAATATTTTTCCTTGCTGTTATTCAATAAATAATTTATCTAGACTCTGTTTTGGTTGTGTTTTTTGTGTTTAATTTGTGTTTGTGCCAAGTAGAACCATTGGGAAGACTTGGGGAAAGTCTCTTTGATCTTGCTATAAAAAACAGAAACTTTAGCGCTCGCGAGAATTGCTGACATTTTTTATTGGAGAGTGCCATTTAGTTAATTACTTTTGCAAATGATTTATAGAAAACTTCCTCACGTCCAGCAATTTATTTTAGAATTTTTGGAGTTCCAGAAGTTTGCGTTTGATACAGGTTACTACAGATTGTTCTTTTTTTTCATAGATTCTGTTTTTCGTGTGTTGTTTGCTTGTTTTGATGTATCTATGGCTAGTAATGGAGTTTATAAACCATAGAAAAGTTGTAATACAGTAGGTTTAACACCAATATAAATAAAAAATGAGTTCATTACAGTACCTTGAAGTGGTGTTTTGTTTTCTTTCACTAACGGAGCTCACGAGATTTTCTGTTAAGTTTTGTGTTGTGAAGTTTTCAAGTTTTGGGTAAAGATTTGATGGATTATGGAACAAGGAGTGGCCAGAGCCTAAGCTTGGGGATTCCCAAGGCATCCCAAGGTAAAATCCAAGGACACCAAAAAGCCTAAGCTTGGGGATGCCCCGGAAGGCATCCCCTCTTTTGTCTTCGTTCATTGGTAACTTTACTTGGAGCTATATTTTTATTCACCACATGATATGTGTTTTGCTTGGAGCGTCTTGTATGATTTGAGTCTTTGCTTTTTAGTTTTCCACAATCATCTTTGCTGTACACACCTTTTGAGAGAGACACACCTTTCTTCGCTTGTTTGCTTGTGTGTTTGATTGCTTGCTTGTCACGATGGCTCAAGATAATACTAAATTGTGTGACTTTGCCAATACCAACAATAATGATTTTATTAGCACTCCGATTGCTCCTCTTACCGATGCTGAATCTTGTGAAATTAATACTGCATTGCTGAGTCCAAACAACTTTGGATGCCGCTACCCATCTAGTTTTCTGGCCTTCCTAGTGAAGATGCCGCTACCCATCTAAACAACTTTGTTTATTTGTGTGATATGAAAAAGAAGAAAGATGTGGATAATGATATTGTTAAACTTAAGCTATTTCCGTTTTCGCTTAGAGATCGTGCTAAAGCTTGGTTTTTGTCCTTTCCTAAAAATAGTATTGATTCATGGAGTAAGTGCAAAGATGCTTTTGTCTCTAAGTATTTTCCTCCCGCTAAGATCATCTCTCTTATAAACAATATTATGAATTTTAAGCAACTTAATCATGAATATGTTGCACAATCTCGGGAGAGGACGAAATTAATGATACGTAATTGCCGTACATATGTTTTGAATTTATGGATGATTATACAAATTTTTTATGTCGGATTGAATTTTGCTTCTAGAAATCTTTTAGGTTCGGCCGCGGGAGGCACTTTTATGAAAATCACTTCATGAGAACCTACCAAACTCCTAGATAATATTATGGTTAATTATTCTCAATGGCACACGGAAAGATCTACTAGTAAAAAAGTGCATGCAATTGAAGAGATTAATGTTTTGAGTGGATTTTTTTTGCTAATAAGAGTGATCCTATTGATCCTAATGATATGCCTTTGTACACTTTGATTGAGAATAATAATGAATCTATGGACGTGAATTTTGTTGGTAGGAACAATTCTGGTAACAACGCGTATATAGGTAATTTTAATATTAGGCCATTTCCTAGTAATTCCTCTAATAATTATGGTAATTCCTACAACAATTCTTATGGAAATTATAATAAGATGCCCTCTCATTTGGAATCTAGTATTAAATAATTTATTAGTTCGCAAAAGAGTTTCAATGCTTTGATTGAAGAAAAATTGCTTAAGATTGATGAGTTGGCTAGGAACGTGGATAGAATTTCTCTTGATGTTGATTCTTTGAAACTTAGATCTATTCCAGGTAAGCATGATATCAATGAGTCTCTCAAAGCCATGAGAATTTCCATTGATGAGTGCAAAGAAAGAACCGCTAGGATGCGTGCTAAGGAAGATTGCTTTGTGAAGGCGTGTTCTTCTAGTTTTTATGAGAATAAAAATGAAGATCTAAAAGTAATTGATGTGTCCCCTATTAAATCCTTGTTTTGAAATATGAATCTTGATAATGATGGGACTTGAGATGAGTCAACTTTAGTTAGAAGGCGTCCCAAAAATTCGGAGTTTTTAGATCTGGATACAAAAATTGGTAAAAGTGCGATTTAAGAGGTTAAAACTTTAGATATCAACGAACCCACTATCTTGGATTCCAAGGAATTTAATTATGATAATTGCTCTTTTATAGATTGTATTTCCTTGTTGCAATCCGTGCTAAATTCTCCTCATGCTTATAGTCAAAATAAAGCTTTTACTAAACATATCGTTGATGCTTTGATGCAATCTTATGAAGAAAAACTTGAGTTGGAAGTTTCTATCCCTAGAAAACTTTATGATGAGTGGGAACCTACAATTAATATTAAAATTAAAGATCATGAATGCTATGCTTTGTGTGATTTGGGTGCTAGTGTTTCCACGATCCCAAAAACTCTGTGCGATTTGCCAGGCTTCTGTGAATTTGATGATTGCTCTTTAAACTTGCACCTTGCGGATTCCACTATTAAGAAACCTATGGGAAAAATTAATGATGTTATTATTGTTGCAAATAGGAATTATGTGCCCGTAGATTTCATTGTTCTTGATATAGATTGCAATCCTTCATGTCCTATTATTCTTGGTAGGCCTTTCCTTAGAACGATTGGTACAATTATTGATTTGAAGGAAGGGAATATTAGATTCCAAATTCCATTAAAGAAGGGCATGGAACACTTTCCTAGAACGAAAATTAAATTACCATATGAATCTATTATGAGAGCCACTAATGGATTGCCTACCAAAGATGGCAATACCTAGATCTATCTTCGCTTTTATGCCTAGCTAGGGGCGTTAAATGATAGCTCTTTTTTGGAGGCAACCCAATTTTATTTTTATTTTCTTGCTTTCTATTCCTGTTTAGTAATAAATAATTTATATAGCCTCTGTTTTGTTTGTGTTTTTTTGTTTAATTAGTGTTTGTGCCAAGTAGAACCGTTGGGAAGACTTGGGGAGTGATATTTAGTTAATTAATTTTGAAGATGATTAATAGATAAATTCTTCACATCCAGAAATTTATTTTAGAATTTTTGGGGTTCCAGAAGTTTGCGTTAGTTACAGATTACTACAGACTATTCTGTTTTTGACAGATTCTATTTTTCGTGTGTTGTTTGCTTATTTTGATGAATCTATGGCTAGTAATGGAGTTTATAAACCATAGAGAAGTTGGAATATAGTAGGTTTAACACCAATATAAATAAAGAATGAGTTCATTACAGTACCTTTTAGTGGTGTTTTGTTTTCTTTCGCTAACAGAGCTCACGAGATTTTTTGTTAAGTTTTGTGTTGTGAAGTTTTCAAGTTTTGGGTAAGGATTTGATGGATTATGGAACAAGGAGTGGCTAGAGCCTAACCTTGGGGATGCCCAAGGCACCCAAAGGTAAAATCCAATGACACCAAAAAGCCTAAGCTTGGTGATGCACCGGAAGGCATCCCCTCTTTTGTCTTCGCTCATCGGTAACTTTACTTGGAGCTATATTTTTATAAACCACATGATATGTGTTTTGCTTGGAGCGTTTGGTATGATTTGAGTCTTTACTTTTTAGTTTACCATAGTCATCCTTGTTGTGCACACCTTTTGAGATAGACACGTAGCATGCACATATGGTAAACATTGTGTAACAAATTTGAAACATGAGGTGTTATTTTATTGTCTTCCTTATGAGTGGCGGTCGGGGACGAGCGATGGTCTTTTGCTACCAATCTATCCCCTAGGAGCATGCGCACAATACTTGGTTTTTGATGACTTTTAGATTTTTGTAATAAGTATGTGAGTTCTTTATGACTAATGTTGAGTCTATGGATTATACGCTCTCTCACCCTTCCATCATTGCTAACCTCTTCGGTACCATGCATTGCCCTTTCTCACCTTGAGAGTTGGTGCAAACGTCGCCAGTGCATCCAGACCCCGTGATACGATACGCTCTATCACACATAAACCTCCTCATATCCTCCTCAAAATAGCCACCCTACCTACCTATTATGGCATTTCATAGCCATTCTGAGATATATTGCCATGCAACTTTCCACCTGTCCGTTTATTATGACACACATCATCATTGTCATATTGCCTTGCATGATCATGTAGCTAACATCGTATTTGTGGCAAACCCACCGTTCATAATTCTTTCATACATGCCACTCATGAGTCATTGCACATCCCGGTACACCGCCGGAGGCATTCATATAGAGTCATATCTTGTTCTAGTATCGAGCTGTAATCATTGAGTTATAAATAAATAGAAGTGTGATGATCATCATTAATAGAGCATTGTCCCCAAAAAAGATAAAGGCCAAATAAATTAAGAAGGCCCAAAAAAGGGGCAATGCAACTATCCTTTTTTCCACACTTGTGCTTCAAAGTAGGCCCATGATCTTTATGATAGAGAGTCTCTTGTTTTGTCATTTTCATATACTAGTGGGAATTTTTCATTATAGAACTTGGCTTGTATATTCCAACAATGGGCCTCCTCAAGTGCCCTAGGTCTTCGTGAGCAAGCAAGTTGGATGCACACCCACTTCGTTTCTTTTGTTGTGCTTTCATACATTTATAGCTCTAGTGCATCTGTTGCATGGCAATCCCTACTCTTTGCATTGACATCAATTGATGGGCATCTCCCTAGCCCATTGATTAGCCACGTCAATGTGAGACTTTCTCCTTAATGTCTCCTCCACATAACCCCCTTCATTATATTCTATTCGACCCATAGTGCTATATCCATGGCTCATGCTCATGTACTGCGTGAAAGTTGAAAAAAGTTTGAGATCACTAAAGTATGAAACAATTCCTTGGCTTGTCATCGGGGTTGTGCGTGATGAGAGAATTATTGTGTGACGAAAATGGAGCATGACCAAACTATATGATTTTGTAGGTATAACTTTCTTTGGCCATGTTATTTTGAGAAGACATGATTGCTTTGTTAGTATGCTTGAAGTATTATTATTTTTATGTCAATATTAAACTTTTATCTTGAATATTTCATATCTGAACATTCATGCCACAATAAATAACATTACATTGAGAAATATGTTAGGAAGCATTCCACATCAAAAAATTTGTTCTTATCATTACCTACTCAAGGACGAGCAGGAATTAAGCTTGGGGATGCTTGATATGTCTCCAATGTATCTATAATTTTTGATTGCTCCATGCTATTATATATTCTGTTTTGGATGTTAAATGGGCTTATTTGTACACTTTTATATTATTTTCGGGGCTAACCTATTAACCGGAGGCCCAGCCCAAATTGTTGTTTTTTTACCTATTTCAGTGTTTCACAGAAAAAGAATATCAAACGGAGTCCAAACGGAATGAAACCTTCGGGAGCGTGATTTTTGGAACAAACGTAATCCAGAGGACTTGGAGTAGATGTCAAGAAACAAACAAGGAGACCACGAGGCAGGGGGCGCGCCTACCCCCTGGGCGTGCCCTCCACCCTCGTGGCTCCACCGACCTACTTCTTCCTCCTATATATACCTACTGTTGGGGAACGTTGCAGACAAAAAAAAATCCTACGGCTTCACCAAGATCCATCTATGAGTTCATCTAGCAACGAGTGATCGGATTGCATCTACATACCTTTGTAGATCACGCGCGGAAGTGTTCAAAGAACGGGGATGAGGAAGTCGTACTCGACGTGATCCAAATCACCGGAGATCCTAGCGCCGAACGGACGGCACCTCTGCGTTCAACACACGTACGGTCAGCGTGACGTCTCCTCCTTCTTGATCCAGCAAGGGGGAAGGAGAGGTTGATGAAGATCCAGCAGCACGACGGCGTGGTGGTGGATGCAGGGGTCACCGCAGTAGGGCTTCGCCGTTCTACTACGAGAGGGAGAGGTGTAGCAAGGGAGAGGGAGGCGCCAAGACTCAAGGGTGCGGCTGCCCCTCCCCCCCCCTTTATATAGGCCCCCTAGGGGTGCGCCGGCCCTAGGAGATGGGATCTCCTAGGGGGCGGCGGCCAAGGGGTGGAGTGCCCCCCAAGCCAGGTGGGCGCCCCACCACCCTAGGGTTCCCAACCCTAGGCGCATGGGGTGGGCCAAGGGGGGCGCACCAGCCCACTATGGGCTGGTTCCCCTCCCCACTTAGCCCATGGGGCCCTCCGGGATGGGTGGCCCCACCCGGTGGACCCCCGGGACCCTTCCGGTGGTCCCGATACAATACCGGTGACCCCCGAAACTCTCTCAATGGCCGAAACTACACTTCCTATATATAATTCTTCACCTCCGGACCATTCCGGAACTCCTCGTGACGTCCAAGATCTCATCCGGGACTCCGAACAACTTTCGGGTTACTGCATATTCATATCTCTACAACCCTAGCATCACCGAACCTTAAGTGTGTAGACCCTATGGGTTCGGGAGACATGTATACATGACCGAGATGGCTCTCCGGTCAATAACCAACAGCGGGATCTGGATACCCATGTTGGCTCCCACATGCTCCTCGATGATCTCATCGGATGAACCACGATGTCGAGGATTCAAGCAACCCCGTATACAATTCCCTTTGTCAATCGGTACGTTACTTGCCCAAGATTTGATCGTCGGTATCCCAATACCTCGTTCAATCTCGTTGCCGGAAAGTCACTTTACTCGTACCATAATGCATGATCCCGTGACCAGACACTTGGTCACTTTGAGCTCATTGTGATGATGCATTACCGAGTGGGCCCAGAGATACCTCTCTGTCATACGGAGTGACAAATCCCAGTCTTGATCCGTGTCAACCCAACAGACACTTTCGGAGATACCCGTAGTATACCCTTATAGTCACCCAGTTACGTTGTGACGTTGGTACACCCAAAGCACTCCTACGATATCCGGGAGTTACACGATCTCATGGTCTAAGGAAAAGATACTTGACATTGGAAAAACTCTAGCAAACGAACTATACGATCTTGTGCTATGTTTAGGATTGGGTCTTGTCCATCACATCATTCTCCTAATGATGTGATCTCGTTATCAATGACATCCAATGTCCATAGTCAGGAAACCATGACTATCTGTTGATCAACGAGCTAGTCAACTAGAGGCTTACTAGGGACATGTTGGTGTCTATGTATTCACACATGCATTACGATTTCTGGATAACACAATTATAGCATGAATAAAAGACAATTATCATGAACAAGGAAATATAATAATAATCCTTTTATTATTGCCTCTAGGGCATATTTCCAACACCTACGTACCCTCAAAACATCGAGGAGCACCACGAAAACCTAAATCCACCGCCGCAACCTTCTATACCCAAGAGATCCCATCTTGGGGCCTTTTCTGGAGCTTCGCCGGAGGGGGCATTGATCACAGAGGGCCTCTACATCAACTCCATGGCCCCTCCGATAATGTGTGATTAGTTTACCTCAGACCTCCAGGTCCATAGTTATTAGCTAGATGGCTTCTTCTCTATCTTTGGATCTGAATACAAAGTTCTGCTCGATTCTCTTGGAGATCTATTCGATCTAATCTTCTTTTGCGGTGTGTTTGTCAAGATCCGATGAATTGTGGGTTTATGATCAAGATTATCTATGAATAATATTTGAATCTTCCCTGAATTCTTTTATGTATGATTGGTTATCTTTTTACGTCTCTTTGAATTTTCAGTTTGATTTGGCCTACTAGATTGATCTTTCTTGTAATGGGACAAGTGTTTAGCTTTGGGTTCAATCTTGCGGTGCTCGATCCCAGTGACAGAAAGGGAAATGACACGTATTGTATTGTTTCCATTGAGGATAAAAAGATGGGGTTTATATCATATTGCATGAGTTTATCCCTCTACATCATGTCATCTTGCTTAAGGTGTTATTCTGTTCTTGTGAACTGAATACTCTAGATGCATGCTGGATAGTGGTCGATGTGTGGAGTAATAGTAGTAGATGCAGGCATGAGTCGGTCTACTTGTCACGGAAGTGATGCCTATATACATGATCATACCTAGATATCCTCATAACTATGCTCAATTCTATCAATTGCTCGACAGTAATTTGTTCACCCACCATAATACTTATGTTATCTTGAGAGAAGCCACTAGTGAAACCTATGGCCCCGGGTCTATTCTCCATCATACAAGTTTCTAATCTATTTTATTTTGCAATCTTTACTTTCAATCTATATCATCAAAATACCAAAAATATTTATCTTATTATTATTATCTCTATCAGATCTCACTCTTGCAAGTGGCTGTGAAGGGATTGACAACCCGTTTATCGCGTTGGTTCCGAGGTTCTTATTTGTTTGTGTGGGTACGAGGTGACTCACGCGTGGTCTCCTAATGGATTGATACCTTCATTCTCAAAAACTAAGGGAAATACTTACGCTTCTTTGCTGCATCACCCTTTCCTCTTCAAGGGAAAACCAACGCATGCTCAAGAGGTAGCAATACTCTATGTGCTTCACTTATATCTTTTGAGCTATATAGTTTTTGATCTAGTGCTTCACTTATATATTTTAGAGCACGGTGGTGGTTTTATTTTATAGAAATAATTGATCTCTCATGCTTCACTTATATTATTTTGAGGGTCCTTTAGAACAGCATGGTAATTTGCTTTTAGGCATAAAAAAACTTTCATATAAGTGCATTGAATACTATGAGAAGTTTCATACTTGATAATTGTTTTGAGATATGGAGATGGTGGTATTAGAGTCATGCTAGTTGAATAGTTGTGAGTTTGAGAAATACTTGTGTTGAAGTTTGTGATTCCCGTAGCATGCACGTATGGTGAACCGTTAGGTGATGAAGTCGGAGCATGATTTATTTATTTATTGTCTTCCTTATGAGTGGCGGTTGGGGACAAGCGATGGTCTTTTCCTACCAATCTATCACCCTAGGAGCATGCGCGTAGTACTTTGTTTCGATAACTAATAGATTTCTGCAATAAGTATGTGAGTTCGTTATGACTATTGTTGAGTCCATGGGTTATACGCACTCTCACCCTTCCACATTTGCTAGCCTCTCTATTACCGCGCACTTTTCACCAGTATCATACACCCACCATATACCTTCCTCAAAACAGCCACCATACCTAACTATTATGACATTTCCATAGCCATTCCGAGATATATTTCCATGCAACCTTCCACCATTCCGTTTGTTATGACACTCTTCATCATTGTCATATTGCCATGCTTGATCATGTAGTTGACATCGTACTTGTGGCAAAGCCACCGTTCATAATTTTTTCATACATGTCACTCTTGATTCATTACATAGAGTCATATTTTTTTCTAAGTATTGAGTTGTAATTCTTGAGTTGTAAGTAAAAAGAAGTGTGATGATCATCATTATTAGAGCATTGTCCCAGTGAGGAAAGGATTTTGGAGATTATGATTCCCCCACAAGTTGGGATGAGACTCCGGACGAAAAAAAGAGGCCAAAAAAAGAGAAAGAAGTCCCAAATAAAAAAAGAGAGAAGGGACAATGTTACTATCCTTTTTCCACACTTGTGCTTCAAAGTAGCACCACGATCTTCATGACAGAGAGTCTCCTATGTTGTCACTTCCAGAAACTTGTGGGAATTTTACATTATAGAACTTGTCTTGTATATTCCAATGACGGGCTTCCTCAAATTTCCCTAGGTCTTCATGAGAAAGCAAGTTGGATGCACACCCACTAAGTTTCTTTTGTTGATCTTTCATACACTTATAGCTCTAGTGCATCCGTTGCATGGCAATCCCTACTCACTCACATTGATATCTATTGATGGGCATCTCCATAGCCCGTTGATACGCCTAGTTGATGTGAGAGTATATTCTCCTTTTTGTCTTCTCCACAACCACCATTCTATTCCACCTATAGTGCTATGTCCTTGGCTCACGCTCATGTATTGCATGAAAGTTGAAAAAGTTTGAGAACATCAAAAGTATGAAACAATTTCTTGGCTTGTCATCGGGGTTGTGCATGATTTAATATTTTGTGTGATGAAGATAGAGCATAGCCGGACTATATGATTTTGTAGGGATAACTTTCTTTGGCCATGTTAAATTGAGGAGACATGATTGCTTAGTTAGTATGCTTGAAGTATTATCATTTTTATGTCAATATTAAACTTTTATCTTGAATCTTTCGGATCTGAACATTCATGCCACAATAAAGAAAATTACATTGAGAAATATGTTAGGAATCATTCCACATAAAAAATTCTATGTTTATCATTTACCTACTCGAGGACGAGTAGGAATTAAGCTTGGGGATGCTGATACGTCTCCAATGTATCTATAATTTCTGATTGTTCCATGCTATTATATATTCTGTTTTGGATGTTTAATGGGCTTATTTATACAGTTTTATATTATTTTTGGGACTAACATTAACCGGAGGCCCGTCAAAAATTGTTGTTTTTGCATATTTCGGTGTTTCGCATGAAAAGAATATCAAACCGAGTCCAAACAGAATGAAACCCTCGGGAGCGTCATTTTTGGAACAAACGTGATCTAGTGGACTTGGAGTGGACGTCAAGCAATCAACAAGGAGGCCACGAGGTAGGGCGGCGCGCCAACCCCCCTGGGCGCCCGCTCCACCCTCGTGGGCCCCTCGTGGCTCCACCGACCTACTTCTTCCTCCTATATATACCTACGTACCCTAAAAACATTAGAGGGCACCATGAAAACCGAATTCCACCACCGCAATCTTGGGGCCTTTTCCGGCGCTCCGTCGGAGGGGGCATTGATCACGGAGGGCTTCTACATCAACACCATAGCCTCTCCGATGATGTGTGAGTAGTTTACCTCAGACCTTCGGGTCCATAGTTATTAGCTAGATGGCTTCTTCTCTCTCTTTGGATCTCAATACAAAGTTCTCCTCGATTCTCTTGGAGATCTATTCAATGTAATCTTCTTTTGCGGTGTGTTTGTCGAGATCCGATGAATTGTGGGTTTATGACCAAGATTATCTATGAACAATATTTGAATCTTCTCTGAATTCTTTTATGTATAATTGGTTATCTTTGCAAGTCTCTTTGAATTATTAGTTTGGTTTGGCCTACTAGATGGATCTTTCTTGCAATGGGAGAAGTGCTTAGCTTTGGGTACAATCTTGCGGTGCTCGATCCCAGTGACAGAAGGGAAACGACACGTATTGTATTGTTGCCATCGAGGATAAAAAGATGGGGTTTATATCATATTGCATGAATTTATCCCTCTAAATCATGTCATCTGGCTTAAAGCGTTACTCTGTTCTTATGAACTTAATACTCTAGATGTATGTTGGATAGCGGTCGATGTGTGGAGTAATAGTAGTAGATGCAGGCAGGAGTCGGTCTACTTGTCACGGACATGATGCCTATATACATGATCATACCTAGATATTCTCATAACTATGCTCAATTCTATCAATTGCTCGACAGTAATTTGTTCAACCACCGTAATACTTATGTTATCTTGAGAGAAGCCACTAGTGAAACCTATGGCCCCCGGGTCTATTTTCCTTCATACAAGTTTCCAATCTATTTTATTTTGCAATCTTTATTTTTAGTTTATATCATAAAAATACCAAAAATATTTATCTTATTATTATTATCTCTATCACATCTCACTCTTGCAAGTGGTCGTGAAGGGATTCACAACCCCTTTATCGCGTCGGTTGCGAGGTTCTTATTTGTTTGTGTAGGTACGAGGTGACTCGCGCGTGGTCTCCTACTGGATTGATACCTTGGTTCTCAAAAACTGAGGGAAATACTTACGCTGCATTGCTGCATCACCCTTTCATCTTCAAGGGAAAACCAACGCGTGCTCAAGAGGTTGCAGTACGAGTGGCGACTTAGCGCATATCTGGTTATTGCCTGCTGAAGAGTAGGTGGACGAGAAGCCAACGGACATGGATGCTGCAGCCAGAGCTTCTGATGCTAGGTAGAGTAAGTAGAAGAGGAGAAGCGAATGTTGGATATGTTAGTTTCATTACTTGCAGAGTAGCATAGAACCATATATAGTCATGGTCTAGGTTTGGATTCGAACCAGCTACAAGAGCACGTCTCTCCTTTTTCTAAAACTCAGCAACGTCTCTTTACTGGTACACTAGATTGTTCTGTACGCCCTCTCAAGTCTTTAATTTTCTTTTCTTTTTTGTGAGGAAGGAAGGAGGACAAAATTGAGAGTCCCTGGGACTCGAACCCAAGGCCTCTCGGTTGAATACCAAGGGTGCTAGTAACTTATGTGGCAAACGTTCTCTTGGAGGAGGATAGCAGATGAACGCATTTTCCTCGCAGTTTTAGTTGCGACACAAGATCGAACGGTCGCAGTTTCAGCAATGTTACTAGGCGAAAGAGCCCAGTTTTTCTTTTCTTCCTATATATACAAAAAGTAAGCTACTTGCTGTCGGCTTAGTCAACAAATGATTGTGCCAACCTTGACCATTGGATTGACATTCAACGTCTTTCGTGTTTCTTCAGTCTCTTCTTCCTCCAACCGCCAAAGCCAAACCAGCGCCGGCGCGACGCTTGCTCCCGCCTCCCACGGCTGGCTGTGCTGCCGCACATGCATCGTGGCCACATCGCACCCTAAAACTCTGCACATCTTCCCCGACTCCTATTCGTTTCCGTCCGAGGCCTCACCATCGTCCTCCGCCTTGGATTGCTCGCCGCAGTGCTGCCCTCCGGTGTTGTCAACATGGTCAACAACCGAGAGGAATAAGGAGATGACTGTGCATGGTGAGGATGACAGTAGGGACCCAACTGCGCGCGTGGTAATTTTGTTTTTTCAGGACGAAGAAGGGTATCAACTGGGTTGTCCGGGAGGTGTCGCCTGTCTAGACCAAGCTTTTATTTCGTATGTTTAGCACATGACCAGCCCAGTTTGTTTTTTTCCTTTCTGAAAATGGCTAGCACAACTATTTTGTTTTTTGCAGAATAACCAACGTCGGCCTACTTGCTTTTCTACGCGCTGTTGGGCCGGAAATCTTTCAAGACGAGGAGGGATGTATTTTGCCTAGAAAATGTGCTATGAGTGATAATAAATGGGCTATAAGTAATAATAAATGGGCTGTAAAATGAAAAAATACAACAAACATGCAATCAGTTCCAAAATACTTTTTTATTTTGGATTTTGATATTTTAAATTTCATTGTTTTTGTGCGGGTAAAATTTCATTGGATTTAAATCAAGGTATGTTTACTTTTTAAATTAATTTGAATCTGGCTAGAAATTTTGGGTTGTATGCTGTTTGGGACAGATTTGAAGGCTGACTTGTGGGTCTACTAGGTTGACGTGTACGAAAGGATTTGTCAACTTAGTCCACAAACGATTCTAGCAGTAGTGACCGTTGGATGTTAATCCAACGGCCGTGCTACTTCTTAAATATCTGATCTTCTTGCTCCAGGTGCCCAAACCAGCATCGGTGGGACTGCCTACTCCCGCCTCCCGTGGCTGGTTGTGCTGCCACACAGGACGCACCACCCCACCCTACTCCATTGCTGGCCAGGCCATTCCTCTACTCACCCACACCTCCTCTTATTTTCCGGCGACGGCAGCCCGACCAGTAAATCCTCGTACTCCCCACCGCGTGGGCAACCACTGCTGAGTCTTTGCCGGCTCCATGGCGTTCCCTTCTAGGCCTCGCCATTGTTCGCTGCACTGGTGCTCTGTACATGGTTAATGAACGGCATCCATCGGACGTGGACTGTATGTGGAGAGGCTGACAGCTGGGTCCACAGCTGCACATACACTACTAGGAAAAGGCCTGTTAGTGGCGCACCTATTTTGGCCATTAATGGCGCACTACAAGTGCGCCACTATCATCACGCCACTAGTAACAAGTACTAATGGCGCACCCCTGGTGCACCATTAGTATACCAGATAATGGTGGCGCACCACATAGTAATGGCGCACCACATATCTGGTGCGCCATTACTAACAGTTTTTTTTTAAAAAAAATTCAAAAAATATTTTTTTTAAAAAAATTCAATTTTTTTTCTTAATCTCGGGTCAATATGCTTAATCTATCCAACCCCAACACCAGCTCACTAAACAGGCAATTGTTGATATATCTATCATATCAATCCTTTTAAACCTTGTTGATGTATATGACTTTGTTCATGTTCCTGAGTGTGATGAAATTTGAAAAAATATTTCAAACTTCCCGGTCATATTACGTATCATATTTTGAACATTTTTTTCCAAAAAAATCGAAACAAATTTTTTTTCTGTTACTAGTGGCGCACCTAGCAAATGGTGCGCCATTACTAAGTTTGATTTTTTTTCAATTCCCCCCCCCCCTCTAGATCTTAAAAGCCCCGTATCTTTCGTTCTGTTAGGTTTTTGGGGATTTCAAAAATCTTCAACGGGGTTCCCCCATTTGAATTCGGATGTAAATTTTCGAGTAGATGATTTTTCATATAAAAAACTTATTAATCCAAGTTCGTATCCAAAAGTTATGCCCATTTTACTAAATTCCAGAGAGATGTCGCAAATAAAGTTGAACTTTATATTTGTAAATTTTCCCAACAACTAGACCACATATCACATGGGAAACTTCTTTTCTTTTATTTTTTTGACATTTCCATCATTTTCTTTTATTTTTTCTAAAACTGAAAAGGCGGTCCACACGGGGAGGGGGGGTTGCAAAGAAAGTTAGTAATGGCGCACCTTCATAAAGTGCGCCATTACTATGTGTATGACTTGGTCAAACCTTGGTCAAAGTTAGTAATGGCGCACTTCGCATAGGTGCGCCATTACTATGTCAAACATAGTAATGGTGCACCTACACAAATTGCTCCATTACATAGGTGCGCCATTACTATGTCAAACTTAGTAATGGTGCACCTACACAAAGTGCGCCATTACTTAGTTTGACCAAGGTTTGACCTATTCATACACATAGTAATGGCGCACTTTGTATAGGTGCGCCATTACTATGTCAACTAGTAATGGCGCACTATCCCCTCGTGCGCCACTGCTAATTTTTTTTAATTTTTTTTCAAAACTAGTAATGGCGCACCACACCCCAGGTGCGCCATTAGCAATATGTCAATAATGGCGTACCTGTATTTGGTGCGCTATTGGTATATAGCAGTGGCGCACCACATACATGGTGCGCCATTATTGTCCATATTAACTATAGCCCTTTTTGTAGTAGTTATAAGGAAATGCCTCCTTATTACGCGCAAAATAATGATTCCTCCACCTGACATCTGGGACCCACCGGAAGGGCCTCTATATTTCACGAAAAAACGTTCCCCCTGCTGACAGGTCGGACCCACCAGCTATATCTTCGCACGCAAGGAAGTGCCTCCTTATTACGCACAAAAAATGAGTACTCCCCCTGCTAGCAGGGACCCAACATAGTGGGAGGCTGACTTGGGCCTACTAAGTTGACTGGGATGGAGGGCTTTGTCGACTTATTCAATATGAACGACTTAGTCAAGGAACAACTTCCATCAGAAGAGTACTATACGTGGAGAGGCTGACAGCTGGGTCCACGGCCACAGCAACGAAGTGCCTCCTTATTACGCGGAAAATAATGATTCCTCCACCTGACAACAGGGATCCACCGGACGGGCCACCGTATTTCACAAAAAATGTTTTCCCCCTAACTACTGGGACCCACCAGCTACATCTTCGCACGCAAGGAAGTGCCTGACAGTTGGGACCCACCCGGTCGAAGCGTACGTAGCGTTGTCATTCTGGTCGCGAATGTGTACGTATATACTGGTCGATGTAGAGGCACGCACAGGTGGTAGTAGAGGCGTGCACGTGTCGTAGTAGAGGTGCGCACATAGCATGTACACATACGTACAGCGGCCAGGGTGCAAGAAAGTTAATATGACCACATACGTACATACAGGCGGGGTCTCAAGCGCCTACTCGCGCATACGTATAGCCAGGGCTCGTGTACATGGTTGTGGCTGGGTTGGAACGGAGAGACTGCGTCATCGTCGTGTTCATGGGGAGGCAACAGAATGTGTCATGTTCATCGGGAGGCAACAGAACGCGTGCTGTTCATTGGGAGCCAACCATCTTGGATGGAACAACCAATGGAAACGAGGCATGGCGTACTGCAAAACGGAGGAAACGGCCTTGTGTTCGACCGGCCACGGTGGATACGGGATCCTGTTCATCGGGAGGGGTCTGGCGTACCGCAAAACAGAGGAAGCGGACCTCCTACGGTGGAAACGGGGTCCTGTTGATCGGAAGGGGTGTGGCGTATCACAAAATGGAGGAAACGGACTTGTGTTGGAGCGCTATAGTCGAAACAGGGGTCCTATTCATAAGGAGGGGTGTGGCGTACCGCATAACAGGACTCCACGGAATACTGTTCATCTCCACCGTCGACCTCCTCCAGCCTCCACGGGTTCCTGTTCATCCACTGTCGACCTCCTCCAGCCTCCACCTGCGACTGTTCATCCACAGGCTCCTGTTCATCCAGCCTCCACCGCGTGCTCCTCCACCGCTACTGTTCAATCAGCCCTCTCCACACGGTCCTGTTCAACCTCCCCTTGACGGGCTACTGTTCATCCAGCCCTCCACGAGGTCCTGTTCAACCAGCCCTCCACGGAGTCTTGTTCATCTAGCCCTCCATTGGGTCCAGTTCATCCACCGGCTTGATCGATCTGGGTCCTGTTCATCCAGTGAAAACTGCCTCTACTACCACGGGGTCCTGTTCATCCAACCCCCCCCCCACCGGGAACTATTCATCCAAACCCCCCAACAACACTCACTGTTCTTCCAGAGGCAGCATCGATCGGCTTCAGTTAGTAGTAGTATCTAAGGAAACACTCGGGTTCAGTTAATAGCAAGGGATCGATCGATCGCTCGGGTTCAGTAACATGTAGCCTGGAGTGCAATCGCTCGGGTTCAGGTAGAGTGCAACGCCTCGCTTTGGTTCAGTTAGAGCCCAATGCCTCGCACACACGCGTGTACATATGAGAGAAACGCGCATCTCTCGGCCCCCGATTACCCACCGTAACCAGGAACTCCCTGATATTTTCCTTGCCCTCGCTTTTACCATGGTTTTTTCCGTCATGGACGGCCCAAAGAATGTCATGCAGCTGCGTCTCTGGCCCGCCCAGGATGAAAAGCCCATTTTCTGTCATGTTTTTTTTTCATAGAAGTTGGACCCCACCACATCTATGATGATACCGGGTTTTGTCACAATTATCGTCATAGAAGTGTCATAAGTATGACAGAAATTGTTTTCGTTCGACCCAAAATGTCACGGATGTGTCTTTTTTTGTAGTGCAAGTTCAAGATGTTCACTATGATAAGATTTTCTCACTCGTATCGATGCTTAAAGTCTGTCCAAATCATGTTAGAAATTGCCACATTTTATGAAATCTAGTAAATAGACGTCAAAAGTACGTTCCTTAATGGATTTATTAAAGAATAGTTATATATGATACAATCAGAAGGTTTTGTCAATCCTAAAGGTGCTAACAAAATGTGCAAGCTCCAGCAATCCATCTATGGACTAGTGCAATCATCTCGGAGTTGGAATATACGCTTTGATGAGTTGATCAAAGCATATAGTTTTATATAGACTTATGGTGAAGCATGCATTTACAAGAAAGTGAGTGGCAGCACTACAGCCTTTCTGATAAGTATATGTGAATGACATATTGTTGATCGGAAATGATGTAGAATTTTCTGGAAAGCATGAAGGAGTGTTTGAAAGGAGTTTTTTCAAAGAAAAACCTCAGTGAAGCTGCTTACATATTGGGCATCAAGATCTATAGAGATAGATAAAGACACTTCATAAGATTTTTCAATGAGTACATCCCTTAACAAGATTTTCGAAGTAGTTCAAAATGGAACAGTCAAAGAAGGAGTTCTTGCCTGTATTGCAAGGTGTAAAGTTGAGTAAGACTCAAAACACGACCACGGAAAAAAATATAAAGAGAATGAAATCATTCCATATGCCTCAGCCATAGGTTCTCTAAAGTATGCTATGTTGTGTACCAAACCTATTATGTACCTTGCCATGAGTTTGGCAAGGGGGTACGATATTGATCCAGGCATGGATTCTTGACAACGGTCAAAATTATCCTTAGAAGACTGAGGAGATATCCCTATAATGCTATATCCTTGCTCATAGTTGAACTCGAGAGACAATTTTTACATATGCATCCTTCCATACAAAGGATTTTCCTAGAATTTTCTAATATTGAGCATTCTTCTGTTAAGCGAGCAGCGACCATCTTTTTCGATCATGAGTTCAGATTTATAATAAAAGAGGCCAATGAATTTTTTGCGCATTATAGGGTGGATGCCGGCCGTCCTCCCATAGAAGCAATTCTTTACTATCAAGAAGATATTATGCGTTTATGATCTTTAGATCATGTTGCTTTTAATGAAAATCATAGAAAAAAGGTTCCTACCGATGCTCTTGTTAATAGGATCTCTGAACTTAATGATAATTTTGCCATCTAGAACAATGGGCTAGGTTTTTCCCTTGAACAAAGGCTCATGACTTTTTGCCAAAAGAATGCTTATAATGATGAATTGATTGTGCAATATGAGGGGCCAAAGGACGAACCAATACCTCCCGAGCTTGATCTTGGGGACTTTTGTATCATTAAATTTAGCCCTTTTGATTATTTTTTCTTGCCACGAAGGAAGCTTGCTGCTGAACGTAGTGAGCATGAGATGAGCTTTCGCGATTTATCTTATCATTATCATGGCAATACCTAGATCTATCATTGCTTTTATGCCTAGCTAAGGGCATTAAACGATAGCGCTTGTTGGGAGGCAACCCAATTTTATTTTTTTCCTTGCTTTTTGCTCCGATTTTGTAATAAATAATTTATCTATCCTCTGTTTTGGTTGTGTTTGTTGTGTTTAATTAGTGTTTGTGCCAAGTAGAACCGTTGGGAAGACTTGGGGAAAGTCTTTTTGATCTTGCTGTAAAACACAGAAACTTTAGTGCTCACGAGAATTGCTGCCATTTTTTATTGGAGAGTGCTATTTAGTTAATTATTTTTGCAGATAATTAATAGATAAATTCCTAACGTCCAGCAATTTATTTTAAAATTGTTGGGATTCCAGAAGTATTCGAAACCTACAGACTTTAGTGCTCACGAGAACTGCTCACGAGAATTCCAGAAGTATTTTAAAATTGCTCACGAGAAACTTTACTGCTCACGAGAACTGCTGTCATTTTTATTTGAAGACTGGTATTTATTTAATTCTGTTTTCAGACGATTAATAGATAAATTACTCACGTCCAGCAATTTATTTTAGAATTTTTGGTGTTCCAGATTTTGCGCTAGCTAAAGATTACTACAGACTGTTCTGTTTTTGATAGATTCTGTTCTTCGTGTGTTGTTTTCTTATTTTGATGAATCTATGGCTAGTAAAAGTGTTTATAAACCATAGAGAAGTTGGAATACAGTAGGTTTAAAACCAATATAAATAAAGAATGAATTCATTATAGTACCTTGAAGTGGTGTTTTGTTTTCTTTCGCTAACGGAGCTCATGAGATTTTTCTCTTAAGTTTTGTGTTGTGAAGTTTTCAAGTTTTGGGTAAGTATTTGATGGATTATGGAACAAGGAGTGGCAAGAGCCTAAGATTGGGGATTCCCAAGGCACCCCAAGGTAAAATCCAAGGACACCAGAAAGCCTAAGCTTGGGGATGCCCTGGAAGGCATCCCCTCTTTCATCTTCGTTCGTCGGTAACTTTACTTGGAGCTATATTTTTATTCGCCACATGATATGTGTTTTGCTTGGAGCGTCTTGTATGATTTGAGTCTTTGATTTTTAGTTTACCACAATCATCCTTGCTGTACACACCTTTTGAGAGAGACACACATGAATTGGAATTTATTAGAATACTCTATGTGCTTCACTTATATCTTTTGAGCTATATAGATTTTGCTCTAGTACTTCACTTATATCTTTTAGAGCACGGTGGTGGTTTTATTTAATTGAAATAATTGATATCTCATGCTTCACTTATATTATTTTGAGATTCCTTTAGAACAACATGGCAAATTTCTTTTAGGCATAATAAAAACTTTCATATAAGTGCATTGAATACTAAGAGAAGTTTGGTACTTGATGAATGTTTTGAGATATGGAGATAATGATATCAGAGTTGTGCTAGTTGATTAGTTGTGAATTTGAGGAATACTTGTGTCGAAGTTTGCAAGTCCCGTAGCATGCACATATGGTAAACGTTGTGTAACAAATTTGAAACTTGAGGTGTTATTTGATTGTCTTCCTTATAAGTTGTGGTCGGGGACGAGCAATGGTCTTTTCCTACCAATCTATCCCCCTAGGAGCATGCGCGTAATACTTGGTTTTTGATGACTTGTAGATTTTTGCAATAAGTTTGTGAGTTCTTTATGACTAACATGGAGTCCATGGATTATACGCACTCTCACCCTTTCATCATTGCTAGCCTCTTCTGTACCGTGCATTGCCCTTTCTCACCTTGAGAGTTGGTGCAAACTTCGCCGGTGCATCCAAACCCCATGATGCGATATGCTCTATCACACATAAACCTCCTTATATCTTCCTCAAAACAGCCACCATACCTACCTATTATGGCATTTCCATAGCCATTCTGAGATATATTGCCATGCAACTTTCAACCGTTCCGTTTATTATGACACGCATCATCATTGTCATATTGCCTTGCATGATCATGTAGTTGACATCGTATTTGTGGCAAAGCCACCATTTATAATTCTTTCATACATGTTACTCATGGGTCATTGCACATCCCGGTATACTGTCGGAGGCATTCATATAGAGTCATATCTTGTTCTGGTATCGAGTTGTAATCATTGAGGTGTAAATAAATAGAAGTGTGATGATCATCTGTAATAGAGCATTGTCCCATAAAAAGGAAAAAAAGAAAGTCCAAATAAAAAAGGCCCAAAAAAGGGGGCAATGCTACTATCCTTTTTTCCACACTTGTGCTTCAAAGTAGCACCATGATCTTTATGATAGAGAGTCTCTTGTTTTGTCATTTTCATATATACTAGTGGGAATTTTTCATTATAGAACTTGGCTTGTATATTCCAACAATGGGCCTCCTCAAGTGCCCTAGGTCTTCGTGAGCAAGCAAGTTCGATGCACACCCACTTAGTTTCTTTTTTTGAGCTTTCATACATTTATAGCTCTAGTGCATCCGTTGCATGGCAATCCCTACTCCTTGCATTGACATCAATTGATGGGCATCTCCCTAGCCCATTGATTAGCCGCGTCGATGTGAGACTTTCTCCTATTTTGTCTTATCCACATAACCCCCTTCATTATATTCCATTTCACCCATAGTGCTATATCCATGACTCACGTTCATGTATTACGTGAAAGTTGAAAAAAGTTTGAGATTACTAAAGTATGAAACAATTTCTTGGCTTGTCTTCAGGGTTGTGCATGATGAGAGCATTCTTGTGTGACGAAAATGGAGCATGACCAGACTATATGATTTTGTAGGGATGAACTTTCTTTGGCCATGTTAGTTTGAGAAGACATGATTGATACATCTCCAACGTAACTATAATTTTTGATTGCTCCATGCTATATTATCTACTATTTTGGACATTATTGGGCTTTATTATCCACTTTTATATTATTTTTGGGACTAACCTATTAACCGGAGGCCCAGCCCAGAATTGTTTTTTTGCCTATTTTAGGGTTTCGAAGAAAAGGAATATCAAACGGTGTCCAAACGGAATAAAACCTTCGGAAACGTGATTTTCTCATCAGATAAGATCCAGGAGACTTGGACCCTCTGCCAAGAAAGCCATGAGGCGGTCACGAGGGTGGAGGGCGCCCCCCCTAGGGCGCACCCCCCTACCTCGTGGGCCCCTCGAAGCTCCACCGACGTACTTCTTCCTCCTATATATATCCACGTACCCCCAAACGATCAGAGAAGGAGCCAAAAACCTAATTCCATCACCGCAACTTTTTGTATCCACGAGATCCCATCTTGGGGCCTGTTCCGGAGCTCCGCCGGAGGAGGCATCGATCACGGAGGGCTTCTACATCATCATCCAAGACCCTCCGATGAAGTGTGAGTAGCTTATTTCAGACCTACGGGTCCATAGTTAGTAGCTAGATGGCTTCTTCTCTCTTTTTGGATCTCAATACAATGTTCTCCCCCTCTCTTGTGGAGATCTATTCGATGTAATCTTCTTTTTGTGGTGTGTTTGTTGAGACCGATGAATTGTGGGTTTAAGATCAGGTCTATCTATGAATAATATTTGAATCTTGTATGAATTCTTTTATGTATGATTGGTTCTCTTTGCAAGTCTGTTCGAATTATCAGTTTGGTTTAGCCTACTAGATTGGTTGTTCTTGCCATGGGAGAAGTGCTTAGCTTTGGGTTCGATCTTGCGGTGTCCTTTCCCAGTGACACAAGGGGAAGCAAGGCACGCATTGTATCGTTGCCATCGAGGATAACAAGATAGGGTTTCTGTCATATTGCATGAAACTATCCCTCTACATCATGTCATCTTGCTTAAGGCATTACTCTGTTTTTAACTTAATACTCTAGATGCATGCTGGATAGCGGTCGATGAGTGGAGTAATAGTAGTAGATGCAGAATCGTTTCGGTCTACTTGTCTTGGATGTGATGCCTATATACATGATCATACCTAGATATTCTCATAACTATGCTCAATTCTGTCAATTGCTCAACAGTAATTTGTTCACCCACCGTAGAATACTTATGCTCATGAGAGAAGCCACTAGTGAAACCTATGTCCCCCAGGTCTCTTTCTCATCATATCAATATCCATCACTTTATTATTGCTTTACTTTTACTTTGCTTTTACTTTTGAATTTGCATCTCTATACTAAAAATACCAAAAATATTATTTATCAGATCTCACTTTCGTAAGTGACCGTGAAGGGATTGACAACCCCTAAGCGCGTTGGTTGCATTGAGCTATTGTTTTTGTGTAGGTATGAGGGACTTATGCGTAGCCTCCTACTGGATTGATACCTTGGCTCTCAAAAACTGAGGGAAATACTTACGCTACTTTGCTGCATCATCCTCTCCTCTTGGGGAAATCCAAAGCAGTGCTCAAGAGGTAGCAAGAAGAATTTCTGGCGCCGTTGCCGGGGAGGTCTGCACAAAAGTCAACATACCAAGTACCCATCACAATCCCTATCTCCCTCATTACATTATTTGCCATTTTCCTCTCGTTTTCCTCTCCCGCCAATTCACCCTTGCCATTTTATTCGCCCTCTCTCTCTCTCTATCCTCCCTCTCTCTCTATTTGTCTCTTTTGCCCGTTTGCCTTTTGTTTGCTCGTGTGTTAGTTTGCTTGCTTGTTCTTATGTCGAGTCATTTACCTTCTACCTCTATGTCTAAAATTGGGGAAATTATTGTCGATATGGACAATAATAATATCATGAAAAATTTTGATGCTCCTGCTAAAGAACCTACCATCTTTCATACAAAACAATTCCGTGTTGGTAGTGGAAATATTATTGGAAAAGGAGTTATTCAAGATTTCTTTACTTGTGCCGGTGCTTTACCTTCTATGGGTAGTTCTGTCCTTCACAGAACTAGTAGTCTTGCGGACGCTATTGCCATGCTTGTAGTTGAACTTGAAAGACAATTCATGCACATGCATCCTTCCATACAAAGGATTTTTCTGGAATTTTCTAATATTGAGCATTCTTCTTTTAAGCGTGCCGCTACAATCCTTTTGGCCCATGAGTTTAGATTCATAATAAAAGAAGCCAAAGAAACCTTTGCGCATTATAGGGTGGACGCTTGCTGTCCTCCCATAGAGGCTATCCTCTTTGATCAAGAAGAAATAATGTGTTTTCAATCTTTAGACTATGTTTCTTTCAATGAAAATCTTAGAAAAAGGGTTCCTACCAATGTTTCAGTTCATAGAATTTCTGAACTTAATGATGATTTTGCTATTCTAAATAATGAACTAGGATATTGTCTTGAATATAGGCTCACAAAGTTCTGTCAAAAGAATGCTTATAATGATGAATTGGTTGTGCATTATGAAGGACCAAAGGAGGAACCTATACCTCCCAAGGTTGATCTTGCGGACTTTTGTCCCGTTAAATTTAGCCCTTTTGATTATTTTTCTTGCCTCAAAGAAAACTTTTTGCCGAACATAGAGAATATGAAATGAGTTTTAATAATCTATCTTACTATTATAGCAATACCTAGATCTATTATTGCTTGTTATGCCTAGCTAGGGGCGTTAAACGATAGCGCTTGTTGG
This sequence comes from Triticum urartu, assembly GCF_056163025.1. NCBI lineage: Eukaryota > Viridiplantae > Streptophyta > Magnoliopsida > Poales > Poaceae > Triticum > Triticum urartu. The sequence continues at coordinate 501,135,759 of NC_141877.1, forward strand.
GAGGCAACCCAATTTTATTTTTATTCCTTGCTTTTTTATCCTCTTTAGTAATAAATAAATTATTTAGCCTCTGTTTTGGTTGTGTTTTTTTGTCTTTAAGTAGTGTTTGTGCCAAGTAGAACCGTTGGGAAGACTTGGGGAAAGTCTTGTTGAACTTGCTGTAAAAAACAGAAACTTAGCGCTCACGAGAACTGCTGTCATTTTTATTTGAAGACTGGTATTTAGTTAATTCTGTTTTCAGACGATTAATAGATAAATTACTCACGTCCAGCAATTTATTTTAGAATTTTTGGGGTTCCAGATTTTGCGCTAGCTAAAGATTACTACAGACTGTTCTGTTTTTGACAGATTCTGTTTTTCTTGTGTTGTTTGCTTATTTTGATGAATCTATGGCTAGTAAAATAGTTTATAATCCATAGAGAAGTTGGAATACAGTAGGTATAACACCCATAGAAATAACGAATGAGTTCGTTACAGTACTTTGAAGTGGTCTTTTGTTTTCTTTCGCTAACGGAGCTCACGAGTTTTCTACTTTAAGTTTTGTGTTGTGAAGTTTTCAAGTTTTGGGTAAAGATTTGATGGATTATGGAACAAGGTGTGGCAAGAGACTAAGCTTGGGTATGCCCATGGCACCCCCATGATAATCTAAGGACACTTAAAAGCCAAAGTTTGGGGATGCCCCAGAAGGCATCCCCTCTTTTTCGTCTACTTATATCGGTAACTTTACTTGGAGCTATATTTTTATTCACCACATGATATGTGTTTTGCTTGGAGCGTCTTTTATGATTTAAGTTTTTTCTTATTAGTTTACCACAATCATCCTTTCTGTACACACCTTTTGAGAGAGCCATACATAATTTGGAATTTGATAGAATACTCTATATGCTTCACTTATATCTTTTGAGTTATATAATATTGCTCTAGTGTTGTACTTATATCTTTTAGAGCACGGTGGTGGATTTGTTTTACAGAAACTATTGATCTCTCATGCTTCACTTAGATTATTTTGAGAGTCTTAATAGCATGGTAATTTGCTTAATAATAATATGCTCGGTATTCAAGATTTGTAAAACTTTCTTTTGAGTGCATTGAATACTAAGAAAAAATTGATGCTTGATAATTGTTTTGAGATATGAGGATGCTGATATTAGAGTCATGCTAGTCGAGTAGTTGTGAATTTGAGAAATGCTTGTGTTGAAGTTTGTGATTCCCGTAGCATGCACGTATGGTGAACCGTTATGTGATGAAGTCGGAGCATGATTTATTTATTGATTGTCTTCCTTATGTGTGGCGGTCAGGGACGAGCGATGGTCTTTTCCTACCAATCTATCCCCCTAGGAGCATGCGCGTAATACTTTGCTTTCATAACTTCTAGATTTTTGCAAAAAGTATATGAGTTCTTCATGACTAATGTTGAGTCCATGGATTATACGCACTTTCCTTCCTTCCACCATTGCTACCCTCTCTAATACCGCGCACTTTTCGCCGGTATCACACACCCACCAAATACCTTCCTCAAAACAGCCACCATACCTACCTATCATGGCATTTCCATAGCCATTCCGAGTTATATTGCCATGCAACTTTCCACCATTCCATTCATTATGACATGCTCCATCATTGTCATATTGCTAGCATGATCATGAAGTTGACATCGTATTTGTGGCAAAGCCACCATTCGTAATTCTTTCATACATGTCACTCTTGATTCATTGCATATCCCGGTACACCGCCAGAGGCATTCATATAGAGTCATATTTTGTTCTAAGTATTGAGTTGTAATTGTTGAGTTGTAAGAAAAATAAAAAGTGTTATGATCATCATTTTTATAGCATTGTCCCAAGTGAGGAAAGGATGATGGAGACTATGATTCCCCCACAAGTCGGGATGAGACTCCGGACGAAAAAAAAGAGGCCATAAAAAAGGCCCAAACAAAAAAAGAGAGAAAAAGAGAGAAGGGACAATGTTACTATCCTTTTACCACACTTGTGCTTCAAAGTAGCACCATGATCTTCATTGTAGAGAGTCTCTCATTATGTCACTTTCATATACTAGTGGGAATTTTTCATTATAGAACTTGGCTTGTATATTCCAATGATGGGCTTCCTCAAAATGCCCTAGGTCTTCATGAGCAAGCGAGTTGAATGCACACCCACTAAGTTTCTTTTGTTGAGCTTTCATATACTTATAGCTCTAGTGCATCCGTTGCATGGCCATCCCTACTCACTCACATTGATATATATTGATGGGCATCTCCATAGCCCGTTGATACGCCTAGTTGATGTGAGACTATCTTCTCCCTTTTTGTCTTCTCCACAACCACCATTCTATTCCACATATAGTGCTATATCCATGGCTCATGCTCATGTATTGCGTGAAGATCGAAAAAGTTTTGAAAATGTCAAAAGTATGAAACAATTGCTTGGCTTGTCATCGGGGTTGTGCATGATTTAAACACTTTGTGTGGTGAAGATAGAGCATAGCCCATCAGCAGCGTCCACCCGGCCGCCACATCAGTCCGACCAATCGGAGCGCGCCACCTCAGCAGCGTTGCCGTCCCGCGCCAATCAAGGCGTGCCACTTGTGCACCGCCAACCTTCTCTCTCCTCCCCGCCGCCGCGGCACACGGAGCCCATCCGGGGCCCGCGCCGGCCCAAAGCTGCGCCGCCGTTCGCCCGCGAGTATCCGCGCCCGCCGCCAAGCGCCTCTGGCCGGAGATGCCGCTCGACGGCCACCGCGCCCGCGCACCACCCTTCGCCAGAGTTCTCCGCCACCGCCTGGAACCTCGCCGGAGCACCGTGCTCTCGTGTCCTCGCCGCCTGAGCTCCTTGTCGTCCCCATGGCGCCGCCGCCCTCTTGCTCGTCGCCGGACGGGCCGGACCACACCGGATCTGCCGCCTATCGTCGGTCCTGGCCTCCCCGCCGTCCTCGAACGTCCTCGCCGGAGCTCCATGGTGCGCTGCCACCGCCCTGTCTCTCGCTCCCGATTGGATCGGGAGGAGGACGAGGAATCGGCCCCATGGGCCGGCACCGCGACCGGCCCACCTCCAGCCTCAGCCCGCTTCCTCCGGCCCGCGCCGTCTCTCCGCTGAACTAGGCCAGGCCCATGGTGAGCGCCAGATATCATCCGCCCCGTGCGATTTTTCTATTTGACGCTCACTGAAAAACTGCTAAGTCCCCAGTTCTGCTGCTTTTTCAGACATATTCATCGCATCATAACTCTGCATCCGTAGCTCCGATTTGTGTGTGTAGCATACCAAAATGTTCGCCTCGACGAGTAAATCATTTCATCTCATTGCATCATTTTTATTTGAGCTCATCTTGATGCCCGAAATTTCGTTGGAAGAGGGCTATGTGAGTAATTTGTCAGATCTGTTTCAGCAAATGGCATTTTGTCATTTTTGCCATGTTTAATGTGTGCATGATATGATCCTGAGCTCTACATGTGTTTTGTTATATGCCATGCCATCTTTACATAGGTGCTTGCCATGTATTCTTGTGATATTTGTGGTGACTAGCACAAGCTTGCAAAGTAGCGTAATCGGTAATGTTGATTTCAGGGACTTAGAATTTCACTAAGTCCTTGTCCTGATGTTGTCGTTTCCTAGTGATCCGTGCCTCTTTTGACGATGATCAGTAAGGATGTTTTGTTAATATTGTGGTGCTCTATTCATCCATGTCTTTGATTGCATTTATGGAGCATCCTAGATGGAGTCAATCGAGCTCTACTTTTGCTATTTCGTGAATCCTCGCAGATTGTTGACATGATTAGCGATTTTGCCGAGGATGTTGCTTTCGATCCGTGCATGCTATGTTATTGTTCTTGCAAGGTCTAGCTTCTATGCCATGTCTTCTTGATGGGTGTATGCTCAGTTTCTCATGCCATGCTCTGTAGTCAGTGCATCGAGCTCGTAAACATGCCTACTCGTTAACTGATTTGCATGCTCCAGTTTTTCACTAAGTCTGAGATCTATTTATGTTTTTGCTATGTTCACATGCTTGCAATTGTATTCTCTGATCCCTTTTGGCTCAAGGTCACTAAGGGACTTTTGTTAAGTGCTTTGAGTAGCTTCATTCCATGCCTTGATTTGCCATGTTAAGTTCCTGTAGCATGTAGTTGTTATGCTCTAAAGTGTGCTTCCTCATGATAAATTCCAGACTTGTGTTAATTTCACTAAGTCTGAAACCTGTAATCATTTGCTCTTTTGCCATGCTTGTTTGAACCTGTTAGTGGATGAATTAGCCATAGATCAGTGTTAATCTTTTGTCAAGCTTCATGAGCGGATCCCTGCCATGTATTTTGTTGCCATGTTTGAGTGCTATAGCATATTTATCTTGTTGCATTTAGATGGTTACTTGTTGTTTATCGCAGACCGGTGCCATATTTGTTTTGCTTGCCATTTCCAAACCGTGCATCCGATTCCGGTGATCTTTATATCGATTTCAACCGAAATCATCTCACCTTTCCAGTGGCACTCTTGGATTTCCATGTTGAGGCAAGGTCCAATCATTCCTTGTCAAATCTTGAATATGCATCACATACCGCATCCCACATATCATACCATGTTCATGTGTGGTTTGTTTACTATGTTGTGTGCTTCTTTCCGGTGTTGCTTCTTCGGGTTGGTTCCGGTAACGTCGCGTTTGTGAGGACCCGTTCTACTACGTCCGTTTGTCTTCTTCATGGACTCGTTCTTCTTCCTTGCGGGATTTCAGGCAAGATGACCATACCCTCGAAATCACTTCTATCTTTGCTCGCTAGTTGCTCGCTCTTTTGCTATGCCTATGCCGCGATACCTACCACTTGCTTATCATGCCTCCCATGTTGTTGAGCCAAGCCTCTAACCCACCTTGTCCTAGCAAACCGTTGTTTGGCTATGTTACCCCTTTACTCAGCCCCTCTTATAGCGTTGTTAGTTGCAGGTGAAGATTGGAGCTTGTTCCATGTTTGGAACATGGATATTTTGTCGGGATGTCACAATATCTCTTATTTTAATTAATGCATCTATATACTTGGTAAAGGGTGGAAGGCTCGGCCTTATGCCTAGTGTTTTGTTCCACTCTTGCCGCCCTAGTTTCCGTCATATCGGTGTTATGTTCCCGGATTTTGCGTTCCTTACGCGGTTGGGTTATAATGGGAACCCCTTGACAGTTCGCCTTGAATAAAACTCCTCCAGCAATGCCCAACCTTGGTTTTACCATTTGCACCAACAACCTACCACCTTCCCTTGTGTTCTGCAGACTCAAGGGTCATCTTTATTTTAACCCCCCCCCCCCGGGCCAGTGCTTCTCTAAGGTCCGAACCGAGCTGCCTGCAGGGCCACCTCGGGGAAACTTGAGGGTTGGTTTTACTCGTAGCTAGTCTCATGTGAGTGTGCCCTGAGAACGAGATATGTGCAGCTCGTATCGGGATTTGTCGACACATTCGGGCGGTGTTGCTGGACTTGTTTTACCATTGTCGAGGATGTCTTGTAACCTGGATGCCGAGCCTGATCGGATTGTCATGGGAGAAGGAATATCCTTCGTTGACCGTGAGAGCTTGTGATGGGCTAAGTTGGGACACCCCTGCAGGGATTTGAACTTTCGAAAGCCGTGCCTGCGGTTGTGGGCAGATGGGAATTTGTTAATGTCCGGTTGTAGAAAACCTGAAGTTGACCTTAATTAAAATACATCAATTGCGTGTGTAACCATGATGGTCTCTTTCCGGCAGAGTCCGGGAAGTGAACATCGTGTTGGAGTTATGTTTGGCGTAGGTTGTTCTAGGATCACTTCTTGATCATAGTTGTTCGACCGTGCTTTTGCCTTCTCTTCTCACTCTCATTTGCGTATGTTAGCCACCATATATGCTAGTCACTTGCTGCAGCTCCACCTCATAACTTTTACCCTTCCTATAAGCTTAAATAGTCTTGATATCGAGGGTGTGAGATTGCTGAGTCCCCGTGACTCACAGATACTTCCAAAACTAGTTTGCAGGTGCCGTTGAACCGTGCAGATGACGCAACCAAGCTCAAGGAGGAGCTCGATGAAGATGTTGTCCTTTATGTTGTTTCGTTTCCAGTTGATCAGTAGTGGAGCCCAGTTGGGGTCGACCGGGGATCTGTGTAGCTTTTGGGGTAGTCTTCTTTTATTTTGGTTCCGTAGTCGGACCTTGATTGTATCTGGTTGATGTAATGCTTTGTTCATGTAATTGTGTGAAGGGGAGATTGTAATCCAACTATGTATTTCTGTCCCTTATGTATTACATGGGTTGTGTGAAGATTACCTCACTTGCGACATTGCTTTCAATGCAGATATGCCTCTAAGTCATGCTTCGACACGTGGGAGATATAGCCGCATCGAGGGCGTTACACTACTCTAGCTAATTGCTCCCACTTTCAATATGTATCAAGCTCGAGACTTACAGTCATCTATATCAGTGTCAAAAGCTTGCATCGACGTAACTCTTTACGACGAACTCTGTTATCACCTCCATAACCGAGAAACATTTCCTTATTCCACTAAGGATATTTTTGACTGCTGTCCAGTGATCGACTCCTGGATCACTATTGTACCATCTTGCCAATCTTATGGTGAGGAACACAATAGGTCTGGTACAGCATAGCATATTTTATAGAACCTATGATTGAGGCATAGGGAATGACTTTTCATTCTCTTTCTATTTTCTGCCGTGGTCGGGTTTCGAGTCGTTACTCAACATCACACCGTGCAACACAGGCAAGTACTCCTTCTTTGACTGTTCTATTTTGAACTACTTCAAAATCTTTTCAAGGTATGTACTCATTGAAAATATATCAAGCGTCTTGATCTATCTCTATAGATCTTGATGCTCAATATGTAAGTAACTTCACCGAGGTCTTTCTTTGAAAAACTCCTTGCAAACACTCCTTTATGCTTTCCAAAAAATTCTACATTATTTCCGATCAACAATATGTCATTCACATATACTTATCAGAAATGTTGTAGTGCTCCCACTCACTTTCTTACAAATACAGCCTTCACCGCAAGTCTGTATAAAAAAATATGCTTTGATCACACTATCAAAGCATATATTCCAACTCTGAGAGGCTTGCACCAGTCCATAAATGGATCGCTGGAGCTTGCACACTTTGTTAGCACCTTTTGGATCGACAAAACCTTCTGGTTGGATCATATACAACTCTTCTTTAAGGTATCCATTAAGGAATGCAGTTTTGACATCCATTTGCAAAATTTCATAATCATAAAATGCGGAAAATGCTAACATGATTCAGACGGACTTAAGCATCGCTACGTGTTAGAAGGTCTCATCATAGTTGTCGGTGTCAAAACCGGCGGATCTCGGGTAGGGGGTCCCGAACTGTGCGTCCAAGGCGGATGGTAACAGGAGGCAAGGGACACAATGTATTACCCAGGTTCGGGCCCTCTTGATGGAGGTAAAACCCTACGTCCTTCTTGATTAATATTGATGATATGGGTAGTACGTGAGTAGATCTACCATGAGATCAGAGAGGCTAAACCCTAGAAGCTAGCCTATGGTATGATTGTATGTTGTAGTTGTTGTGTCCTACGGACTAAAACCCTCCGGTTTATATAGACACCGGAGAGGTTAGGGTTACACAAGGTCGGTTACAAAGGAGGAGATACACATATCCGTATTGCCTAGCTTGCCTTCCACGCCAAGTAGAGTCCCATCCGGACACGAGACGAAGTCTTCAATCTTGTATCTTCATAGTCTAATAGTCCGGCCAATGGAGATAATCCGGCTGTCCGGAGACCCCCTAATCCAGGTCTCCCACGGTAGCCCCTGAACCAGGCTTTCAATGACAATGAGTCCGGCGCGCAGTATTGTCTTCGGCATTGCAAGGCGGGTTCCTCCTCGGAATATACCACGGAAGAATTTGAATATAAGGATAGTGTCAGACCCTGCAAAATAAGTTCCACATACCACCATAGAGAGAATAATATTTCCACAAATCCAATTTGCTGACTTGTTTTGGCAACATGACATTATGTCACGGCTCGGTGATTATTCGAACTGTTTCCTTTAACTAGCCCCGCACATAACGCGAGGCAGTTTTTTGACACGTCTTGTCAAAGCAGAGATCGTGTCTCCTTATCACGGGATTCTCATCAATACGGGTGTGGGTAACCCAACCGCACCATCGATTACGGCGCTTGGAGGATAAGCGAGTTTTACCAGGCTAGTGGGGACGCTTAGTTTCGTCCACCCACATAAAGGGATAAGGATTCACCTTTTCATCCACGCCTTCTTCCTCCTTTGCTCATCCGTTTTCGCACACTCAAGCTCTAGCACCCAAGTCCGCACTCCCCACCTCAACCTTCTCCAACCATGTCCGGAGCGGGAGGCAGGTGGATGGTCTCCTCCGACACGGTGGGAAACATCAAGAAGCTGTGGAGAGACGGATACCTGCCCAACAACATCGCGCACCGGCTCCCAGATGAGGGGTAGCTCATCCCCACCCCCGGGCCCCATGAGAGGGTAGTGTTCCTTACCCATTTCCTCCGCGGACTGGGATTCCCTCTCCTACCATTTGTCCGAGGGCTCATGTTCTACTACGGCCTGGATTTCCACGATCTGGCCCCGAACTTCATCCTCAACATCTCGGCGTTTATCGTCGTGTGCGAGGCCTTCCTCCGCATCAAGCTCCACTTCGGCTTATGGCTGAAGACCTTCAATGTCAAGCCGAAGGTAGTGGGCGGTTGCCAGGCCGAGTGCGGAGGCGCCATGGTGGGCAAGATGCCCAACGTTACATGGCTCGAGGGCTCCTTTGTGGAAACCATAAAGGGGTGGCAATCGGGGTGGTTCTACATCACCGAGCCGCGTGACCCTGCATGGGCAGCGGCCCCCGAGTTCCGATCTGCATCCCCACGCGGCTCACCTCCTCGAAAGAGAAGGGCCTGTCCTGGGGTAGTTCGGAAGAGCTGACCGGACTCCAAACATTTATTCAAAACACGGTGAACAAGAAGCTCAAACTCGTCAACGTAGTCCAGGTCATGCTCACCTGCCGGATCTTCCCGTGTCAACAACGGGCCTTCAACTTGTGGGAGTTCGACCCAGCGCAGCGCCAAACTCTAAATAGGCTCTTCGATACAACACACGAGGATGCCTGGAAGGTGCTATTCAAGGGCGCCGAGGTTCCTCCTCCTACTACCGAGGATCGCGGATTCTGCGCGAAGCGCCAAGCCAGCGCGGTAAGCTATTTTACCTCTTACAAGATACTCGTTTTACATAGTTTGACTCTATGCGGGATCTAAGCTCCCGTTCCTTTGACAAGACTGGTAGGAAATGGCCGGACCGATCGACTGTCCGGCTCCTTTGCCCAAAGGCCCAGCAAACGCGCTCCTGACGGAGATGCTGACTCCGGCTCCTTACAAGGTGCCAGAGAAGACCAAGAAGACCAAGGGAACCTGGAAGAGTTCCTGGCGCCAGGTGTTGTCAAACTCATCGTTCGATGACTCTGCGGCACACTCCTCCCCCGAAGACGAGGAGGAGGAAGAAGATGCTCCCCCTCTAGGCGGGGGAGACAAGAAAAGGAAGGCCGTCCCAATTGGGGGGCCGAAGGGTCCAAGAAGCGAAGGACTCTCCTTCCGGACAGTTCCACCTCTGCCGACGAAGGCGAAGACGAGTGGTTGCCCAGGGCCAAGCCCCTGGGGAGATCATAAGTATTCGGATACCAGAGTAACTCATAGTATTCCTTTGTCGCACTGCTTTCCCTAATGCCAAATATGATTATGCAGGCCGCCACAAGCCACTATCGATGTATCATCGGACGGCTCCCTAGGCTCGTCGGACATGGATAGTGATCCCGTCCCAACCGCCACGTCCCCTCATCCTGCGGATGACGCCGAGGTGCTATATCACGAGGCACCGGGTCGAAGGGAGATGGTCTCGGAGGTGCCTCAAGGCGGCCTCCCGGACTCCGGGAGCCAAGGGGACAAGGCCCCTGAGAGCTCCGAGTTCGGCCCTCAGCCGAACACCGCGCCGGAACCTCCAGTGGTTCCGGGCTCGGGCAGGCGGCCTCCTTCTGAGAGGAGCGAGACGCCTGTACCGGGGACCTCTGTCCATCCAGAGGTGCCGGACAATCTGTTGGGAGCGCTTCGCAGCGCTTCCATCGACGAGGAGCACCGTACTATCATGAGTGCGGTGATCCAGAAGGTTCAGTCCGCCAAGAGCGGATTGACTGAAGCCTGTGCCTGCCTTCTAAAAGGCTTTGAGGTAAGTGTTTGAAATATAGGAAAATATTACCGCATTGACAGTAGCCCCTGATGCTCTGTGCGGTGTTCACAAAGAAAAGCCGAACAGAGGATCAAACAATATTGCATGAGTCTAATATGAGTATGTCAATATGCGTATGCAGGCTTCGCTACTGGCGTCTGCCGCACTGACTGCGGAGGTTGCCGTACTGAAGTAGGACCTCAAGGGGTCCAAGAAAGAGCTCGGCCATGCCAAGAGGCAGCTCGAGGAGAACAAGGGTAAGTAAAACCCTGTCTATAGATATGTATATATAAAAGAAGACGCGGTTGCAAAATGATAGGATCATCGTATATTTGCCAAGGGCCACAACCGAGGTGGCGTCCCTGAAGCAAGCACTAACCAGGGCCGAAGATAAAGCGGCCAAGGAGCGCACTAAGCGGGAAAAGCAAGAGGCTCATGTGGGTGAGGTGCAGCAAGAGCTCCAGGCTCTCATGACGAAGCACGAGGCGTTGAAACTTGACTCAAAGACGCGAGAGTCTGAGCTTGCCGCGGCCCTCGAGAGCGCAAAGAGTGCCAAGGCCAAGGCCCAAAAGGCCCTCCATGAGATTGACGCGATGAAGAAAATAACGGTGGGTAAGGCATTCTATATGCAAAGCAAGTATGTGAAAGTAAATTACCGATTACTTAACCGAATTCGGAGCTCTCCAGGAGCATTCGCAGATTTGCCCCACAGCGTGTCGGATGCCGCACAATTTTACCAGGCCGAGGAGGGAAGCTCAACGGAGAAGCTGTTCTGGTCTCAGTATACTGAGACCGAACACCCGATGCCTTTGAGCGACTAGCTAAAGCAGCTGGTCGAGCTGCACAAGGCGGCCGAATAGGCCATGAAGGGCCTTATAGTCCGGCTGTGGCTTGGCGATGCCCTTCCGAACAGCTACTTCGGCCTGGTGAGGCGGCTTGTGGATGCCTGCCCACGGCTGGAGGTCGTCAAGCGGTCCGTCTGCATCGAAGGAGCATGCCGGGCTTTTGCCCGTGTGAAGGTGCAGTGGGCCAAGCTAGACGATGTGAAGCTGATCAAGGAAGGGCCGCCGTAGGGCAAGGAGCATCGCACCCCCGAAATTTATTATGAGGGTGTCCCGAAGGGTGCCCGTCTTGTAGTGGATGAATGTTCAAAGGATGTAATATTTGAGAAAACTTGCTCGTGTGATCCTGTATGATGAAAACTTGTTTCATATGCGCTATGCAACACTTGTGTGAATTTAAAATATTACCTTCTGTTTGGCTGTTTATCCAATCTGAGAGATGGCTAGTCCTCGGTTTCTGCCCCGATGCCACTAGTGCTGGGGTGTTCGGGATAAACCTGAGCACTCTTGTTCCCATGTTTGGGTCCTTCGAGGGAGGTGCTCAGCACAATGAACAAGGCAACCGGACTCTCTAATTTTAAATTTCGGCGAAGCCCCTCGTATTCGGAAGGCCGAATTCGGGGCGCGATACACGCCTTTAAGCCGGAGAGAGCTGGCCCCTCGCTCTAAGCGGCATAAGTCTTTAGGGACTCGAAAACCTCGCCGAACAGCGACCAGTCTCTCGCCTTATCATGACAGTCAGTTTTAGCTTTCTCTACTGAGGTGCTCAGCCCAGCAGAACCGGGGCATAATCGTAGTAGTTCTCCTAGCGCTACCTTAGCCGATAAAGCGGAACGTAAGGTACCAAAACATAAGAGCCAGGCAAACCCAACATTTAACCAAAGACATGATTCGGAGCTGATGCATATAATGCTATAAGTTCGGGTTGCCGCACTTGTGAAAGTGTTCGGACTTTTCACACCATATTGTGGGGTACGTAATCCCCTGGTGTATTGGTCGTACCAAAGTGTACGGTTGCAAGGCGTCATTAATGAACACATATATATATAATAAGAATGCAACAAAAGTCGTAATGTTATGCATTGTTTATTCAAAAAGGTGCGTTAAAGCAAAATGATACAGATGGTGCGATTAGCAAAGAGTAGGACTATGTCCCTTCCAAGGGCAAGCTAAGGAATAGTAGTAAATCAAATATTTCGCTCGTTATTGTAATCCACCTGGGAATTCCGTGGTGTGATGTAGCTTTCTGCCTCCTTGGTTGTTGCATCATGTGTTTGGCAATAGTGTTGCCGGACAGGGTTTCCAGAGAGTAAGGTCCTGAAAAAGAGAAAAATAACCAAACGGGAACCCCCTAGTGCGGTATAAGCCGCGTCTTGGGGCGTGCGGCAGTGTGCCCCCCTCCCCACTTGTGCCCATGGTATTTTTAATGCGTAATTATGTACACGTGGCACGAGTTCCGCCGTTTGGCTAGGACTGGGGTGGGGGCCGCATTGCTACACGAGCTCAGATCGCACCAGGCGGTCTAGTTGCCGATTGCTCCGAGGGCGCTTGAAGGTGTCCGGGTCTTGAAATGCCGAACTGGTGGATTGCCTTGAGAGGCTGCTTTGCGCTTCTGCTGCGAGGACCGCGGTGTGCTCCTCCATTTGGAGGGAGCGCTCTGTGTTTCCATTGACTGTAATAACCCCGCGAGGTCCTGGCATCTTGAGCTTGAGGTATGCATAATGCGGTACCGCATTGAATCTCGCAAATGCGGTTCGCCCGAGCAGTGCATGATAACCACTACGGAACGGGACTATATCGAAGATTAACTCTTCGCTTCGGAAGTTATCTAGGGATCCGAAGACCACTTCTAGTGTAATTGAGCCTGTGCAATGGGCCTCTATGCCTGGAATGACGCCTTTAAAGGTCATTTCTTTGTGGGTTTGATCCTTGAGGGGCCTATACCCATTTTGCACACTGTGTCCTGATAAAGCAGGTTCAGGCTACCGCCGCCATCCATAAGGACTCGAGTGAGGTGAAATCCGTCAATGATTGGGTCCAGAACCAGTGCGGCGAATCTGCCATGACGGATACTAGTGGGATGGTCCCTGCGATGGAAAGTGATCGAATAGGAGGACCATTGGTTGAACTTTGGGGCGACTGGCTCCAACGCATATACGTCCCTGAGCGCACGCTACCGCTACCTCTTGGGGATGTGGGTTGCGTATATCATGTTCACCGTCCGCACTTGTGGGGGAAACCTCTTCTGTCCTCCGGTGTGTGGCTGCCGGGGCTCCTCCTCGTCATCTCTATGTGGCCCCTTGTCCTTGTTTTCGGCAATTAACTTGCCGGCCTGCTTGAACACCCAACAATCCCTATTTGTGTGATTGGCTGGCTTTTCTGGGGTGCCGTGTATTTGACACGAGCGATCGAGTATACGGTCCAAGCTGGATGGACCCGGCATACTTTGTTTGAATGGCTTTTTCCGCTGACCGGGTTTAGAGCCTTCGAATCCGGCATTGACTACCGTATCCTCGGTATTACCGTTGTTAATGCGACGCTTATGTTTGTTGCGACGTGACCTGCTATTGCCATCCTTGGTATCTGAAGTACCATGGTTCTTTGATATGTTATTACTGTGAGCCAGCCAGCTGTCTTCTCCCGCACAAAAGCGGGTCATGAGTGCCGTGAGGGCTGCCATAGATTTCGGCTTTTCCTGACCAAGGTGCCGGGCTAGCCATTCGTTGTGGATGTTGTGTTTGAAAGCCGCTAGGGCCTCTGCATCCGGATAGTCGACAATTTGATTTTTCTTTCTTAGGAACCGAGTCCAGAATTGCCTGGCCGATCCTTATGGCTGCTGAATTATGTGGCTCAAGTCATCGGCATCTGGTGGCCTCACGTAAGTGCCCTAAAAGTTGTCGAGGAATGCGGCTTCCAGATCTTCCAAACAGCTGATGGACTCTACTGGCAAGCTGTTAAGCCAATGCCACGCTGGTCCCTAGAGCTTTAGTGGGAGGTATTTGATGGCGTGTAAGTCATCACCGCGGGCCATGTGGATGTGGAGGAGGAAATCCTCGATCCATACTGCGGGATATGTTGTGCCGTCGTATGATTCAATATTTACAGGTTTAAAACCTTCTGGGATTTGATGATCCATTACTTCGTCTGTGAAGCATAAGTGGTGTGCGCCGCCTCTGTATTGGGCTATATCGCGACGCAGCTCGAATGGGTCTTGCCCGCTGTGTTCGGCCCAGACAGATTTACTTTTACTGTATCCGGCGTGACATTTATCGTCTCTCATAGTGGCGCGCCCCCGTGATCCGTAGATCGATCTTGCATGATTTGCTTTGTCCTTCAATATGTCTCGCAGGTCTGGCGTTTCTCCCTATGCCTTTTTATTTGAATGGCGTCGGGGTCCGGGCTGAGTTTTTGGCTGGAATGCCTCTCTATTGCGGCCACGAGGTGGCCGATCAGCCGCGTCATACGCTTCCTCCTCCAGTCGGGGTAGCAACCTGTATTTTGGGTAACTCTTGGAGGGGTGCTCGAGTTTATATTCCTCGGCTGCGAGGACTTCAGTCCATCTGTCAGCTAGCTGATCTTGATCAGCTTGAAGCTGCTGCTGCTTTTTCTTAAGGCTATTTGCCGTGGCTATAAGCCGGTGTTTGAAGCGCTCTTGTTCGACGGGATCCTCTGGCACGGCGAATTCGTCGTCGCCGAGGCTTGCCTCGTCTTCGGAGGGGGGCATGTAATTATCATCCTCCGTTTCTCCATCTGCCGCTCTCTCACGAGGGCTAGCTCCTCCATCCTCGTGCTCTAAATCTTGCGAGAGGGGATTGTTGTTGTCTTCAGCACTATCCGGAGTGTTATTATCTCCTGTGCCGGTCTCACCACTTCTGTTCGGCGGGACTTAGAGAGGCGCCGCTGACGTCGGCGCTTGGGTTGCTTCTTGGAGGGGTCATCCTCCACTCTCTCGTCGCCATTGCCTTCTTTGGGTGTATCCACCATGTATATATCGTATGATGAGGTGGCTCTCTAGTACCCTGTGGGCAGTGGTTCCTCTTCGTCTCCCGCATCGTCGTCCATACCGTTGATGTCTTCGGAGTCGAAGTCGAGAATGTCGGTTAAGTCATCGACAGTGGCTACTAAGTGGGTGGTGGGTGGGCCACGAATTTCTTCGTCGTCCGCATCCCAGTCCTGCCGGACATAGTTCGGCCAGGATCCTCCTGACAAGGAGAGAGACCTTAATGAGTTCAGTATGTCGCCGAAGGGCGAGTGCTGAAAAATATTCGCGGAGGTAAACTCCATGATCGGCGCCCAATCGGATTCGATAGGAACGGGCGCAGGCGGCTCGGAGTCCGTGGCCGGAGAAAGATCCGGCAGTTTAACAACATGGCTCCTGTGCAAGGTAAGGTCGTTGTTTGGCTCGATCGCCGCTGAGGGTAAGGCCTTCATGCCGGGGTCCATCCACCCGTCCATGGACGGCACAGCTGGCTCCGAATTGAGGGTCGGAGCGGCTGCCTGTGCAATCTCCTAAACACTGTTCGATGGTAGAGCTAAATCGTACTCATCGTGACCGCATGACGCACAAGGCAGAGGCTCGAATCGGTCGAAGATCAAGTCTCCACGGATATCAGCTGTGTAGTTTAAGCTTCCAAACCTGACCTGGTGGCCAGGGGCGTAACTTTCAATCTGCTCCAGATGGCCAAACGAATTGGCCCACAGCGCAAACCGCCGAACATAAAGATCTGTCCGGGGAGAAAAGTCTCACCCTGGACTGCATCGCTAGCGATGATAGTAGGAGCCATCAAGCCTAATGGCGACGACATAGAGGAACTCTCAATGAAAGCACCAATGTCGGTGTCAAAACGGGCGGATCTTGGGTAGGGGGTCCCGAACTGTGCGTCTAAGGCGGATGGTCAGGAGGCAAGGGACACAATGTTTTACCCAGGTTCGGGCCCTCTTGATGGAGGTAAAACCCTACGTCCTGCTTGATTAATATTGATGATATGGGTAGTACAAAAGTAGATCTACCACGAGATAAGAGAGGCTAAACCCTAGAAGCTAACATATGGTATGATTGTATGTTGTAGTTGTTGTGTCCTACGGACTAAAACCCTACGGTTTATATAGACACCGAAGAGGTTAGGGTTACACAAGGTCGGTTACAAAGGAGGAGATACACATATCCGTATTGCCTAGCTTGCCTTCCACGCCAAGTAGAGTCCCATCCGGACACGAGACGAAGTCTTCAATCTTGTATCTTCATAGTCTAACAGTCCGGCCAATGGAGATAATCCGGCTGTACGGAGACCCCCTAATCCAGGACTGCCACAATAGTCAACTCCTTGAACTTGTCAAAAACCTTTCGCAACAAGTCGAGCTTTGTAGATAGTAACATTACTGTCAGTGTTAGTCTTCTTCTTGAAGATCCATTTATTCTCTGGCCTGCTGATCATCAGGAAAGTCAACCAAAGTCCACACTTTGTTCTCATACATGGATCCCATCTGAGATTTCATGGCTTCAAGACATTTTGCGGAATTTGGTCTCATCATCGCTTCCTCATAGTTCGTAGGTTCATCATGGTCAAGTAACATGACTTCTAGAACAGGATTGATGTACCACTCTGGTGCGGATCTTACTCTGGGTGACCTACGAGATATGGTAGTAACTTGATCAGAAGTTTCATTATCATCATTATTAGCTTCCTCACTTACTGGTGGTGGAATCACTGGAACTCATGATCATCATGATCAGAAGGTACAATTACCTCGTCAAGTTCTACTTTCCCCCACTCACTTCTTTAGAGAGAAACTCCTTCTCTAGAAAGGATCCATTCTTAGCAATGAATATCTTGCCCATGGGTCTGTGATAGAAGGTGTACCCAACAGTCTCCTTTGCGTATCCTATGAAGACACATTTCTCCGATTTGGGTTCCAGTTATCAGGTTGAAGCTTTTTCACATAAGCATCGCAGCCCCAAAATTTAAGAAATGACAACTTGGGTTTCTTGCCAAACCACAGTCCATAAGGTGTCGTCTCGACGGATTTAGATGGTGCCCTATTTAACGTGAATGTAGTTGTCTCTAAAGTGTAACCCCAAAACGATAGCGGTAAATAAGTGAGACACATCATAGATCGCACCATATCTAGTAAAGTACGATTACGACGTTCGGACACACCATTACGCTGTGGTGTTCCAGGTGGCGTGACCTGCGAAACTATTCCGCATTGTTTCAAATGAAGTCCAAACTCATAACTCAAATATTCGCCTCCATGATCATATCATAGAAACTTGATTTTCTTGTTATGATGATTTTCCACTTCACTCTGAAATTCTTTGAACTTTTCAAATGTTTCAGACGTATGTTTCATTAAGTATATATACCCATATCTGCTCAAATCATCTGTGAAGGTGAGAAAATAACGATATTCGCCGCGAGCTTCAATGTTCATTGGACCACATACATCAGTATGTATGATATCCAATAACTCTGTTGCTCGCTCCATTGTTCCGGAGAACGGAGTCTTAGTCATCTTGCCCATGAGGCATGGTTCGCAAGCATCAAGTGATTCATAATCAAGTGATTCCAAAAGTCCATCAGCATGGAGTTTTTTCATGCGCTTTACACCAATATGACCTAAACAGCAGTGCCACATATAAGTTGCACTATCATTGTTAACTTTTCATCTTTTGGCATCAATATTATGAATATGTGTATTACTACGATCAAGATTCAATAAACCATTTATATTGAGTGTATGACCAGAGAAGGTTGTATTCATGTAAATAGAACAACAATTATTATTTGACTTAAATGAATAACCATATTGCAATAAACATGATCCAATCATATTATGCTCAACACAAACACCAAAGAACATTTATTTTAGGTTCAATACTAATCCCGAAGGTAAAGGGAGTGTGCGATGGTGATCTTATCAACCTTGGAATCACTTCCAACTCTCATCATCACCTCGCCCTTAACTATTCTCTGTTTATTTTACAACTCCCGTTTCGAGTTACTAATCTTAGTAACTGAACAAGTATCAAATACTGAGGGGTTGCTATAAACACTGGTAAAGTACACATCAATAACATGTATATCAAATATACTTTTGTTCACTTTGCCATCCTTCTTATCTGCCAAGTATCTATGGCAGTTCCACTTCTAGTGACCATTTCCTCGGCAGTGACCATTTTCTTGAAACTAGTGGTCTTGTAAACCATCAACCCTTGATGCTATTTCTTGATTTCTACCTTAGCCGATTTCAGCATCGCGAAGAGCTTGGGAATTACTTTCGTAATCCCTTGCATATTATAGTTCATCACTAAGTTCTAGTAACTTGGTGACAGTGACTAGAGAACTTTGTCAATTACTATTTTATCTACAAGATTAACTCCCACTTGATTCAAGCAATCGTAGTACCCAGACAATCTGAGCACATGCTCACTAATTGAGCTATTCTCCTCCATCTTGTAGGCAAAGTATTTTCAGAGGTCTCATACCTCTTGACACGGGCATGAGTATGAAATACCAATTTCAACTCTTGGAACATCGTATATGCTCCGTGGCGTTCAAAACATTTTTGAAGCCTCAATTCTAAGACGTAAAGCATTGTGCACTATACTATCAAGTAGTCATCATACCAAGCTTGTCAAACGTTCATAACATCTGCATCTGCTCCTGCAATAGGTCTGTCACCTAGCAGTGCATCAAGGGCATAATTCTTCTGTGCATCAATGAGGATAATCCTCAGATCACGAACCTAGTCGGCATCATTGCTACTATCATCTTTCAACATAGTTTTTCTCTAAGAACATATAATAAAATAAACGGGGAACTACATCGCGACCTATTGATCTACAACATAGTTATGCAAATACTATCATGACTAAGTTCATGATAAATTAAAGTTCAATTAATCATATTACTTAAGAACTCCCACTTAGATAGACATCCATCTAGTCATCTAAACGATCACGTGATCCAAATCAACTGAACCATGTCCGATCATCACGTGAGATGGACTAGTTTTCAATGGTGAACATCACTATGTTGATCATATCTACTATATGATTCATGCTCGGCCTTTCGGTCTCCAGTGTTCTAAGGCCATATCTGCATATGCTAGGCTCGTCAAGTTCAACCCGAGTATTCCGCCTATGCAAAACTGGCTTGCACCCATTGTATGTGAACGTAGAGCTTATCACACCCAATCATCACGTGGTGTCTTGGCACGACGAACTATCGCAATGGTGCATACTCAGGGAGAACACTTATACCTTGAAATTTAGTGAGAGATCATCTTATAATGCTACCGCCGAACTAAGAAAAATAAGATGCATAAAGGATAAACATCACATGCAATCAAAATATGTGACATGATATGGCCATCATCATCTTGTGCCTTTGATCTCCATCTCCAAAGTACCGTCATGATCTCCATCGGCACCGGCATGACACCATGATCTCTATCACCGTGTCGTCACATTATAGCCTCACCAACTATTTCTTTTGCAACTATTGCTATCGCATAGCGATAAAGTAAAGAAATTGTATGGCACTTGCATCTTATGCAATAAAGAGACAGCAATAAGGCTCCTGCCAGTTGCCGATAACTTTAACAAAACATGATCATCTTATACAACAATTTATATCTCATCACGTCTTGACCATATCACATCACAACATGCCCTGCAAAAATAAGTTAGACGTCCTCTACTTTGTTGTTGCAAGTTTTACGTGGCTGCTATGGGCTTAGCAAGAACCGTTCTTACCTATACATAAAAAACGGCAACGCGGTATAGTGATTGCTTTTTGATCTTCAAAAAGAACCTTGTTCATTGAATCCGATGCAACTAAACTTGAGAAGCAGACACCCACTAGCCACCTGTGTGCAAAGCACGTCAGTAGAACTAGTCTCGTGTAAGCGTATGCGTAATGTCGGTCTGGGCCGCTTCTTCCAACAATGTCGATGAATCAAGAATCAACTAGTGACGGCAAGCAATATGTATATACCCACGCCCACAAATCCTTTTTGTTCAACTCATGCATATAACTTCTATGCATAAACTTGGCTCTGATACCACTGTTGGGGTATGCAGTAATTTCAAAAAAATTCCTATGCACACGTAAGATCATGGTGATGCATAGCAACGAGAGGGGAGAGTATCATCTAAGTACCCTCGTAGACCGTAAGCAGAAGCGTTGTGACAACGCGGTTGATGTAGTGGTATGTCTTCATGATCGACCGATCTAGCACCAAAGGTACGACACCTCCATGATTTGCACATATTCGGCTCGATGACGTCCCAAGAACTCACGATCTTGTAGAGCTTCGAGGGAGAGATTCGTCAGCATGACGGCGTGATGACGGTGATGATGTTGCTACCGGAACAGGCCTTCGCCTAAGCACCGCTACGATATTACCGAGGTGGATTATGGTGGAGGGGGGCACCGCACATGGCTAAAGATCAATGATCAACTTGTGTGTCCATGGGGTGCCCCCCTCCCCCGTATATAAAGGAGTGGAGGAGGGGGAGGGGGCCGGCCTCTCTAGGCGCGCCCCAAGGAGTCCTACTCCCACAGGGAGTAGGATCCCCCTTCCCTTTGTTGGTATTAGGAGAGAAGGAAGGAGAGGGAAGAAGGAAGGAAAGGGGGGCCGGGCCCCCCTCCCAATTCGGATTGGGCTTGGGGCGCCTTATAATTTTCTTCGTCCCCCTCTCTTCCACTAAGGCCCAATAAGGCCCATATACCTTCTGGGGGTTTCCGGTAACCTCCCGATACTCCGGTATACTCCCGATTTCGCCCGAAACCACTCCGATGTCCGAACATAGGCTTCCAATATATCGATCTTTATGTATCGACCATTTCGAGACTCCTCGTCATGTCTGTGATCAAATCATGGACTCCGAACTACCTTCGGTACATCAAAACACATAAACTCGTAATATCGATCATCACCGAACGTTAAGCATGCGGACCCTACGGGTTCGAGAACTATGTAGACATAACCGACACTACTAGGAAAAGGGCTATAGATAATATGGACACTAATGGCGCACCAGACATGTGGTGTGCCACTACTATATAGCAGTGGTGCACCATGTGCTGGTGCGCCATTAGTGTCTATCACACTAATGGCGCACCATACCAATTGTGCGCCACTACTAACATATTTTTTATTATTTTTCCAAAAATACTAATGGCGCACCAGGTCAGAGTGCGCCATTACTAGTTTTAACTAGTAATGGCGCACCACTCACATAGAGATTTGCGAAGTGCATACGGATCTGAATGTTGCAGACCCGTTGACTAAAACCCCTCTCACAAGCAAAACATGATTAAACCTAGAACTCATTGAGTCTTAATCACATGATGATGTGAACTAGTTTAGTGACACTTTTAAACTCTTTGGATGTTGGTCACATGGCGATGTGACCTGTGAGTGTTAGTCACATGACGATGTGAACTAGATTATTGACTCTAGTGCAAGTGGGAGACTGTTGGAAATATGCCCTAGAGGCAATAATAAATTAGTTATTATTATATTTCCTTGTTCATGATAATCGTTTATTATCCATGCTATAATTGTATTGATAGGAAATTCAAATACATGTGTGCATACATAGACAGCACCATGTCCCTAGTGAGCCTCTAGTTGACTAGCTCGTTGATCAATAGATGGTTACGGTTTCCTGACCATGGACATTGGATGTCATTGATAACAGGATCACATCATTAGGAGAATGATGTGATGGACAAAGACCCAATCCTAAGCCTAGCACAAGATCATGTAGTTCGTATGCTAAAGCTTTTCTAATGTCAAGTATCATTTCCTTAGACCATGAGATTGTGCAACTCCCGGATACCGTAGGAGTGCTTTGGGTGTGCCAAACGTCACAACGTAACTGGGTGGCTATAAAGGTACACTATAGGTATCTCCGAAAGTGTCTGTTGGGTTGGCACGAATCAAGACTGGGATTTTTCACTCCGTGTAAACGGAGAGGTATCTCTGGGCCCACTCGGTAGGACATCATCATAACGTGCACAATGTGATCAAGGAGTTGATCACGGGATGATGTGTTACGGAATGAGTAAAGAGACTTGCCGGTAACGAGATTGAACAAGGTATCGGGATACCGACGATCGAATCTCGGGCAAGTATCGTACCGCTAGACAAAGGGAATTGTATACGGGATTGATTAAGTCCTTGACATCGTGGTTCATCCGATGAGATCATCGTGGAACATGTGGGAGCCAACATGGGTATCCAGATCCCGTTGTTGGTTATTGACCGTAGAGTCATCTCGGTCATGTCTGCATGTCTCCCGAACCCGTAGGGTCTACACACTTAAAGTTCGGTGACGCTAGGGTTATAGAGATATTAGTATGCGGTAACCCAAAAGTTGTTCAGAGTCCCGGATGAGATCCCGGACGTCACGAGGAGTTCCGGAATGGTCCGGAGGTAAAGAATTATATATAGGAAGTGCTATTTCGGCCATCAGGACAAGTTTCGGGGTCACCGGTATTGTACCGGGACCACCAGAAGGGTCCCAGGGGTCCACCGGGTGGGGCCACCTGCCCCGGGGGGCCACATGGGCTGTAGGGGGTGCGCCTTGGCCGATATGGGTCAAGGGCACCATCCCCTAGAGGCCCATGCGCCAAAGGGACAAGAGGAGGGG
The DNA here is from genome assembly GCF_056163025.1 of Triticum urartu. NCBI lineage: Eukaryota > Viridiplantae > Streptophyta > Magnoliopsida > Poales > Poaceae > Triticum > Triticum urartu. Next base: position 501,158,482 of record NC_141877.1, read on the forward strand.
AGAGTCCTAAAAGGGGAAGGCACCTCCGAGGTGCCTTGGGGAGGATGGACTCCTCCCCCCTTGGCCGAACCCTTCCTTGGAGGAAGGGGCAAGTCTGCGCCCTCCCCCTCTCCCTTGGACCTATATATAGTGGGGGAAAGGGAGGGCAGCAAAAACCTGAGCCCTGGCGCCTCCCTCTCCTCCCATGACACATCTCCCTCCTCCCACAGTGCTTGGCGAAGCCCTGTTGGAATCCCGCTACTTCCACCACCACGCCGTCGTGATGCTGGATCTCCATCAACCTCTCCTTCCCCCTTGCTGGATCAAGAAGGAGGAGACGTCGCTGCTCCGTACGTGTGTTGAACGCGGAGGTGCCGTCCGTTCGGCGCTAGGATCATCGGTGATTTGGATCACGACGAGTACGACTCCATCAACCCCGTTCTCTTGAACGCTTCCGCGCACGATCTACAAGGGTATGTAGATCCACTCCTCCCTCGTTGCTAGATGACTCCATAGATTGATCTTGGTGACACGTAGGAAATTTTTTGAATTATTGCTACGTTACCCAACAGTGGTATCAGAGCTAGGTCTATGCGTAGTTTCTATGCATGAGTAGAACACAAAGTAGTTGTGGGCGTTGATTTTGTTCAATATGCTTGCCGTTACTAGTCTTATCTTGATTCGGCGGCATCGTAGGATGAAGCAGCCCGGACCGACCTTACACGTACTCTTACGTGAGACTGGTTCCACTGACTGACATGCACTAGTTGCATAAGGTGGCTAGCGGGTGTCTGTCTCTCCTACTTTAGTCGGATCGGATTCGATGAAAAGGGTCCTCATGAAGGGTAAATAGCAATTGGCATATCATGTTGTGGTTTTTGCGTAGGTAAGAAACGTTCTTGCTAGAAACCCATAGCAGCCACGTAAAACATGCAAACAACAATTAGAGGACGTCTAACTTGTTTTTGCAGGGTATGCTATGTGATGTGATATGGCCAAAAGGATGTGATGAATGATATATGTGATGTATGAGATTGATCATGTTCTTGTAATAGGAATCACGACTTGCATGTCAATGAGTATGACAACCGGCAGGAGCCATAGGAGTTGTCTTTATTTATTTATGACCTGCGTGTCAACTTAAACGTCATGTAATTACTTTACTTTATTGCTAACCGTTAGCTGTAGAAGTAGAAGTAATAGTTGGCGAGACAACTTCATGAAGACACGATGATGGAGATCATGATGATGGAGATCATGGTGCCATGCCGGTGACGATGATGATCATGGAGCCCCGAAGATGGAGATCAAAAGGAGCAATATGATATTGGCCATATCATGTCACCATTTGATTGCATGTGATGTTTATCATGTTTATACATCTTATTTGCTTAGAACGACGGTAGGAAATAAGATGATCCCTCATTAAAATTTCAAGAAAGTGTTCCCCCTAACTGTGCACCGTTGCGACAGTTCGTTCGTTTCTAAGCACCATGTGATGATCGGGTGTGATAGATTCCAACGTTCACATACAACGGGTGTAAGACAGATTTACACATGCAAACACTTAGGTTGACTTGACGAGCCTAGCATGTACAGACATGGCCTCGGAACACAGAAGACCGAAAGGTCGAGCATGAGTCGTATAGAAGATACGATCAACATGAAGATGTTCACCGATGTTGACTAGTCCGTCTCACGTGATGATCGGACACGGCCTAGTTGACTCGGATCATGTAATCACTTAGATGACTAGAGGGATGTCTATCTGAGTGGGAGTTCATAAGATGAACTTAATTATCCTGAACATAGTCAAAAGGTCTTCGCAAATTATGTCGTAACTCGCGCTTCAGTTCTACTGTTTAGATATGTTCCTAGAGAAAATTTAGTTGAAAGTTGATAGTAGCAATTATGCGGACTAGGTTCGTAAACTGAGGATTGTCCTCATTGCTTCTTAGAAGGCTTATGTCCTTAATGCACCGCTCAGTGTGCTGAACCTCGAACGTCGTCTGTGGATGTTGCGAACATCTGACATACACGTTTTGATAACTACGTGATAGTTCAGTTGAATGGTTTAGAGTTGAGGCACCGAAGACGTTTTTGAAACGTCGCAAAACATATGAGATGTTTTGAGGGCTGAAATTGGGATTTCAGGATCGTGCCCACGTCAAGAGGTATAAGACCTCCGACGATTTTCTCAGCCTGCAAACTGAGGAGAAAAGCTCAATTGTTGAGCTAGTGCTCAGATTGTCTGAGTACAACAATCATTTGAATCAAGTGGGAGTTGATCTTCCAGATAAGATAGTGATGTTTCTCCGAAGTCATTACCACCAAGCTGCTAGAGCTTCGTGATGAACTATAATATATCAGGGACATATATGATGATCCTTGAGATATTCGTGATGTTTGACACCACAAAAGTAGAAATCAAGAAGGAGCATCAATTGTTGATGGTTGGTGAAACCACTAGTTTCAAGAAGGGCAAGGGCAAGAAGGGATAATTCATGAAACGGCAATTCAGCTGCTGCTCTAGTGAAGAAACCCAAGGTTGAACCCAAACTCGAGACTAAGTGCTTCTGTAATAAGGGGAACAATCACTAGAGCAGAATTACCCTAGATACTTGGTAGATGAGAAGGCTGGCAAGGTCGATAGAAGTATATTGGATATACATTGTGTTAATGTGTACTTTACTAGTACTCCTAGTAGCACCAGGGTATTAGATACCGGTTCGGTTGCTAAGTGTTAGTAACTCGAAATAAAAGCTACGGAATAAACGGAGACTAGCTAAAGGTGAGCTGACGATATGTGTTGGAAGTGTTTCCAAGGTTGATATGATCAAGCATCGCACGCTCCCTCTACCATCGAGATTGGTATTAAAACCTAAATAATTGTTATTTGGTGTTTGTGTTGAGCATAGACATGATTGGATTATGTCTGTCGCAATACGGTTATTCATTTAAGGAGAATAACGGTTACTCTGTTTATTTGAATAATACCTTCGATGGTCTTACACCTAAAATGAATGGTTTATTGAATCCCGATCGTAGTGATACACATTTTCATGCCAAAGGTATAAGATAGTAATGATAGTACCACACAAATGTGGCACTGCCACGTAAGTCATATTGGTATAAAACGCATGAAGAAGCTCCATGTTGATGGATCTTTGGGCTCACTCGTTTTGAAAAGTTTGAGACATGCGAACCATGTCTATTGGTATATATGCATGAAGAAACTCCATGCAAATGGACCGTTTGGACTCACTTGATTTTGAATCACTCGAGACATGCAAATCATACCACATGGGCAAGATGACTGAAAGCCTCGTTTTCAGTAAAATGGAACTAGAAAGCAACTTGTTGGAAGTAATACATTTTGATGTGTGCAGTCCAATGAGTGCTGAGGCGTGTAGTGGATATCGTTATGTTCTTACTTCACAGATGATTTGAGTAGATGTTGAGTATATTTACTTGATGAATCACGAGTCTGGATTATTGAAAGGTTCAAGTAATTATCATAGAGATGAATATCTGAATTACGATTTTGGCACAGAATTAAGACATTGTGGAAATTGTTTCACAACTGATACAGCCTGGAACACCATAGTGTGATGGTGTGTCCGAACATCATAACTGCACCCTATTGGATATAATGCATACCATGATGTCTCTTATCGAATTACCACAATAGTTTATGGGTTAGGCATTACAGACAACCACATTCACTTTAAATAGGGCACCACGTAACTCCGATGAGATGACACCGTATGAACTATGGTTTAGAGAAACCTAAGCTGTCATTTCTTAAAAGTTTGTGGCTGCGACGCTTATGTGAAAAAGTTTCAGGCTGATAAGCTCGAACCCAAAGCGGATAAATGCATCTTCATAGGACACCCAAAAGATTTGGGTATACCTCCTGTCTCAGATCCAAAAACAATAAGGGATTGTTTCTAGAATCGGGTCCTTTCTCGAAGAAAAGTTTCTCTCGAAAGAATTGAGTGGGAGGATGGTGGAGACTTGATGAGGTTATTGAACCGTCTCTTCAACTAGTGTGTGGCAGGGCACAGGAAGTTGTTCCTGTGGCACCTACACCAATTGAAGTGGAAGCTTATGATAGTGATCATGAAACTTCAGATCAAGTCACTACCAAACCTCGTGGTATGACAAGGATGCGTACTACTTCAGAATGGTACGTAATCCTGTCTTGGAAGTCATGTTGCTAGACAACAATGAACCTACGAGCTATGGAGAAGCGATGGTGGGCCCGGATTCCGATAAATGGCTCGAAGCCATAAAATCCGAGAGAGGATCCATGTATGAAAACAAAGTGTAGACTTTGGCGGAACGGCTCGATGGTCGTGAGGCTGTTGAGTGCAGATGGATTTTGAAAGGAAGACGGACAATGATGGTAAATGTCACCATTAAGAAAGCTCGACTTGTCATTAAAATGTTTTCCGACAAGTTCAAGGAGTTGACTACGGTGAGACTTTCTCACTCGTAGCGATGCTAAGAGTCTGTTGGAATTATATTAGCGATTACTGCATTATTTATGAAATCTTGCAGATAGGATGTCAAAACATTGTTTCCTCAACGATTTTCTTGAGGAAAGGCTGTATGTGATACAAACGGAAGGTTTTGTCAATCCTGAAAGATGCTAATAAGTATGGAAAGCTTCAGCAATCCTTCTAAGGACTGGAGTAAGCATCTCGGAGTTGGAATGTATGCTTTCACGATGATCAAAGATTTTGGGTTTATACAAAGTTTATGAGAAACTTGTATTTCCAAAGAAGTGAGTGGGAGCAATACAGAATTTTTGATGAATATATGTTGTTGACATATTGTTGATCAGAAATGACGTAGAATTTCTGGAAAGCATATAGGGTTATTTGGAAAGTGTTTTTTCAATGGAAAGCCTGGATTAAGCTACTTGAACATTGAGCATCAAGATCTATAAGGATAGATCAAAACGCTTAATATTACTTTCAAATGAGCACATACCTTGACATGATCTTGAAGGTGTTCAAGATGGATCAGTCAAAGAAGGAGTTCTTGCCTGAGTGGTAAGGTATGAAGTTAAGACTTAAAGCTCGACCACGGCAGAATAGAGAGAAAGGACGAAGGTCGTCCCCTATGCTTAAGACGTAGGCTCTACGGTATGCTATGCTGAGTACCGCACCTGAAGTGTGCCTTGCCATGAGTCAGTCAAGGGGTACAAGAGTGATCCAAGAATGGATCACAGGACAGCGATCAAAGTTATCCTTAGTAACTAGTGGACTAAGGAACTTTTCTCGATTATGGAGGTGGTAAAAGAGTTCGTCGTAAAGGGTTACGCCGATGCAAACTTTGACACTAATCCAGATTATTCTGAGTAGTAAACTGGATTCGTATAGTAGAACAGTTATTTGGAATAGCTCCAAATGTAGCATAGTAGTTGCATCTACAAGATGACATAGAGATTTGCGAAGTGCATACGGATCTGAATGTTGCAGACCCGTTGACTAAAACCTCTCTCACAAGCAAAACATGATCAAACCCAGAACTCATTGAGTCTTAACCACATGATGATGTGAACTAGTTTAGTGACACTAGTAAACTCTTTGGATGTTGGTCACATGGCGATGTGACCTGTGAGTGTTAATCACATGACGATGTGAACTAGATTATTGACTCTAGTGCAAGTGGGAGACTGTTGGAAATATGCCCTAGAGGCAATAATAAATTAGTTATTATTATATTTCCTTGTTCATGATAATCGTTTATTATCCATGCTATAATTGTATTGATAGGAAACTCAAATACATGTGTGGATACATAGACAACACCGTGTCCCTAGTGAGCCTCTAGTTGACTAGCTCGTTGATCAATAGATGGTTACGGTTTCCTGACCATGGACATTGGATGTCATTGATAACGGGATCACATCATTAGGAGAATGATGTGATGGACAAAGACCCAATCCTAAGCCTAGCACAAGATCATGTAGTTCGTATGCTAAAGCTTTTCTATTGTCAAGTATCATTTCCTTAGACCATGAGATTGTGCAACTCCCGGATACCGTAGGAGTGCTTTGGGTGTGCCAAACGTCACAACGTAATTGGGTGGCTATAAAGGTACACTACAGGTATCTCCGAAAGTGTCTGTTGGGTTGGCACGAATCAAGACTGGGATTTGTCACTCCGTGTAAACGGAGAGGTATCTCTGGGCCCACTCGGTAGGACATCATCATAATGTGCACAATGTGATCAAGGAGTTGATCACGGGATGATGTGTTACGGAACGAGTAAAGAGACTTGCCGGTAACGAGATTGAACAAGGTATCGGCATACCGATGATCGAATCTCGGGCAAGTATCGTACCGCTAGACAAAGGGAATTGTATACGGGATTGATTAAGTCCTTGACATCGTGGTTCATCCGATGAGATCATCGTGGAACATGTGGGAGCCAACATGGGTATCCAGATCCAGCTGTTGGTTATTGACCAGAGAGTCATCTCGGTCATGTCTGCATGTCTCCCGAACCCGTAGGGTCTACACACTTAAAGTTCGGTGACGCTAGGGTTATAGAGATATTAGTATGCGGTAACCCGAAAGTGGTTCGGAGTCCCGGATGAGATCCCGGACGTCACGAGGAGTTCCGGAATGGTCCGGAGGTAAAGAAATATATATAGGAAGTGCTATTTCGGCCATCAGGACAAGTTTCGGGGTCACCGGTATTGTACCGGGACCACCGGAAGGGTCCCAGGGGTCCACCGGGTGGGGCCACCTGCCCCGGGGGGGCACATGGGCTGTAGGGGGTGCGCCTTGGCCTATATGGGCCAAGGGCACCAGCCCCTAGAGGCCCATGCGCCAAAGGGACAAGAGGAGGGGAGAGTCCTAAAAGGGGAAGGCACCTGCGAGGTGCCTTGGCGAGGATGGACTCCTCCCCCCCTTGGCCGCACCCTTCCTTGGAGGAAGGGGCAAGGCTGCGCCCTCCCCCTCTCCCTTGGCCCTATATATAGTGGGGGAAAGGGAGGGAAGCAAAAACCTGAGCCGTGGCGCCTCCCTCTCCCTGCCATGACACATCTCCCTCCTCCCACAGCGCTTGGCGAAGCCCTGTTGGAATCCCGCTACTTCCAACACCACGCCGTCGTGATGCTGGACCTCCATCAACCTCTACATCCCCCTTGCTGTATCAAGAAGGAGGAGACGTCGCTGCTCCGTACGTGTGTTCAACGCGGAGGTGCCGTCCGTTCGGCGCTAGGATCATCGGTGATTTGGATCACGACGAGTACGACTCCATCAACCCCGTTCTCTTGAACGCTTCCACGCGTGATCTACAAGGGTATGTAGATCCACTCCTCACTCGTTGCTAGATGACTCCATAGATTGATCTTGGTGACACGTAGGAAAATTTTTGAATTATTGCTACGTTACCCAACAGGTCCACGGGGGGGGGGGAGTTTGAAAATGGGACCTTTAGTACCGGTTCATGCCATGAACCGGTACTAATGCCTCAAAGCCCATTAGTCCCAGTTGGTGGCACCAACCGGGACTAAAGGTCTAACCTTTAGTACCGGTTGGTGCCACCAACCGGGACTAATGGGCATCGCACCCTTTAGTCCCGGTTCGTGGCACGAACCGGGACTAAAGGGCCCAGGTGAACCGAGACTAATGCCTTAGCCGCACGAACCGGGATAAATGCACCCATTGGTCCCGGTTCTGGAAAACTGGGACTAATGGGCTTACCCGGCCTGGACCAAAGCCCCCTTTTCTACTAGTGTCTCTGTGCTTCAGTGTCATCCCTGGATCGGTAATGCTGACACACATGGTACCCGAAGGATTTATAACAGAGTAGCAATCACACACTTATTACATCGAATGTCTCAAAAGAGAACTTATTACAATAATATGGCTTAAGGCCATCTAATGCGATACCAGCGGAAGGCTTGGAAGATAAGTGAGTCCATCAACTCCAACGGTATAGCTGACCTGCACGGCAACGACCTAATGAACCTTACTCCTCGTGTGAAAAGTCTGCAACATAACACGTTGCAGCCCGAGAACGGGTCAGCACATGGAATATGCTGGCAATGTTACACAGTAGGACAAGAACATAATAATGCTATCATTACATGCATATTTGGCTGGTGGAAAGCTATATGGTTATAGTTTTGCGAAAAGCCAATTTTTCCCTACAACAAAGGAATAGATTTTAATTTAACTATCATGGTGGTTGAACAAATATTGAGAACATAACCCCAACTCAATCCCAATTAAAGTAATTAACAACCCAACATTATTAATTAAGAGTGATGAGATACATGTGATAACCCAAGTACTAGATACTCAAGATTGTCCATAACCGGGGACACGGCTAACCATGATTAGATTGTACACTCTGCAGAAGTTTGCGCACTTTTCCCCACAAGACTCGATCGCCTCCGTTGGATTTCTCGCACTACATGGTGTTTGAGAAACGGATGACCGAGACACGGTCTTTTCGAAACATTAACTCTCTACTCCGGGTAGACCATACCAAACCTACAAAACCCACTACCTTCTGATCCACCTCTTCAAGACCTTCACGTAACTTACTCAACTATGCTAGAGACCATAATAGCTTGTGGATGCACACGGAAGTTTCTAGCATGAATCATCTCAGTTCCCTTTGAGCCTGGGTGGCGGTCCATAGGAAGATCACACGGATACCCCGGGATTTCCAAAAAAACAGAAAACACTGGGTTCCCCAGGTGCCTCAATCCACCCAGCTGTTAATTTAAGTTGCCACCTTAAGTTGAACCATTAATTAATAACCTCACATCTATCATGGATTTCACTCAAACCCAAACCACATCTACGAGCATAGCATAGCATAGCAATATAAGCAACGCGTAGAAGTAACTCCCAAGGGTTTGATAGTAACAGGGTAATAGGTTCTACCTCAACAACTACTTCCCAACCCACAAGTTAATGACGTCCTAATCATGCAATGTTTGAGGATTGGAACTAATGCATAAAAACTGGGTATGAAAAGAGTATGATCAATGTGTTACTTGCCTTGCTGACGATCTGCGAAACCTAGAGACTCATAGTAACACCCTTCGCACTCCGGGTGTTCTATCGCAAACAAACAATAACATACATAAGCAACAAGCCAAGTTGCACAAGCAAAACTCAAATACGAGGGGTTGACCAGAAAGATCGACTTAAGAACTCCATTACGCAAAAAGAATCAAATCAAACGGAGCAACGAAACTCAAACAGTGAAAGAAACAAGATTCATTTACTAATCTGAACTAAGGACAAATTTTACAGTAGCAAAAACTTCTGCAAGTTGGTTAAACAGAAAGAGGGTCTCGAGACTAAGATCTAGGCACTTGAATCGCCTGATTCCGACTAACGAGCTAAAAGATAAACAGAATCTAAGATTGGATCAGAAATCGCGATCGAGAAAAATCGCAGATAAATCCGATAAAAAGAAAACTGACGAACAGTCTAACGAACGAGCATTCATTAGCTATGACTAACGGCCGAAAGCTGTTCGTTAAAACGAACGTACAGACGAACGTCCGCTAAATAGAAGAACCGAGAAAAACCGGCGAACCGATCTAAAAACGAACTAGGGGTTTCTAAAAAACTGAACGGTTAAAAAAATCAGCGGCTCGGGTCCGGCGCGGTACCTCCGGCGAGGGGCTCCGGCGAGCCGGGTTTGGGCGGCGGGGCGGCGGGGGCAGCAGGCGCAGGCGGCGCAGGAGGCTATGGGCGGCGCGGGCGGCGGTGGTGGTGTGGTGGTGGGGGGAGTGCGTATATAAAGGAGGAGGGGGCAAGGCGCGGCGTAGGCGGAGTCCGGCTCGGACTCCGGTCCGAGCTCGGCGGCGGCGTTACTCGCGCGCGGGAAGGAGGCGGCGGCTTGCGCTGGCGGCCCGGCTGGGTTCGGCCCAGTCTGCTGGAGATTTTTTTTAAACAATTTCGCCGACAGAAATAAAATCCTAAAAAATAAAATAAAAATCTAAGAATGCCAAAACAAATTTTCACCGTCTAAATAAAATATTTATAACGAGATGAACATTTTCTTAGCCCTAAAATGCTATTTCGAAAACGTGCAATTTTTCTAATGCAAATAAAATCGAATAAAATCAAAATAAATGATTTTAATATTTTTCCTCCAATATTTCAATTATTTTGGAGAAGTCATATTATCTCCTCTATTTTATTTTAATACGAAATAGTTTTTGGACAGAAAAAATATTAAAATCAAAATCCTCGTTTCATTATTTGATAAGAATCAAATATGAAAACCTGGAAATCCCCAACTCTCTCCGAGGGTCCTTGAGTTGCTTAGGATTTCGTGGATCGTGAAAACGAAAACACAATAAAATATGATATGCATGCATGACCTATGTATAACATTACAAATTGAAAATTTGGGATGTTACAAACCTACCCCCCTTAAGATGAATCTCGCCCTTGAGATTCGGGTTGGCTAGAAAATAGGGGCGCGTGGTCTTTGCGTAAATCATCCTCTCATTCCCAGGTGGCTTCATCCTCGGTATGGCGGCTCCACTGAACTTTACAAAACTTGATACCCTTGCTGCGGGTGACTCGGCTGGCAAACTCAAGAATCTTAACTAGCTTCTCCTCATAAGTCAAATCACTGTCCAACTAAATCGCCTCCAAGGGTACTGCATCTCTTAACGATGTATCGGCCATCTCAGCATGACACTTCTTCAACTGTGAAACGTGAAACACATCGTGAACTCCTGACAATCCCTCAGGTAATTCCAACCTATAGGAAACTTCACCCATCCGTTCCAAAACACGATATGATCATACAAATCTCGGGGCTAACTTTCCCTTAACTCCAAAACGTTTCACTCCTCTCAAGGATGATACTCGCAGATATGCTTTGTCTCCAATTTCATAGGTTACCTCCTTGCGTTTCGAGTCTGCATAACTCTTCTGCCTGGACTGAGCAATCTTCAGTCTATCACGAATTAGTTTAACCTTCTCCTCAGACTCCTTGATCAAGTCTGGTCCAAACAATGGCCGGTCTCCTACCTCATCCCACATCAACGGCGTTCTGCACCTGCGTCCATACAGGGCTTCAAACGGTGCCATCTTCAAACTGGCTTGGTAGCTATTGTTGTATGAAAACTCTACGTAAGGCAAATTGGCATCCCAGCTAGATCCATAATCTAGCGCACAGGCTCTCAACATGTCCTCCAAAATCTGATTGACCCTCTCAGTCTGTCCATCCGTCTGCGGGTGAAACGTTGTACTGAACTCCAATCTTGTTCCCAAAGTTTGGTGTAATTGATGCCAAAACTTTGAAGTAAACTGGGTTCCTCTATCTGATACGATGGTCCTCGGAACTCCATGTAGACATATGATCCTGGACATATATATCTTGGCCAACTTCGCGCTTGTATACGTGGTTTTCCCTGGGATAAAGTGAGCCACTTTGATCAAGCGATCAACTACTACCCATATAGAATCATATCCTGCTTTGGTGCTGGGCAATCCCATGATAAAATCCATGCCAAGTTTATCCCACTTCCATTCGGGTATCGGCATAGGCTGTAATAGTCCTGCTGGCTTCTGATGCTCTGCCTTTACTCTTTGGCAAACATCACATACTGCTACATACTCGGCAATATCCTTCTTCATACCAGTCCACCAGAAACGTTCCTTCAAATCCAAATACATCTTGGTGTTTCTGGGGTGTATCGAGTATGGTGAGTCATGAGCCTCCTGAAGTATTAACTTCCTGATCTCTGGGTTATTGGGTACATAAAATCGGTCCTCAAACCATAAGGTATCGTGCTCATCCTCACGAAAACCTTTGGCCTTTCCTTTGCTCATCTTCTCCTTTATCTCGGCAATCTCTTTGTCATCCTTCTGAGCTTCTCGAATCTTGCCCAACAATGTAGACTGAACCTCCATTGTTGCAACGAAACCTCTTGGAACAATCTCCAATCGAAGTTCCATGATATCCTCTGCTAACTCCGTTGGCAATCCCTTACTTTCAAGGATATTGGCATAACTCTTCTGGCTCAAAGTGTCTGCTACGACATTGGCCTTTCCTGGATGATAGTGTAGCTTCATGTCATAATCCTTTGTATGCTCCAACCATATCCTCTGTCTAAGGTTCAGCTCCTTCTGTGTGAAAATGTATTTCAAACTCTTATGATCCATGTACACATCACAACGGTTTCCAATAAGGTAATGTCTCCAAGTCTTCAATGCATGCACTACGGCTGCTAGCTCCAAATCATGTGTGGCATAGTTCAACTCATGAGGTTTTAGTTGTCGTGAGGCATACGAAACAACTCTTCCGTCCTGCATAAGCACACATCCAAGTCTTAAGCGGGAGGTGTCGCAATATACTTGGAACTCCTTATGTATATCTGGCATGTTAGCACTGGGGCTGTAGTCAAACGTTTCTTCAACTCTTGGAAACTTGCCTCGCAATCATACGTCCATTTGAACTTAGTATCCTTCTTCAATAGTTCAGTCATTGGCTTTGCAATCTTGGAAAAATTCTCAATGAACCTCCAGTAGTATTGTGCGAGTCCAAGGAAACTGCGGATCTCACTAACTGAAGCGGGTGCCAACCATTCAGTGACTGACTGAACCTTGATGGGATCTACTGCTATACCTTCTCCTGATATAACATGTCCAAGGAATCCAACTTCCTTCAACCAAAATTTGCATTTGCTGAACTTAGCATACAACTAGTGTTCCCTGAGTTTCTCGAGCACCAATCGCAAATGCTCCTTGTGCTCCTCTTCATTCTTCGAGTATACCATAATATCATCAATAAACACCACAACAAACTTGTCCAAATACTCCATGAACACCTTGTTCATCATGCTCATAAAATAGGAAGGGGCGTTAGTCAGTCCAAACGACATGACCGTATATTCGTATAGTCCATACCGCGTGGTGGATGCCGTCTTTGGTATATCCTTCTCTCGAATCTTCAACTAATGGTATCCCGATCGTAAATCAATCTTTGAACACACTTTAGCTCCTTGCAGCTAATCAAACAGATCGTTGATCATTGGCAGTGGGTACTTATTCTTGATCGTCACTTCATTCAAAGCCCGATAATCAACAACCATCCTTAGGGATTTATCCTTCTTCTCCACCAAAAGTACTGGGGCTCCCCAAGGTGACGAGCTTCTTTGAATGTAACCTTTCTCTAATAACTCCTTGATCTGTTTCTTAATTTCCTCTAGATCATTTGCAGGCATCCGATAGGGTCTCTTGGATATTGGCCCTGTAACTGGCAATAGCTCTATAAAAAACTCAATGTCTCTATCCGGTGGCATGCCTGGTAACTCCTCTGGAAAAACATCTGGAAAATCCTTCACTGCAGGCACTTCCTCCTGAACAACTCCCGTGAGGGCATTCACTTGGCTCCTCCTAGGCACATGCCTAGATACATACTTAATCATTTTTCCCTCCGGGGTGGGGAGATAAATCGACTTACTAGCACAGTCAATGCTTCCTCCATACTTTGACATCCAGTCCATACCTAATATCACATCCAATCCTTGTGACTCCAAGATAATTAGGTCAGACGGAAAAACATGTGTACCAATGGTTAGAGGTATCTGGTTGCACCATCGGCTAGCTATGTACTCTGCTCCAGGTGAACTCACTAGGAGAGGGGTCCTAAGGTTTTGGGTTGGTAGTTTAAACTTTTCCACGAATCCCCTTGATATGTATGAATGTGATGCACCAGTATCGAAAAGAACAAGAGCGGTAAATGACTTAACCAAAAACTTACCTATTACTGCTCTTCAACCTCCTCCACGTTAACGTGGTTCACTTGTCCTTTGTTGAATGGATTAGGCTTCTTTCCAGCGCTCCCATTCCCGTTTCCATTCCTTCCTTCAGGGCAATCATTAGCATAGTGCCCTGTCTTCCCGCACTTAAAGCAAGTAACTTGACTTAGGTCTCTTTTGGCGGGTGTGGCTGGGTTGGAGCGGTTCTGGTTGTTGTTAGCTCCATTCCCATTTCGATTCTTAGCACCATTGTGATTATGCGATCCTCCTCCAGTGTGGTTGTGACCTCCATGGTTATGAACAAGTCCTCCCGAGTTCAGGGTTAGGCGAGGTTTCTGCTGAGCTCCTGAGTTATACTTCCCTTGTTCGTACTTCCTCTTACGGCTCTCAATCTGCTGCTGCTTCCCTTCAATCATAAGGGCCTTATCTACCAACTCCTGGTAGTTGTTGAAGGTTGCTACCATCAACTGCATGCTCATCTCATCACTCAGCCCTTCCATAAACTTCTCTTGCTTCGCGGCATCTGTGGCCACATCATCAGGGGCATAGCGAGATAACTTGCTAAACTCATCCACGTACTGAGGCACAGTACGGTTCCCCTGGCACCAGTTGTGGAACTCCCGCTTCTTCATCTGCATAGCTCCAGTTGAGACATGAGCTGTGCGGAAAGCTTGCGGAAATTGGTCCCATGTCTCCATGGCTATGGGGTAGGTGACAGTGTAATTCTCCCACCAAGATGCTGCTGGTCCATCCAACTGATGTGCGGCAAAATGCACCTTCTTAGCATCAGTGCATCCTGTAGTGGTTAACTCCCTTCCAATCCTGCGGAGCCAATCATCTGCAACTATAGGCTCGGTGCTACTGGAAAACACCGGCGATTGTAACCTTAGAAAGCGGGCTAGGTTGTCCACTGGTGGCGGGTTGTTGTTGTTGTTGTTGCCCGGGTTCTGAACTAGCAATTGCATCAAAATATTCTGCTGCTGGATCAACTGGGTGAGCTCCGACGAGAAAGCAAATCCAGGGTCACGTCTCGGAGGCATCTGATGGGTTTAGATGGAAGAGATCAGAAGAGAAAAGGGGGTCTAATGAGAAAGCACTAGCCATATGCACATGAGACAAACCAAATCATTTCACTCAATCAATCAAGCAAGTGCATACAAGCGGTCTAGAACTATCACAAAAGTGATCAACTACTACTAAATACATGGGGCAATACTAATGATATATGGTGGTCATCTAGAAATTTTGATCGGTGGAAGACTCCATGATGTTTGCTCCAGCTTCTTCTTCAAATTCATCCTCACTAGGATCAGAATCGGTGTTGTCGATGATGATGTAGTTGTCCGGGCAAGTGGAATCGTCGTCTTCTACTCCCGGTGCTGGTCCTCCCATGAATACTCCGATCTTCTTAACTAGGTCGTCATTCTTCTCCAGTAGTGTCTTGATTTCCTCCTCATATCCATCGCGTGTAAACTTGAGTTCTTCCTCAAGCTCGATGATCCTAGTCTTCGCCTTCTTCAAGTCCATCATGTCTGCGCACATCTGGTTCTCCTAACGTCGAATGTGCTAGTTTAACTCCTGGATGAAAGCTGCAATGGAGCTATCCTTCTTGGTGCTGATTACTTCCCATTGCTCGTCTCGGCGCCCACATATCTGATAGATAGTGTCTTTGAGTTCCCTGTTATAGACTTCTCCAATGCGTCCCATGGTGATGTGAGCTACCATACTCTTTCCTAAACTCCAGGTTGGTGCATTGAAGGAAAACTCTATGGGTTTAGTGACTGGCATGAAGGTCCATCCTGGAACTTGTACTTGAATCATACATCGCTCCTCCTCTGGTAAAGTGGCGTTGTATGTCCTGGTGAAGCTTGGTATTCCAATGTTCAAGTACCTAGTGACATCCTTCAGGTGGCGTCCAAATGGTGTTTCTTCATCCGGTTGTGTAAACTTGTTCCTTGCATCCGCCATCCTAAAGAGTAGAAAATGGAGAGGAGTCAGAAATGAGAAGAGAGGTGTGACCTATGGTTTAGCTTAGTGGTCGTGTCCTCACTCAGCGTGTGCTCTGATACCATCTTGTAGCGACTCGACCTCAAACAGTTAAGTCCCTGTGCTTCAGTGTCATCCCTGGATCGGTAATGCTGACACACACAGTACTCGAAGGATTTATAAAAGAGTAGCAATCACACACTTATTACATCGAATGTCTCAAAAGAGAACTTATTACAGTAATATGGCTTAAGGCCATCTAATGCGATAATAGCAGAAGGCTTGGAAGATAAGTGAGTCCATCAACTCGAATGGCATAGCTGAGCTGCATGACAACGACCAAACGAACCTTACTCCTCGTCTGAAAAGTCTGCAACATAATACGTTGCAGCTCGAGAATGGGTCAGCACAAGGAATATGCTGGCAACGTAACACGGCAGGACAAGAACAGAATAATGCTATCACTACATGCATATTTGGCTGGTGGAAAGCTCTATGGTTATAGTTTTTTGAAAAGCCAATTTTTCCCTACAACAAAGGAATAGATTTTAATTTAACTATCATGGTGGTTGAACAAATATTGAGAAGGTAACCCCAACTCAATCCCAATTAAAGTAATTAACAACCCAACAATATTAATTAAGAGTGATGAGATACATGTGATAACCCAAGTACTAGATACTCAAGATTGTCCATAACCGGGGACACGGCTAACCATGATTAGATTGTACACTCTTCTTGCGCACTTTTCCCCACAAGACTCGATCGCCTCCGTTGGATTTTTCGCACTACATGGTGTTTGAGAAACGGATGACCAAGACACAGTCTTTCAGAAACATTAACTCTCTACTCCGGGTAGACCATACCAAACCTACAAAACCCACTACCTGTTGATCCACCTCTTCAAGAGCTTCACGTAACTTACTCAACTATGCTAGAGCCCATAATATCTTGTGGCTGCACATGGAAGTTTCTAGCATGAATCAACTCAGTTCCCTTTGAGCCTGGGTGGAGGTCCATAGGAAGATCACACGGATACCCCGGGATTTCCAAAAAAACAGACAACACTAGGTTCCCTGGGTGCCTCAATCCACCCAGATGTTAATTTAAGCTGCCACCTTAAGTTGAACCATTAATTAATAACCTCACATTTTTCATGGATTTCACTCAAACCCAAACCACGTCTACGAGCATAGCATAGCATAGCAATATAAGCAACGCGTAGAAGTAACTCCCAAGGGTTTGATAGTAACAGGGTAATAGGTTCTACCTCAACAACTACTTCCCAACCCACAAGTTAATGACGTACTAATCATGCAATGTTTGAGGATTGGAACTAATGCATAAAAACTGGGTATGAAAAGAGTATGATCAATGTGTTACTTGCCTTGCTGACGATCCGCGAAACATAGAGACTCGTAGTAACACGCTTCGCACTCCGGGTGTTCTATCGCAAACAAATAATAACATACATAAGCAACAAGCAAAGATGCACAAGCAAAACTCAAATACGAGGGGTGGACCAGAAAGTTCAACTTAAGAACTCTGGTACGTAAAAAGAATCAAATCAAACGGAGCAACGAGACTCAAACGGCGAAAGAAACAAGATCCGTTTACTAATCTGAACTAAGGTGAAATTTTACAGTAGCAAAAACTTCTGCAAGTTGGTTAAACAGAAAGAGGGTCTCGAGACGAAGATCTAGGCGCTTGAATCGCTTGATTCCGACTAATGAGCGAAAAGATAAACAGAATCTAAGATCGGATCAGAAATCGCGATCGAGAAAAATCGCAGATAAATCCGATAAAAACGGGCGAAAGCCATTCGTTAAATCGCAGATAAATCGACTAATGAGCATTTGTTAGCTGTTAATAACGGGCGAAAGCCGTTCGTTAAAACGAACGTACGGACGAACGTCCGTTAAATAGAAGAACCGAGAAAAACCGGCGAACCGATCTAAAAAAACAAACTAGGGGTTTCTAAAAAACCAAACGGTTAAAAAAACGGCGGCTCGGATCCGGCGCGGTACCTACGGCAAGGGGCTCCGGCGAGGCGGGGTTGGGCGGCGGGGCTCGGCGGCGGCAGCAGCTGGCGCGGGTGGCGCGGGCGGCGGTGGGCGGCGCGGGCGGCGGTGGTGGTGTGGTGGTGGGGGGCCAGGTGGTGCGTATATAAAGGGGGAGGGGGCGACTAGGAGGCGGGGGCAAGGCGCGGCGGAGGCGGCGCTCGCGCGCGGGAAGGCGCCGGCGGCTTGGGCCGGCGGCCCGGCTGGGTTCGGCCCAGTCGGCTGGAGTTTTTTTTAAAACAATTTCACCGACATATATAAAATCCTAGAAAATAAAATAAAAAACTAAAAATGACAAAACAAATTTTCACCGTCTAAAAAAATAATTAGAACGAGATGAACATTTTCTTGGCCCTAAAATGCAATTTCGAAAACATGCATTTTTTCTAATGCAAATAAAATCCAAATAAAATCGAATAAAATGAAAATAAATGATTTTAACATTTTTTCCTCCAATATTTCAATTATTTTGGAGAAGTCATATTATCTCCTCTCTTTTATTTTAATACGAAATATTTTTCGGAGAGAAAAATTATTAAAATCAAAATCCTCGTTTCATTATTTGATAAGAATCAAATATGAAAACCTGGAAATCCCCAACTCTCTCCGAGGGTCCTTGAGTTGCTTAGGATTTCGAGGATTGCGAAAACGAAAATGCAATAAAATATGATATGCATGCATGACCTATGTATAACATTCCAAACTGAAAATTTGGGATGTTACAAGTAGTTTCAGTTTGCTTGCAAGGAGTAGTTTCAGTAAAGTTTCAGCATGGCTTCAGTATAGTCTTAGTAGCCGATTTGCTATTCACTTTGTGCTATTAGTTTGCTTCCATCTTTGTGCCCACTCTGAAGAGTATTCGTATATGCTTGGAACTAAACAAAATTATACAATGAACTTCTGCAGGCTGATCTGAGTTGGACCATCCTCTGCAGCCAACTTCTCTTCGGCAAGAGGAAGAAAGGAGAATCATGGTATGGTTTCACCCCTAGAAGATATATTGCTATACCCCGAGTGAAGGGAAGGAGTTTGCTGGGTTTTGTCTCCGACCATTGTGTCGTGATGATTTTGCAGGTACCCCGAGAGGCCCTTGAGTTTACCGGAATGTCGATTAACTTCTGTTCCGGCAAATTCGGGTACTCCATATGTCCTATTTTCAGCAAAGGTCATGCTGAAATTTTCCGTGAATTTTAGCATGACTTTGCTAAAAATAGGACATATGGGGTACTTGCGACAAATGCATGGGCCGGGGTATCTTAGTACTTAATTAAGTAGGATCAACTGCCTCTTGTGTTATACATATAGAAGTGTGATATCAACTCATAGTTATTACTAATGTCAGTTGTTCATCATCGATAAACCCTAATCTGGTAGGATGACCTACTAAAAAAGCCCATACCACATATCCTATTTGGATGGCTCTGCTAACCCTTGACCATAAATATTTGAGATGGATGTAGCAGGCTTAAAGAAAGAAATGTTTTAGGCCAACTCCACTGGGCCTGGCTGAAAATGCACAAGTGTGCATGACTAACAATATTCTATTGTAAAGCTAAACAGGAAAGAGGAACCACTCATCCTAACCATTTGCTCTCAAAATTACCACTTCACTTCTTACTACTGAAAATCTAAGACCATCTCCATTCACCAATTGCTCAAACCAGTTCAAAGGGCGTGTTTTCACCACACTGTGGATTATCTTATTGGACCCAACAGAGATGATGTAGTTTTGAATTATGAACATAGGAAATGTCGTCATCGGACGACGAAAGTCTCCCCGGGGAGTGCGGCTGGTGCCACGACGATCGAGGTCCGTGTGACAGGCCTCACCTGGACGATGATCGGCGCTTCAGCATTAAACTCGAGGAGACCTTCGAAGTTGAAACGGTACACAACGACGACAAGTGTTTTTTCATAATTAAGCATGACTTCAACTATTTCAACATTTAATTTTGATCTTTTACAATTCGAGTATAGCTTATCACATGCCATGCAAGACGCTATGTCTTGGAGAGGATGGATTTTGAAGACCATGAAAATTCGGAAACAAAGAAAATTCACCTAAGGACTCATCATGATGTGGATTTTGAAGTAAATCTGTATAATTCTGGGAGTGTAACCCATTTTGGTTGCAAAAATTGGGGAGCATTTTGCAAGAAGTATGGTTTTGATGAGGGTATGCTTGTCACCATGGATCTTGGTGATCCTGACATCGACCAAGACAATATGGACATTTGGGTCCTTGTTGATACGCCTCCGGTTCTACCGCTATGTGAGTTTCTCAAACATAGTTAATTATTAACTAATTTATATTGTTCATTTCAAAATATTTGACATCTTATTTCCATTGATAGCTTATTTTGATTGTTCAAAAAATGTGCGGAACATGGTAGACAAAACCCACTACACCAATGGCTCCGAGTTAACTTATCAGGAGAAAAATCATCTGGTCGGATTTTGTACTGATCTTGAGAATTACAATATCTATTGTAAAACTCCTCAACATTATGGTCAATACGTGCCACTAGTGCACGTGTTGAACTATGGTAACTACCATGGAGATACCCTGGTAAGATATTTTACTCTTACGACATCCGTGCATCTTTTGCATACTTCTAAAACTAGTACATCATTGCTAACTATGAAGTTATTACTATGTTTTTCAACAGAGAATCCCAGAGGATTGTGTGCCTCATTTGACGTATCAGAATGGCAGCTTTCGTGTTTTGAACATATATCCAGGTCATCCTACGAATCTCAACTGTCCATACCGGAATTCTCAAAGAAGTGGAGACATGCTAATCAGTAAATGGAAAAAATGTATGGACAGTCCTAAGGAGGTTCTTGGAAGCAAAAGGAAGCGAAGCGCAAGAATTGGAGATAGGATGATCTCCATTCTCCATAATGGAGAGTCAGGGTCTATATTGTTTTATGCTATTTTACCTTAAATAGGGTATTTAGGTCCTGCCTAATACTGATGATCATGTGCTAAGAACAATTAAGTAGGGTTGGTTCGATGACTATCAAGATGATGATCGTATGACTTGTTATTAATAACGAGAAGAAGTTGTATGATGATGATTAGTAGGACTTGTTAGGATTAGTATTACTTTCGACAAACTCGCTACTCGCGGTCTCGAGACTTGTAATGTTCTATCTTTGTTCGGTCTTTTGAATTCGGAGACTAATATGATGAATTGTATTCGGAGACTAATCTTCTATTGTATTCTATGAATATGATGTTGCTGTGTGGTGCTGTCTATATTCTGTCCAGTAATATATTTTGTAACCTGTGAAAATATTAGAAAAAAAATCCCTAATATTCATACTAGTGGCGCACCACCAACTAGTGCGCCATTAGTAAGCCAGAGCACACTAGTGGCGCATCATCAACTAGTGCGCCATTAGTAAGCCAGAGCACATGGGTAAATATGGCCCCCTGGGAGGCATACTAATGGCGCACCGTGGGTATACTAATGGCGCACTGCGTGGTGCGCCAATAGTATACTAGATACTAATGGCGCACCCGTGGTGCGCCATTAGTAAAAAATTCTAATGGCGTGATGCTAGTGGCGCACCTGTGGTGCGCCATTAGTAGGCAAAATAGGTGCGCCACTAGCAGGCCTTTTCCTAGTAGTGCGAGACATGTCTTCGGTCAATAACCAATAGCAGAACCTAGATGCTCATATTGGTTCCTACATATTATACGTTGTTCCCTTTGTCATCGTATGTTACTTGCCCGAGATTCGATCGTCGGTATCTCAAGAGCTAGTTCAATCTCGTTACCGGCAAGTCTCTTTACTCGTTCCGTAATGATACATCCCATAACTAACACATTAGCTACATTGCTTGCAAAGCTTATTGTGATGTACATTACCGAGAGGGCCCAGAGATACCTCTCCGACAATCGGAGTGACAAATCCTAATCTTGATCCATGCCAACTCAACAAACACCATTGGAGACACCTATAGAGCACGTTTATAATCACCTAGTTACGTTGTGAAGTTTGGTAGCACACAAAGTGTTCCTCCGGTATTCAGGAGTTGCATGATCTCATAGTCATAGGAACATGTATAGTTATGGAGAAAGCAATAGCAACAATATAACGATCATCGTGCTAAGCTAATGGATGGGTCAAGTCAATCACATCATTCTCTAATGATGTGATCCCGTTAATCAAATGACAACTCATGTCTATGGTTAGGAAACATAACCATCATTGATTCAACGAGCTAGTCAAGTAGAGGCAAACTAGTGACACTCTATTTGTCTATGTATTCACACATGTACTAAGTTTCCGGTTAATACAATTCTAGCATGAATAATAAACATTTATCATGATATAAGGGAATATAAATAAAAAAATTATTATTGCCTCTAGGGCATATTTCCTTCAGGTCGGGTGAGAGGGTTTTGATCGACGTCCCCCATCATGTCTAAGTCTATGAACAACATGAAAATTTCTAAGTGAATGAACAACTCTGAATTTTTTTACATGTACTCCTACAACATGAAAATTTCTAAGTGATTGCTAAACAGTTTGCTAAGGGTAGGGGCGCGGCAGCGGGGGGTAGGGCAGGGGCGCACGGAGCCACGGCGGGGAGGCAAAGAGGCGGGTCGCGGCGAGGGCGTCGGCGTCGCCGTCGAGGAGTTCGTCGGCGCCGTCGGGGAGAGAAGGATCGAAGAACTGAATGGAAAATTTTCAGAAGTGCTTCTTATATACACGAAGCATTTGTCCCGGTTTGTGGCACCAATCGGGACCAATGTTCCATTTAGTCCCGGTTCGTGCCACCAACCGGGACCAAAGGTCTTTTTTGGTCAGCCCAAAGGGCGGGAAGCAGAGACCCTTTTGGACCCGGTTGGTGGCACCAACCAGGACTAAAGGGGGGCATTGGTCCTGGTTGGGGCCACGAACCAAGACCAAAGGGGGGCATTGGTCCTGGTTCATGCCACCAACCGGGACCAAAGGCGTTGTGCTGTAACTGGCGTGGTGCGGTGGGATGTTTAGTCCCACCTCGCTTGCTGAGAGGACTTGAGAGTGGTTTATAAGCGCTACTACACCAACCCTCTCGAGCTCCTCTCAACTGCAGGCTTACGGGCCTAATCTCACACTCCTCTACCTATGGGCCTACTGGGCCTGTGCAGGCCTGAGTCCTGGCCCAACTAGTTCGTTGGGTTTCTAGTCGTATTCAGGTCGTGGTGGCCCAGTAGGCGGTATTTTTTTAATTTTTTCCAGTTTTTTTGTTTTCTTTTTTGCTTTATTTATTTTCTTTTGTTTCTACTTACAGCTAAATACTTATAGTTTTTCAGTGATTCTTTTTGCTTTTAGGTCACAAAAATTATAAACTTTCTGTTAGTGCCATTAGTTTTCAAATTTGAATTCTTTTAAATTTGTGTGAATCACTAGTTTACGAATAACTTTACTATAAAAATAGATTTTTGAGTGATTCTTCTTCCTACTATTTAATATTACCGTGTTTTATCATTATGTTCAATTTGGTAATTTTTAGGTTATTTTAAATTTCTGTTTTAATCAAAAATAGATTTTTTTTATTTTAGTTTTCTATTAAAGTTTCTAACAAAAAAATTCTTTATGAAAATTCTTTTTGCTATTAATGTTTTGAACAAAAAATACTTTGATAATTTTAGTTGCATAAATTTTATATAATTTTACTCTAAAACATACAAGAGGTTTATAAAATCTTTTTAATTGATCCCTTTTGCTATTAGTTAATTCTTTGAGCTAAATGACCGGCCCTGAAATTGAAAAACACTATGAATGAACTCCTAAAAGGTTGAAAGTTGGCATGGTATCATCATTTCACCCACATAACATGTGCTAAAAAGTTGAGCGGGTTACGGCAAAAGCTGGATGCACTTCGTGCACAAAATGGACAATCTTTTTCGAAGTATCAGGGTTTCAGACGAAAACTCATCTTTTACAAAAGGCATTTCATTTCTTCACATGTAACTGCAGTGATAATCAAGATCATAGGCATTATCATAATAGTTGTGGAAAGAAAGTTTTCACTTTTTCTTTGCTTGTGTCATTTGCTTGTTGCACCGTAACCATGGATAATCTTCATCGTTTAATAGGGTGCTTGGGGTCAGCCTTGACTTTGAAGGGAGGAATTTCATCAAACTTTTCATAATCTTCAGACATGTCTATCTTGCCCCCACTCCCATGAGGTCTCTTTTTCCTGAAAAAACTATGTGGCACTTTGCCTCATCGTATGATGTATTCGCTTCCTTATCTTTTCTTTTTCTCGGTTTGGTAGACATGTCCTTCACATAGAAAACCTGTGCCACATCCTTGGCTAGGACGAATGGTTCGTATGTGTATCCAATATTGTTCAGATCCACTGTTGTCATTCCGTACTATGGGTCTACCTGTACCCCGCCTCCTGACGGATTGACCCATTTGCACTGAAACAAAGAGACCTTAAAATCATGTCCATAGTCAAGTTCCCATATGTCCACTATGTAACCATAATATGTGTCCTTTCCCCTCTTGGTTGCTTCATCAAAGCGGACACCACTGTTTTGGTTGTTGCTCTTTTGATCTTGGGGGATCGTGTAAAATGTATTCCCATTTACACTACAAAAAAAAGACACATCCGTGACATTTTGGGCCAAACGAAAAAAATTGGTCATACTTATGACACTTCTATGACGATAATTGTGACAAAACCCGGTATACCAATAGATGTGGTGGGGTCCTACTTCTATGACAAAAAATCATGACAGAAAATGAGCTTTTCGTCCTCGGCGGGCAGGAGACGCAGTTGCATGACATTCTTTGGGCCGTCCATGACGGAAAAAACCGTGGTAGAAGCGAGGATGAGGAAAATAACGGGGAGTTCCCGGTTACGGTGGGTGGTCGGGGGCCGAGCGATGCGCGTTTATCTTGAAATTCAATGGTCCAAGTGGCTGGTTATTATCATATAGCAGCACCACCTGAAAGCATCATATAGCAGCAGCAGCTCATTGCAACTCATCATACAGCAGCAGCAGCAGAGTGCAATTCATCATATACCAGCAGCAGCTCATAGCAATTCATTATATAGCAGCAGCACGAGCAGCTCATAGCAGTTCATCATATAGCAGCAGCAGAAGCAGCTCATATCAATCTATTATATTATTAAAATGATAGAAAACGTACGGTAGAGATTAAACATTATAGAGTTATGTTAAATCAACGACAGTGATTGGGTGATTCTTTTTTTGGTTGCATGAAGGGTGATTTGAACCTAGGAAGGGTAGTCGGGAAAATATACAGCAGAGTACCGTTTCCCTAAAAAATGGCCACGGAAATTGTACAGGCAAAATGATTTTTGTATGTAAAAGAATTATAGATGTCAATAGTTGGATGGATACTATAATTCTGTAATTTAGAAAAAAGGTAGTACGTATTTGTTTTTCTAAGAACTACAATGTTGTTATATATACAAAGCATTTATTTAGTAGATAAAGAATACAATAATTATATATATGAAATCTATCTACTATTATATTATTAAAACAAGAGAGAAATAAGCCATCACGGTCATCCACATATGTTAATATATTTGCATCGTCGGATCAAAAAATAAAATAACGGTTGAGATATATTAAATAAATTACATAACATATTAACATTTATGTACGAACATATTGGACAGTCGGGTCTGTATTTGAAGATTCCTAATATAGAAGCTTAAAGCTTAAACGCCAGCTAAAAAAATGCACGTAATGCTCAGAGTTTTTGTTTTTTTAGGGATCATAGTCTTGGTTATGAACGCGCTTACTTTCTTTACCGATCCACTTACGAAAAGAGACCCAAAGGCCACAAAATAAAATAAAAACAGTCGGTGCATCCTAGAGTGCAGTACTAATGAGAAGCTAGGACATGCTTCTATATTAATTAACTAATGTAGAGTTACAAATTCACAAATGGGGCCAGCCGGTTTTATGAGCTCACTTAAAAAGATGAAAAATGTAGTTGTAGGTAAAATATCCGAGCAGTTATTCTGTATCCTAGGTAGAATTTTATCAATAAAACATGTTTATCTATCTATAAGCTAAACAATAAAATTAAACTGTATACTGCACGTACTATTTACTATTACGGATAAACATTTTATTTTACTTTGTAGTTCAAGAATAAATATATTTAAAAATAATGAAATTACTCATGTGTGTAGAGCAGATCTACAAGTACACATGATATATATTTTAAATCTTCTGAAATTTACAAATATGATTCTCTTTACTTTTGAAAATAACTCCCATTATATGAGTATATAAACTGTCTCTAATTCTATATTTGTTTTTATCTTTCCACTATCTCAAAATTTCCTGTAACCTATAAATATGCCTTTTCTTACTTTTGAAAATTATGGGCCAGCTTTATGGGTATATTATTG
Organism: Triticum urartu; assembly: GCF_056163025.1. Lineage (NCBI taxonomy): Eukaryota > Viridiplantae > Streptophyta > Magnoliopsida > Poales > Poaceae > Triticum > Triticum urartu. The sequence goes on from NC_141877.1 coordinate 501,184,686, forward strand.
GCCTTCAAACCCGTATTTTTTTGCACTCTTTCTGTCGATAAGACTTCAGCTATTCGCGAGACCATTCACACATATCAATTTAAATAGCACATGTTTTCTCAAAAAGTTGAAAAGTGTGCACCAAGTGGGGCCATATCCGATGGCCATGTTCAAATTTTATAAGCCGACCAATGGAAGGAAATCAAATTCTTGACCGATGGTAGTTTGTAAAGTCATTTCTTCCACCATGTCAAGAGGCGAGTGGATGAATAGATTACTAAGATCATGTATGACCCTTAATGTTTGGATTTAAATGCTTATAAAATGATTCATAAATAATATATATTAGGGTAGGTCACAAACTTGAATAACATCAATTTTTTATCACCCGCCTTGCCAGAAACCGAATTCAATCAATGGAAGATTTATATAAAAATCCAATCATGTTTCCGCAAGACATATATTATGGATACATTTTTCAATAATAATTCATCGCACCAGCAACATAGCTTCAAGACAATATAACTAGAACTAAAATAGTAAGCACCGAACTTTTGAAACATATTGAAGACAAAACAATATGTATTGAGCCTAGCCGCGCAAATGCGCGGGTTACCCCGCTAGTTCATCATGTAGCAGCAGCAGGAGCAGTTTATACCAACTCATCATATAGCAGTAGCAGCTCATCGCAATTCATCATATAGCAGCAGCAGCTCATAGCAATTCATCATTTAGCAGCAGCAGGAGCAGCTCATAGCAATGCATCATATAGTAGCAACAGAAGCAGCTCATAGCAATTCATCGTATAGTGGATCAGAATGAAAATTTGGCGAAAAAATCAGAGGAGATCCTCACCTTGTTGGATGAGCTCATCCTTCAACAGAACCTCAAGGTCACGACCTGGGATGAGGGGAGGGGGAATAAGGTGCCTTCTGCCGCAGTGTGGCATCAGCCGTAGTTGTGCGGCGCCCACCAGAGTAGTGTGTTGGACGGACCACAGTGGAGCAGCTGCTGGAGACCATGAGAATGAGGGGCGGTGCCAGAGGGAGGAGCAGCCGAGGAGATTTGGCCCTACCCGCCGTCCATGTAGCCTTGCTGGACAGAGCATCGTCCATGACCAGGCAAGATGGGACCAGTGGTGACGGCTCGCTGGAGGAACCCTATCGCTGCAGGCAGGGGATCGAGGTTGAGGGAAAGGGGAGAGGGGATGCAAGCGGGCAGGGCAATTGCATTTTGAGTGTAATATAGGCTGACAACAGAGCCATTTCACTATTCCCCTTCCTTTCAATTTTTAGTGAACTTCTACCTGAAACACCCCCCTCCAAAGCGAAATAAGTTAAGCCCAAGCCCATAACTGAAAAATGACTTCTTTACATCGTTTATGGCTTATTTTGACAATAAGATCTGAAAAGGCGGAATAGAACTGGCCCTTAACCTACAATTCAATTGTGCGTACAATAATGAATCACTCCTGCCTGCTATAGTGTACATTTAGGCGTCATCATACATGGCATAACCTAATACATGGGAATTCCATTGTAGAATCTGGAATATGCAATGTTTATGTTAGTTCATACGTTGCACATGATATTTAAATGCCCCTTAAATCTAGTCAGTCAAGTGATGGTCTTTAAGCCTCCTTCTTTGCTTCTTTTCTTGATACATCTGTTCAATTGCTTGTTTGCATCAGCCATCCATACCAGAACTGTTTGCTTTGATTACTGGTTGTTCTTGACCTAACACTCTAACAGATCTTGTCAAAGATTTAAACACTAAGGGCTGTTGTAGTAGGGGCTTGTCTAACTCATAGGTGACATAACGGTTTGGCTATACACTAAAGTAGTCTCTCCAAGAGTACCTAGAGATCCAGTTCGAAGGTATGCCTAGTTTTTATATAATGCACACATAGTAAATGCTCATTTCATTGTGTGCAAGTGTAAGAGATGTGGCATGTTTCATTATGTGGTGTTGTTTTGTTATAATCTCATCCTTTTGTGTTGTTCATAGACTGAAAAGTATTCATATTTATCTTCCAAGGCGACGAGTAACTAGTTTGTGTCATCTTGCAGAGGGGGTGCAATGAAGATAAGATTGTGGATTTCCAAGTACAAGATGTTAGGAAGGAGCCTTGCAAGAGAAGTAGGAGCAGCGTTGAGCATGTTCAACTAGTTAAGGTAAGTCACTGTATCCAACTCAACAGTTCAATTTCATGTTTGTTTCGGGCATAGTTAATTTGCTCTTTTCAATTGCTTTATTTGTACTCAGTTAATGAGATGCCCAAACAATGATGCTTAATGTTGGGTACTTGTATAACTATTAGTTGACATAATTAAAGGCCTTACCATTTAATTACTATGGCGAAGTGTGCCTGAAGCTTTGAAGTCTATTAACCAACTATTACTGCATGAGGCTCACAATCTAGTTTATACTAGGCTAATGATTGCATAGCTTTGCTTGATGTAGTAGGTTTGTATGAATCCCTCTGCTGTTCATTATGCTCCCTAAGACTTTAATTGAGCTACAGAATGCCTAACTGCTTGCTTACTTATACGCAACGTGCTATCTAAATTTGTAACCTGACTGTGTTTTGGATTTGGCCCCAACATCATGCTCCTCTGGTGCTAGAGAGATTTCTATATGCAGGCTGCACAGACTACCATTTTTATAATTTTTCAAATATCACCTGCTTATGCTTCATGACATGTAACATTATTGTTAGTCCTGTTTTCCATGTACAAAATAGTCTGTCTTGCTCGCTTCACTGTTGTAACTATATTTTTGCCATAGTCATGTGTACTTACAGAAACATTTCAGGATGAAGTGACATCAACACAAAGATCTGCGAGCAGTGCGGCATGGCCGTTTCCGAATGATTATGGATTGGAATTGGAATGTGCTGATGTTCTCGAGCATCGACTAGAGGTGGCAAGACAACGTGTACACGATTCTCAACGTACAATCAACAAGTTGAGACTGGACATGCAGATATTAGATGTAGGAGTCAAAAAAATGAAACAAGACACTGAGGTAACCACGAAGGAATTGGATATTTTGCAGACTGAAATTTGTGCTATCTAAATCCGACCAATCGTATTTTCTGAAGAGATTATAGTTTAAATGGTAACTTCTGTTGATGTGTGTCCATGATGTATGAGCTTTATTTGTCCAGTGTATGTAATTTGATGTTTGTCTATGCTTTATTATCACTGGTGCCGAACTATAATTCCCAGTGGGTATATTCGGTTGTAATTTCTTTATTGTATAGTGTAGGATTATTGTATGTTTCTATGCCTTAGTCTTTTTATTGTATAGTGTATGTTTTTGAGAGGTGATAGTATACAATAGGATAATTGTTGAATATGCTATATCGTTGAAAGGGGGGCCCACACGCCCAAACATTTCCTAGATGCCATACAAACGAACAAACATGTGTAGTCAAAGGGGGCCTTAATTGGGCTAATCAAAATAATATTAAGTGGATCCCAAATGATGTGGCCCATCGTAACAACGGCTCTTAGCAGGCCATTAACTGGCCAAAAGCTCGATAGGGCCGTATAAATGGAAATGGCCCACGGGCCTCTAGCAGGCTGAAATAGATGTCAATTTTGTCTAGGCCCTTTTACTTTACGGGCCAATAAGAGGCTGAAAGTGTTATGGGGCAGAGGAGGCCCAATTTGCAAAATAGGCTTTTACTAGGCCGAAAGTCGCGTTGGGCTGGAATGATGCCCTGCGGAATGTGGGCCCCTAATGGACCTAAAGTCAAAGTCCCAACTGTTGTGCGGGCCGTTAGCAGACCGAGAGACAAAATGGGCTAGGAGTTGGCCCATTTACCAAATGGGCCTTTTACAGGCCTAATGTCACGGCAGGCTAGAATTGACCCAACTGCAGAATGGGCCGAGAAAAGGCCAAAAGACGTTTCGGGCCGGTAACGGGCTAGAACTGACGATGGGTTGCTAACAGGACGAAAGAACCTCGGGCCGCAATTGAGCCCAAAGATGTAGCGGGCCGCTAACAGGCTAAAACTAACGATGGGCTGGAAATTGTCAAATGTAGAATGGGCCTTTGATGGGCCTATTTTGAGTAACTTGGAAGGGCCGTGCTTGTAAATGGGCCTGACTCAAGTAGGCCGCTAATGGGCCGGCCCGCTTATTTTGACAGGCCCGGCCTTTTAACCTGAATGGGCCACTGTTGGGTTGGTCGACGTGTCAATGTATCATAGGCGCCTCATGTCTAGTGAATGGATGACATATGTCCCAACGGTTAGCCAACACGTGTTTCCTCCAGCCAATGAGAATTTTACACTTGGAAAATCCTCATTGGTCCGGGCTGTTAGCGGGTTAGCGGATCCAAAACTGGACCCGATAGCTTAACGGCGACCTGTTACTGTGGATGCCACATGTCGGTCACTCTTGCTGAAAGCACTTACATGACGCGGCATTTATCATCATGGAAGTGAACACTTCCATGATGATAATTTTGGTAATGTCATGGAACACTTCTACGACAGCACATGTATGACTATCTTGATTCTGTCATAAAATTTTCATGGATTTACATGCATGACAGAAAATGTGACCTACTGTGACAAACACGTAACATCACGGAAGTGTCTTTTTTTGTAGTGTTATCTCGTACCCTTTGTAAGTCAATACAGTCGAAGATGGTCCCCTGGCCAACGAGTACAGCTCATCAGAAACAGTGTTGTCACCCATGTGACGTGTTTGCAACCAACTGCCAAAAGTCCTGATGTGTTCACATGTAATCCAGTTGTCACACTGCTCCCGGTGTTTGGAGCGCAGAATATTCTTCTATTCATTGACATACAGGGTCACCAAGGTAGAATTATGTAGAACTGTGTAGTGTTCTTGAGACCTAGAATGCCCGTCCCTACATATTATTGAATCCGCTCCTAGCTTGCCATTTCCAGTCAGTCTCCCCTCATACCGCGATTGAGGGCGACCAATCTTCTTATGGTTAGAAATGAAGTCAACACAAAATCCAATGACCTCCTCTGTTTGATGGCCCGTGGTGATGCTGCCTTCTGGCCTAGCACGGTTATGAACATGTTTATTTAAGACTCCCATGAACCTCTCAAAGCGGAACATATTGTGTAGAAATACAGAGCCCAGAATGGCAATCTCGTCGACTAGATGAACTAGGACCTGCATCATGATATTGAAGAAGGTTGGTGGGAACACCATCTTGAAACTGACAAGACATTGCGCCAAATCACTCCTTAACCTTGGTAGGATTTATGGATCGATCACCTTCTGAGAGATTGTTGGGGAACGTAGCAGAAATTCAAAATTTTCTACGCATCACCAAGATCAATCTATGGAGTAATCTAGCAACGAGGGAAGGAGAGTTCATCTACATACACTTGTAGATCGCTAAGCGGAAGCGTTCAATTGAACGGGGTTGATGGAGTCGTACTCGTCGTGATCCAAATCACCGATGATCCTAGTGCCGAACGGACGGCACCTCCGCGTTCAACACACATACAGCTCGGTGACGTCTCCCATGCCTTGATCCAGCAAGGAGAGAGGGAGAGGTTGAGGAAGACTCCATCCAGCAGCAGCACAACGGCGTGGTGGTGGTGGAGGAGCATGGTACTCCATCAGGGCTTCGCCAAGCACCGCAAGAGACGAGGAGGGAGAGGGGTAGAGCTGCGCCAAGAAGGAGAGGAACTCGTGTGTCTTGGGCAGCCCAAACCTCAAGTATATATAGGGGGAGGGGAGGGGCTGCGCCCCCACCTAGGGTTCCCTCCCTAGGGGAGGCGGCAGCCCCCAGATCCCATCTGGGTGGCGGCCAGGTGGAGGGGAGAGGGAGGCACACCAGGCATGGGCCCTAAGGCCCATCTGCCCTTAGGGTTTGCCCCCCTCCTCCCCTTAGGCGCCTTGGGCCCTTGTGGGGGGTGCACCAGCCCACCTGGGGTTGGTCCCCTCCCACACTTGGCCCATGCATCCCTCCGGGGCTTGTGGCCCCACTTGGTGGACCCCCGGGACCCTCCCGGTGGTCCCGGTACGTTACCAATAAAACCCGAAACTTTTCCGATGACCAAAACAGGACTTCCCATATATAAATCTTTACCTCCGGACCATTCTGGAACTCCTCGTGACGTCCGGATCTCATCCGGGACTCCGAACAACATTCAGTAACCACGTATATCTATTCCTTATAACCCTAGCGTCATCGAACCTTAAGTGTTTAGACCCTACGGGTTCGGGAACCATGCAGACATGACCGAGACGTTCTCCAGTCAATAACCAACAGCGGGATCTGGATACCCATGTTGGCTCCCACATGTTCCACGATGATCTCATCGGATGAACCACGATGTCAAGGACTTAATCAATCCCGTATACAATTCCCTTTGTCTAGCGGTACGATACTTGCTCGAGATTCGATCGTCAGTATCCCGATACCTTGTTCAATCTCGTTACCGGCAAGTATCTTTACTTGTTCCGTAACACATCATCCCGTGATCAACTCCTTGATCACATTGTGCACATTATGATGATGTCCTACCGAGTGGGCCCAGAGATACCTCTCCGTTTACACGGAGTGACAAATCCCAGTCTCGATTCATGCCAACCCAACAGACACTTTCGGAGATACCTGTAGTGTACCTTTATAGCCACCCAGTTACGTTGTGACGTTTGGCACACCCAAAGTATTCCTACGGTATCCGGGAGTTGCACAATCTCATGTTCTAAGGAAATGATACTTGACATTTAGAAAAGCTTTAGCATACGAACTACACGATCTTTGTGCTAGGCTTAGGATTGGGTCTTGTCCATCACATCATTCTCCTAATGATGTGATCCCGTTATCAACGACATCCAATGTCCATGGTCAGGAAACCGCAACCATATATTGATCAACGAGCTAGTAAACTAGAGGCTTACTAGGGACATGGTGTTGTCTATGTATCCACACATGTATCTGAGTTTCCTATCAATACAATTCTTAGCATGGATAATAAACGATTATCATGAACAAGGAAATATAATAATAACCAATTTATTATTGCCTCTAGGGTATATTTCCAACAGAGATTGCATTAAGGAATGCACATAGCTTCATAATGGCTAATCAAACATTTTCCGGAAGAAGCCCCCTCAATGCAACCGGAAGCATTAGTGTCATAATCACGTGGCAGTCATGAGACTTTAGGTTCTGGAACTTTTCCTCTGCCATATACATTATTCCCTTTATATTCGACAAGAAGCTAGACGGGACCTTCATACTAAGCAGGCATTCAGAGAAGATTTGCTTCTCTTCTTTGTTAAGAGCATAGCTAGCAGGACCTTCATACTGCTTTGGAGGGACACCGTATTTTTCGTGCACACGTTGCTGGTCCTCCCATGCCCCAGGTGTATCTTTTGTCTTCCCATACATGCCAAAGAAGCCTAGCAGGTTCATGCAAAGATTCTGCTTCACATGCATCACGTCAATTGCATAGCGGACCTCTAGGTCTTTCCAATAGGTAGGTCCCAAAATATAGATTTCTTCTTCCACATGGGTGCGCACCCCTCAGCGTTTTTCAAACAGATAGTCTGTTGGGACCCTTTCCAAAGATTACATGTAAATCATTGACCATAGCAAGTATGCGATCACCAGTACGGACGGCGGGCTTCTTCTGGTGATCTTCCTCGCCTTTGAAATGCTTGCCTTTCTTTCGACATTGATGGTTGGTCGGAAGAAATCAGTGATGCGCCAGGTACACATTTTTCTTGCATTTGTCCAAATATATACTTTCGGTGTCATCTAAACAGAGCATGCATGTGTGATATCCCTTGTTTGTCTGCCCTGAAAGGTTACTGGGAGCAGGCCAATCATTGATCATTACAAACAGCAACGCATGTAGGTGAAATTCTTGTTGTTTGTGCTCATCCCACACACGTACACCATTTCCATTCCACAGCTGTAAAAGTTCTCCAACTAATTACCTTAGGTACACATCAATGTCGTTGTCGGGTTGCTTACGGCCTTGGATGAGAACCGGCATCATAATGAACTTCCGCTTCATGCAAAGCCAAGGAGGAAGGTTATAGATACATAGAGTCGGATCAGGTGCTATGATTCTTGCTCTGCTCCCCAAAAGGATTAATGCCATCCGCGCTTAACCCAAATCATATGTTCCTTGCGTCACCTTCAAAGTCCCCCCACTTTCTCTCAATTTTTCTCCACTGCAACCCGTCAGCAAATGCTCTCAACTTCCTGTGTTTCTTATGGACCTCTTTGTGCCATCGCATCAACTTGGCATGCTCTTTGTTTCTGAACAGACGTTTCAACTATGGTATTATAGGAGCATACCACATCACCTTGGCAGGAACCCTCTTCCTGGGGCGCTCGACGTCAACATCACCAAGGTCATCTCGTCTGATCTTATACTGCAATGCACCGCATACCATTCTGCTTGTTTGCCTCAGCCACTTCGAGAAATTATGCACGCCCTTAATTTATTCGGAGGTGCGTCTGTTACCGTACATCCATTGCCGGTTCATCTGCGTGCATTATATATAACTAGTAAATATGCCCGTGCGTTGCTACGGGTGCCGGGGTACTGATCCACGGGCACCTATGGGACCGGCGGGCCGAGTCCCTTTCGGTTTGGCGGGGGCGGAGGTCGCGCAAAGAGCGGATCGAGGCGGAGCACGCGAGCGGTTTACCCAGGTTCGGGCCGCACGGATGCGTAAAACCCTACTCCTGCTTTGTGGTTTGTATTGAGTTCTTGCTCGGGAGCGCGGAGTGCTACAATACACACCAGCAGCTAACGAGACCGAGCATGAGTGTTCTTGAACCAGCTAACCCCCGCCTACGTTGCGCATGGGCCTCCTTTTATATGCTCAAGGGGTCACCGACAGGTGGCAACGTAGACAAGGGTAAAAATGGAAAGGTGCTGCGATAGGTACAGCTACCTGCTACAGTGTATCATACATAACCCTGACGGCAGGGGACAAGGGCATTAAATGCCCGTCTGTGTCGCCTAAACAGTGCAAAAGGGACCGTCAGGGACGCCACCGCTCGCCACGATGGCAATCTTGTCAGCGCCGCTTGCCATCGCGCACCGCTGGCTGCACAGCCTCCCGCCACGCACGCCTGGAAGGTTCCCAGAGCGACACGTTGGTGGATGTGCTGGAGCGCGGGCATGGAGTGGTGGCTTGCCGCGGCAAGCGCCTTGCCGCGGTCGTTGTCTTGTCGCGTCCGGGAGCTTGTCGCTCACCGGGTCTTGCCGTGACGCGCGGCGCGTCGCGGCAAGTTCCTTGAGATGCCTTGGTTGGCCTTCCCGGCAAGCTCCTCTTGCCGGGGTCTTGTCTCCTTGGCTTGGATACTTTGTTCTTGAATGGCTCCAAAGGAACCACGGAGGACCTTGGCGGTCACCCGGCAAGCCTTGCCACGGGATGCTGCGACTGCCCGTGCACAAGTTCGGGATACTAGGGTATCCCTACTCTAGTACACTGACAGGAGCCCCCGGGCCTGGGCCATACACGGTGCCGAGCGCTGTTGGGCCAGGCCCAAAACAGGGCACGGGCACGCGCGGCCTAGGTTACGCCGTATCTCTCTCCGTATCCACCGCGCCCTCGCCGAACGGCACGCGTTTAATGCGGCGTCGTGGGAGAGATCGTGGGTGGTTTCTTTATTCGGAAATGCGGAACGTCCGCCCCCTCCCTCCTTATAAGCAGGGGAAACAGGGGCAGTTCGCACATTCGCCGGTTGCTGCTTCCAATCTCAGAAATCTCCGCCGCTCCCTCGTCTTCCCAAAGCCGAAAGAGAGCAGCACTCCACCCCCCATCACCACCAGCATCACCAACGCCGTCGACCTCCTCCACTACTTCCGCCCTGGCTCCAAAAGCCGACAAGGGGAAAGTCGTGAAGTCGACCGAGGCGCAGCGGCTTGCGGCGCTGCGGAAGGAGCGGGCAGTCTTCCCCCCCAAGCTTGCCGCGAGGGAGCTGAGGGAGAACTACTACCTCTTCTGGTCGGCGGAGACGCGAGCGCATCCGCGCACAAAGGTACTTCCCGCCGCCGCTTGGGAGAAGGCCCCAAATGGATACCCTTTCTTTGCCTTGTTCTTCTACTGCGGGCTCTGCCCGCCTTTCTCTGAATTCTTCTGCGACATCATGAATACCTATGGATTCCACCTCCTTGACTTCACCCCCAATGCCGTTTTGACCATGGCAGTTTTCACACATCTCTGCGAAAACTTTGTCGGATTCCATCCCAATGTAGCCCTCTTCCGCCACTTCTTCATACCCCGAGTAGAGAGAGGAGAGCCTCTATCCGGCGGAATCGCCTGGATCTCAAGGGCCGGCAAGAAGGAAACTTATCTGGAGGGAGAATTCTATGGCAAGTGGGAGGAGTGGAGGGCAGACTGGTGCTAGATTGACGAGGAGAACCCGCAGCCATTCACCACCCGGCGCCAAACCCCAGTAGCATGCGGCAGCGATTGGAGTAACGTGGCCCTGGAATATGACAGGCTAAAGATTGTTGTCACCCGGATCCTGCGCCTCAGGCTTGCCGGGCTCACTGTAGGTGCCGTTGGCGCAGATTTTCTTCGCCGCCGCATCGCCCCCCTGCAGGAACGGGGGAGACCCACTTGGGAGTTCAAGAATGCGGCGGATATCATGAGGCTGCGGCCGGGCCTCAACTACAACTTTACTGTTCTGGAGCTCAACGCGATGCTCCAAGAACTGTTCAAGTATGACCCCCAACATCCCGAAGTGTTCAGGTTGCCGGGGGGTGTCGTTCTGTTGTGCAACAATTCCGCGCTCGACCGCATCCGTGCAATGATGCCGCTGTGCGACTCGCATGGAATTGTGCCAACTTGGCAAGAGCCTGCTGACGACGTCGTGCAGCAATTCTTTGATGACTTGGTAGAAGTGCCGATCCGCTCCGACGAGAAGGATAGCCTCACCCGCGACACCACCGATGCGGAGATGGCACTCATCGCCACCAGGCTGGAAGTGGCGGCGGCAGCCGCAGCCGCGGGCGAATTTGGATTCACCGTGGAGGAGGCAGATGCAGCAGAGGCGGCAAGCCGTGCCGAGCGAAGGGAGCCTGCCAGCGAGAAAGAGCTTGCCGGGCAGAACGTCGAGTCGAGCGAGCCCGCCAAGGATACGAGCGGCTCGCTGGAGATCAACTCGTCTTCCACTTCATCTTCAGACAGCTCGCCGCAAGCAGAGCCTCCATCCCCACCAAGAAGGCGTCTCCGCAAGGCCGGTGACGTAGCAGAGCGGCAAGCGGGTCAACAGTCGCCGCGCCGCGTGACACGCTCCACCGTGGCAAACACTGTTGCCGCGGGAGCACCTCATGCTGCGACGGCAACTGGAGCGGGGTCGTCTCAGACCGCCGCCACTGCTCCCGCCAAGCGGCCAAGGGAAGCTTCTCCTCCGCCTCCTCGCGCCGGGCGCGCGCCGGACTTCGACTTCTCCGCATTCAGCTCTAACGAGGAAGAAGAAGAAGAGTAAGCTTCTCTTGCTGTTCTTCAATTCTTGCCGTTTGTCTTGTATCTCATTTGCTTTGCTCTGAACTTGTTCCTTTTTAGGACTCTGGCCCAGAGAGCAGCAAAGAGAGCCAAGGTCCCAGTGATTGTCATCGAGGACGAACCTACTGCGACAGCGGGGGGTGCGCCCGAGACAACCTTGCCGGACCCGACAACTTTTCTCCAGAGCAGCCCCCAGCGTAAGTATATGGTTTTCTTTCCGCCGTGAGGTGCGCATGGATACTCTGTTTTTGCTGATATCTAACTGCTGGTTTGTGTAGGAGCAGAGCAGCCTCACCAGGAGCCAAGGGAGAATCCCCCGACAAGAGAGAGCTCTCCGTCAAGGGAGAGTTTTCCGGTAAGGGAGAAGTCTCCGGCAAGGGAGGGTTCTCCGGCAAGGGACAGCACCAGCGGCCCCCCGACGGCGGAGACCACGACTGCAGAACCCGGCACAGGTAATCCTTTCGCTACAAGGCTTCCCTTGGGTTCTTCTTCTTTTGATCTTCTTGGGTTTTTGCTTGACTCTTCTCCCCTTTCCGGCTGTCAGACCCATCTGCTACAGAGCCGACGGAGACCAAGGTTGCCGCCGAAGAAGCAACCGGTGCTGGCGATCCCGCCAACGCAGAGGCCGCCAAGGCTACCGCCGTAGCAACTGGCGAGGGGTCCGGCGATCGCACTGACGGCCCTGAGGCCGCAGGAGCGCCAGGCGCTACACCGACCGCCGACCCGTCCGCCGCTGCCGCAGCGCCAGGCTCCGAAGAGCCCCAGCCAGGCGTATACTTGAAGGCCGGTGATGACGTCTTCATCAACCTTCCCTGGGCGTCAAGCTCCAGGGCGCCGGTCGAGGGAGAGATCTTCGACGGGGAAGTGCTTGCCTTCACGGGGCTGATGTTGATTGACGCGCCGAGCAGCAGCAGCAACGAGCCTGAGGAAGAGCGGCTGCTGCGGAAGTTGTTGTCACTCTACCGCGCGCGGCAAGCCAAGCTGGACTCCCGCGAGGCGCTTGTCGCGAAGGCGGGAGTAGACATCGAGAAGCGCGCGGAGGAGCTCCGGGGCTTCCACCAGGAAGCTCGTCGGTCCTTGGCAGAGGAGCGGGAGCAAGTCGACGAAGCGCAGAAGGCCTTCCTCCTCGAGAAGGCCGAAGTCGAAGAGCAGCAGCGGCTTGCCGCTGTGAAGCTATCCGCGGATGAGGGCGAGCTGGCACAGCGGAAGGTCAATCTTGACGCCCACGAGGAGCTTGCCGTGCGCGAGGAAAAACTCGGCGGAGCCCTTAAGCAGGCGGAGGATGCTGCCGCAGCCGCCGAGGCCGCCAAGAAGGAGTTGGAGACAAAGGTGGCGCAGCTAGAGGCCGATCTCGCCGAGAAGGGCAAAGAGCTCAGTGCCGCCAAGGACTCCAATGTGAATCTTGAGTTGAAGCTGACCACTTTGACCAAGACTCTGGACGGCGCCAAGAAGCAGGAGGCGGCCTTGAAAGAAGAGATCAAGGCCGACAAGGCGCTGCTGGAAAGTGTTGCCGCCACCCAGAATGCCTTCAAGGAGAATGTGGAGCACTGGACGGAGAGCCTCGTGAGTGCTGCCGCATATATTGACAAGGAGCTGGCGCAGCTGGGGATGGAGGACCTCGGGTATCCCTCCGACGAGAACCTCCAACCCAGCGCAAAGCTCGTCTTGTTCTTCAAGGGCGTGGCGACGGCCCTCCAGCGACTCCGGGAGAGGATCCCAAAGCAACTGGCCGACGAGTCGCGCAAGATCTGTGCGGGAGCTCTTCAGAAAGTGTTGGTGAAGGTGGCCTTCTGCAATCCGGGCCTCAACCTCACCAACGTCCTCAAGACCCTGCCGCCGGATGCTGATCTGGAGGCGCTCAAGGCCCTTGTCGCACCCATTGTGGACAAGGTGAGCGGGATCAAGAGGATCGAGGGCGATCGCGTAGATTAGGCCGCCCATTTCTTCTTTTCTTGTCGCTGTTTGTCATGTTATGAAAACAATCTGTTAGAGCCGCGACAAGCTATCTTTGTAATATAACTCTATTCTGGGTAATGATTGCAATGTTATTCCCTTTACTTGATTCCTTCCTTTGTATGTTTTTGCCCTACGCTTTTAGGGAACTTGCCGGTGCAGGCACCTTAGCCGCGAGCGCTGAGTGCGGAACGTCAGCAGCCTGCTGGCGGTGCTGTTACCGACAAGAAACCTTGTCGCAACTAGTCGCAGCTCACTTAAGTTGTTGAGCGGACTCGAAACAAAGTAAGGGCGCAAATAGCTACAAGTTGGTTCCTCCGCGCACAGGTTTCCATACAAAGTGCGGTCATTCAAGGGAGATAACTTAAAAATTTTAAAAATCTGATTGCTCAAACTTTGGCAACTTAGCTTTTCTGTTGTTTGCTTCCCGGCAAGGCGAAACTTTCTTGAACAACGCCTGGTCCATACTATTATCTTCTCCTCCCCCCCCCCCCCGACAAACTTGTGGGCGAGGGAATCTTCCTTTCCTTGAAAAAAGAAGGAAGAGAAAATAAAGATATGGAGCCTTACGGCTCGTTATTGCTTACCAGGGAGTAGGTGCTGCACAAAGTGTCAGATAACACATGCAAAAAATAGAAAGCATGAAATTGACAAGATGTGCGGAGCACATGAGCTTTACTTATGCACGGGGTCTGCGCCCGGCTTTGTACAAAGGATTACATGCAACAGCGGCAAGACTTGTACAAAAGGTGGTTGCCAGAACAGGTTCCGGCAACCGCGCCTTACGGGTAAAACTTACGAAGATGCTCAATATTCCAGGAGTTGCTCACCGGAATGGCGTCTTCGGTCTCAAGGCGGACAGCGCCAGGCCTAGTGACTCGTTTCATCCGGTAAGGGCCTTCCCACTTTGGCGTCAACTTGTTGGAATTCTTGGCGGACTGAACACGCCGAAGAACAAGGTCGCCTTCCTCGAGACTTCTGGCATTAACTTTGCGGCTATGGTAGCGGCGCAAAGCTTGCTGGTAGCGAGCAGCTCGCACAGCAGCCTGAAGACGGTCTTCCTCAAGGAGCAGCGCGTCATCTTCTCGCAGCTGCTCTTGCTCGAGCTCATCATAAGTGAGCACTCGAGGTGACCCGTATACGAGTTCCGTGGGGAGAACTGCCTCTGCTCCATAGACTAGAGCGAAAGGTGTCTGGCCAGTGGCTCGATTTGGCGTCGTTCTGATCGACCAAAGAACCACCGGCAGCTCCTCGATCCAGTTTCTTCCGCACTTGTGCAGCCTGTCGAAAGTCCTGGTCTTGAGCCCGCACAGCACTTCAGCATTTGCCCTCTCTGCTTGACCGTTGCTTCTCGGGTGAGCAACAGAAGCGAAGAAGACCTTGGCGCCAAGGTCTTGGACGTACTGCATGAAGGTGCGGCTCGTGAATTGTGTACCATTGTCGGTGATTATCCTGTTAGGGATCCCGAAGCGGCAAACAATCGACCTGAAGAACTTGACTACTGACTGTGCTGTCACCTTCCTCACTGGCTCCACTTCCGGCCACTTTGTGAACTTGTCGATTGCTACGTACAAGTACTCAAAGCCCCCGACTGCTCGGGGAAAGGGGCCGAGGATGTCGAGCCCCCAGACCGAAAATGGCCAGGATAAAGGGATCGTCTGGAGAGCTTGAGCTGGTTGGTGTATCTGCTTGGAATGGAACTGGCACGCTTCACACTTGGTTACTTGTGCAGTTGCATCCTGGAGGGCTGTCGGCCAAAAGAAACCTTGCCGGAATGCTTTGCCGACAAGTGCTCTTGCGCCAATGTGGTGACCACATATGCCTCCATGTATCTCTGCCAATAGCTTTTGTCCGTCTTCCCGGTGAATACACTTCAATTTCACACCGTTGAGTCTTCTTCTGTACAGTGTCTTGTCGACAAACTGGTACATACTTGACTGCCGGGCTACTCTTTCCGCTTCTTCTTGCTCTTCGGGAAGTTCTCCTGTCTGAAGGAAACGGACAATCTGCTGTGCCCATGCTGCAGCTTGCGGCTCGACAACAAGGACTAAAGGCAAATCTGCGGCTGCGGGAACGTCCGCTTCTATGGCGAGAACCTGCGACTCTGCCGGAGCTTGACATTCCCCGGCAAGCTTGCCGGAGCAAAACTTGTCGGGAGCTTCTTCTTCAACGGAACAAACCCTAGGGCTTGCTGGAGCAGACTGCTCCTCAGCGCTCTTGGCGTTGATCTTGGGAACCTTCTTGGCGGCGGCTTCGGGAAGCTCTGCCGGCAAATAGCCACCAGAAATCAACTTCCTCTTCTTGTTCTGTCCAGCTGATGGCGTTACAGACAGTTGAGTCAGCTTGAGCACAAAGATCCCTGGTTCCACAGGTAACTTAAGTGCGGCGTACTTCGACAGGCCATCGGCAATGGCGTTCTGAGCTCTTGGAACATGCTCCATTTGTAGGCCGTCAAAGTGCTCTTCTAGCTTTCTCACTTCGTCGACGTAGGCTTCCATCAACAGACTCTGATAGCTCTTGTTTACTTGGCGGACGACAAGCTGTGAGTCACCCCTGACAATGAGCTTCTTGATCCCAAGGTCTGCCGCGATCCTGAGACCGGCAAGCAAGCCTTCATACTCTGCACTATTGTTAGTTGCTTGCTCCTTGGGAAAGTGCATCTGGACTACGTACTTGAGGTGCTCTCCGGTGGGTGCGACAAGCAGCACACCTGCGCCGGCGCCTTGTAGCGAAAAGGCACCATCAAAGTACATCAGCCACTCTTTGCCTGCTTCCTTGACGGGGATGCTCATTTCTAGAATTTCTTCATCTGGTGTTGGCGTCCATTCTGCTATAAATTCTGCCAATGCTCTGCTCTGGATAGTTGAAGTACTCTCAAACTTGAGGCCAAAGCTTGACAATTCCAGTGCCCACTCAACAATCCTGCCTGTCGCTTCTGGATTCTGTAGTATCCTCTTCAGCGGAAAGCGAGTGACAACTGTGATCTCATGTGCTTGGAAGTAATGGCGCAGCTTTCTCGAGGCCATGAGAAGGCCGAAAAGCAATTTCTGCACGCCAGAGTACCTTGACCTAGCCCCCTGCAGAAGGGAACTGACAAAGTAAACTGGGCGCTGCACCATTTTCTTCTATTTCTCCTCGTGCATCTGCGCAGATCCATCTTTGTCGGGACCAGAGCTTGCTGGGGAAGCCCCTTGCTTGTCGCTGGATGCGCTTGCCGTGGTTGCTGGCTCGTCATCTGCCTCCCTCTCTGCTACTAACGCAGCACTAACCACTTGATTGGTTGCCGCTATGTACAGCAGCAACTTCTCTTGTGGTTTAGGTGCGACAAGTATTGGAGGAGAGGACAGATATCTCTTCAAGTCTTGCAGCGCAGCCTCCGCTTCCGGAGTCCATTTCATTGGACCTGCCTTTTTCAATAATTTGAAAAATGGCAGGGCGCGCTCAGCAAACCTAGAGATAAACCTGCTGAGAGCAGCCATGCAACCGGCAAGTCTTTGTACATCCTTGACGCGCTTTGGTGCTTCAATCTGCTCAATGGCCTTGATCTTGTCGTGATTGGCTTCAATTCCCCGCTGAGACACGAAGAACCTGAGGAGCTTGCCGGAGGGGACTCCAAACACACACTTCTCTGGGTTGAGCTTGAGGCTGATCTTGCGCAGATTTGCAAAGGTCTCGTCTAAATCTTGAATCAGAGTCGCCTTGTCCTTGCTCTTGACCACTATGTCATCCATGTAGGCTTCCACATTTCTGTGCATTTGTGGCTCCAGAGCGACATGGACTACTCTTGCAAATGTTGAACCAGCATTTTTTAAACCGAAAGGCATCCGTATAAAACAGTACGTGCCACATGGAGTAATAAATGTGGTCTTCTCCTCATCTTCTTCTGCCATGAAGATCTGATGGTATCCTGAGTATGCGTCAAGAAATGAAAGCAAATCACATCCGGCTGTGGAGTCAACAATCTGGTCAATGCGCGGCAAAGGAAATGGGTCTTTGGGACAAGCTTTGTTAACATCGTAAAATCGATACAAAGTCTCCATTTCCCGTTCGCCTTGCGCACGACTACAGGATTGGCCAACCACGTAGGATGGAGCACTCCTCTGACAAGGCCTGCTGCTTCCAACTTCTTGATCTCTTTCGCAATGAACTCTTGGCGCTCCACTGCTTGCTTCCTAACCTTCTGCTTGACGGGCCGCGCATGAGGACAAACGGCAAGGTGATGCTCAATTACTTTCCTGGGAACACCGGGGATGTCAGACGGTTGCCATGCAAAGACGTCGACATTCGCCCGCAGGAAAGCAATGAGCGCGCTTTCCTATTTGGGGTCGAGAGTGGCACTGATGGTGAAGGTACCACTAGTGCCGTCCTCCTTGGCGGACACCTTCTTCGTCTCTGGCGGGGCCGCCATTGTCTTCTTACACTTGCCGGGGGAGCTCGATGGTGCGTCCTCGACGGCGGCGCAGCACTCCGAAGAGGTGCGCTTGCCGGAGTGGGCATCAGAACTCTTGCCGGACTTGGTCTTCTTCTTCCCCCCGGGAGCTTCAACGGCAAGTGACTTGCGGTCTGTTGCGGCTGTCGCTTCCCGGTAGATCTTGTCGGCGCAGATAAGAGCATCCTTCTTGTCGCCGGGGACAGAGATGATGCTTATCGGGCCTGGCATCTTCAGCATGTTGTATGCGTAGTGAGAGGCTGCCATGAACTTGGCGAGTGTTGGACGGCCAAGTATCCCATTGTAAGGCAATGGAATATCGGCAACGTCAAAAGTGAAACCAACATCGGCAAGCACCCGACTACAGTTGTGCGGTCAGGGTGGTCCTCAATATCAAAGATGATAGGCGTGCTGGACCATTTCAGAAGCTTGCGTGACTCGACGGGTGGTTCTGCTGCATTGACTTCCCGCACCCACTGCTTGAGTTGGCGGTGCGAAGTATGCAGAGAAGCACCGCCGTCAACACACAAAACCTCTGTGGCTTTCTGGAACTCCTGTTCGCTGGTCTCAACATCATCCATGTCTTCGTCGTTGTCGTCGCCTTCATCCTTGTCGCGGCCGCGGGGAAGTCTGTCTCCTTGCCGCTACTTGGCCTTGCCGCGGCGTCCTCCCCGGCCGGCGCGCTTCTTGCCAGATTCTCCAGCGCCTCCTTGGGCCCTCTCCTTGTCACGTCGCTCGTATTCAGCCTTTTGCTGCTGGACAAGCTACTCGACCTTCTTGCAGCTATGGAGGTCATGGCCCTTGGTGCGGTGAATCTTGCAGTACTGCTTGTCGGTGCCGTCCTGCTTGTCGGCGACCGCCACAGCCTGGCAGTTGGTGCATGCGGCAATCTCCTTGCCGGAGCTACCAACTTTGGCTTTCTGGGCGCCACCTTCTTTGCCGGACTGCTCAACGACTAGCACATCTTTGCCTTTCTTCTTCCTATTCCGCCGCCAGTTTTTCTTTGCCGGGGCGGCATCCTCGCTGTCAGATCCTCCTGCTCCTGTATTCTCTCCGGGGAGTTTCCTCCCTTCCTCAGCACGTGCACACTTGTCGGCCAGGGCATACAGCTCACTGACGTCTCTGATCTTGCACATCGCCATCTCCTCCCGCATCCTGCGGTTACGCACATTCTGATGGAACGCGCTGATGACCGCGGCAGGGTGGACATCTGGGATGTTGTGCTGTACACGGCTGAATCTCTGAATGTACTTGCACAGGGGCTCTCCTTCCTTCTGGGCGAGCAGATGAAGGTCACTCTCTTGGCCATGAGGTTTGTGGCCGCCTATAAAGGCGCGGACAAACTGATGGCATAGGTCTGCCCAGGAGGATATGGAGTTGTCCGGCAAGTGCATGAGCCAGGACCTGACGTTGGGCTTGAGCACCAGCGGGAAGTAGTTGGCAAGGATCTTGTCGTCCCGTCCCCCGGCAGCATGCACCGCGATGGTGTAGATGCTGAGGAACTCCGACGGATGCGACTTGCCGTCGTACTTCTCTGGTACGTCGGGCTTGAAATTCTTCATGCTGGGCCACTGGACTTGCCGCAGCTCACGAGTGAACGCAGGGCATCCTACCGTGTACGGCAAGTCGCTTGGTTCCCTGGCGCATGCATGTCGACAGAGGGCCCAGCGCGCTGGTCTGATTGACGTCGCGCTTCTCTTTGGCGCTCGATGCGAGTACGAGCATCTTCTTGCTGTCGTTCGTGAAGAACTTGGCGCTGATCGCGACGAGCTCGTGGATCTGATGACGCGGTGGAGTCGCTGTCGAGGTGGATCCGGCGAGTCGGTGATCTTGGCCTTCGGGCGGAGAGTGCACAGTAGTTGCACCCCCACCGGTCTTGTCGCCACCGGCTCATGCCTGGCTGACTTGCCGTGGCTGCGACGTGCTCGGCTGCCGCTGAGTGTCGCCGTTGGCGAAGCCGATGAGATTCTGAATGGTGGCCCTCCAGTCGTCGATCTTGTCTGCCGTCGGAGGGTAGTCCAGGAGCAGTTGAGCTCGCGCCAAAGCTTCTGCTGCAGTGGCGGGTGGCGGTGGCGAATGGTGCGAGGAGTGGGATATGCTCGGACTTCTAACTACGTTAGAAGGAGCAGTATCCCGTCCAGGCGACCGTGCCTCGCTCATGCCAGCATGTTGGTGTGCATGCTGGTCTGGAGCACTCCGAGATCCACCAGCTCGATCTTAGTCCAGCAAACGCATGGTACCGTGAGTACCGTGACGCTGCCGGTCCCGCGCCTCCTGAGGTGGGCGCGGTGCATGTACGGACGCCGAGGTCTTGGAATGCGCCCGGTCGTTGTGGGAGCCGGCTACGCCGCCGATGGGCAGCGCAGCCTTGTCCTTGGACCTGGCAGCACCGTGAGCTCCCTCGTCGACGCCCGTTCTTCCGCCGGCGTCCGCCTCGTCAGCCGCTTGCTCTGGTGGTAGCGGGGCGGACGGAGCAGCCGCCTCCGAAGCCTTCTTTTTCGGCGGCATGTCGATGAAGATGATGGAGATCAAGCTCGTGTGAACGCCGGATCTGGTTCACACCACCTCGACGCCCCCTACCTGGTGCGCCAAAGATGCCGGGGTACTGATCCACGGGCACCTATGGGACCAGCGGGCCGAGTCCCTTTCGGTTCGGCGGGGGCGGAGGTCGCGCAAAGAGCGGATCGAGGCGGAGCACGCGAGCGGTTTACCCAGGTTCGGGCCGCACGGATGCGTAAAACCCTACTCCTGCTTTGTGGTTTGTATTGAGTTCTTGCTCGGGAGCGCGGAGTGCTACAGTACACACCAGCAGCTAACGAGACCGAGCGTGAGTGTTCTTGAACCAGCTAACCCCCTCCTATGTTGCGCATGGGCCTCTTTTATATGCTCAAGGGGTCACCGACAGGTGGCAACGTAGACAAGGGTAAAAATGGAAAGGTGCTGCGATAGGTACAGCTACCTGCTACAGTGTATCATACCTAACCCTGACGGCAGGGGACAAGGGCATTAAATGCCCGTCTGTGTCGCCTAAACAGTGCAAAAGGGACCGTCAGGGACGCCACCGCTCGCCACGATGGCAATCTTGTCAGCGCCGCTTGCCACCGCGCACCGCTGGCTGCACAGCCTCCTGCCACGCACGCCTGGAAGGGTCCCAGAGCGACACATTGGTGGATGTGCTGGAGCGTGGGCACGGAGTGGTGGCTTGCCGCGGCAACCGCCTTGCTGCGGTCGTTGTCTTGTCGCGTCCGGGAGCTTGTCGCTCACCGGGTCTTGCCGTGACGCGCGGCGCGTCGCGGCAAGTTCCTTGAGATGCCTTGGTTGGCCTTCCCAGCAAGCTCCTCTTGCCGGGGTCTTGTCTCCTTGGCTTGGATACTTTGTTCTTGAATGGCTCCAAAGGAACCACGGAGGACCTTGGCGGTCACCCGGCAAGCCTTGCCGCGGGATGCTGCGACTGCCCGTGCACAAGTTCGGGATACTAGGGTATTCCTACTCTAGTACACCGACAACAGGTGACAATGCAACTAAACAAATAGAACAAATGATTAAATTACTTGAATGACTTCTTAAAGATGGAATGCATGGATAGTATCATAAGGTAGAACTAAAAAAATTTATTCAACCATTGATTGCTTAGGCGCATCAATCATTGTTTTTTCAGTTTGATATGTTGTTGTCCAAGAGCACAATTTTAGTTTAGGGGTTGTTCGGATCTCCTTCAACGCCATGCTTCACCAACTACATGAATCAGAGGCCTATCATAGTACAATTTGGTGAAGTTGCCGAAGCTTATCTTCGTGAAGTCAAAATCACAGAGCTTAATATATTTATGATGACAGTGCCATCGCCAAGTGGATTTACAGTTACTTGTGTATCTCCATTTTCATGAACCCGGTCGAAGCACTATCCATGACGTCGGCATTGTTTCCTTCTCACAAGTCCGCCACGAAGCTCTATCGATGACGTCGCCATTGTTCCATTCTCACAAGCCCACCACTGTCCAGCCACCAGCCCTCCACCTCAATTCTATTTGTGTCGTCGCCCCGCCATTGCCTCCCTCTCCTCCCGTCGTCCTCCTACCTCTATCACCCTCTTTCACACGATCGTCCTCCTTCCTAGCGTCACCCTCTTCACTAACATAGACCCCCTCCCCGCCGTCGACCTATGCTATATTCGTGTGTCGGGACCCCGATCCTAAGTCACACCGATCTAGCATGTAACACTTCATATCACTTTGCGGCCTCACGCACGGTATTCCCACGGGTGCCACCTTACCTGGCCTGGGACCGTTTGCGCCTTTTGGCTCACACATATGATAGTGTCTAGCATCCATATGACAGAGAACCCGGGCCGACATGACTAGTCGTGAACCCAAAGTGGCACTAACTTACAGGGACAGGCATACATGAATCAACCACGAGCATGTCGGTCAACAGCGTATGAATCCGGGCTGTAGCACTGGGCTAACAGGACTCCGGGAACCCGGGCTGTAGCAGGCTAAGCAGGACTCCGGATGTCACCGCGTGACATTTCCCCGAAGGGACAGACACAAGAACGAAGTGAATCACATGTCGGCCAGTCAAGTGTTCCAGAGCAGTAGTGCTGGGCTAGCAGGACTCCAGTGAATCGGGCTGTAGCGGACTACTATGGCACATGGAAGCACAAGACTACATTTCCCCATAAGAGAGGCTACCAGAGGTAAACAACTAGGTTGACGGATACCACACATAGCAATACACGTTACACGTACGCATAACATGCAAGTATGTGTTGTACAACATGGCATCACAACATAACTCAAACTCATATAGATAAAGGCCTAGAAGAGCCACATAGCATTCAATACAAACAGGGGTCTCATGACCCATCATTCAGAGCATACAAGCAACGAAAGCATTACATGTCTGAGTACAGACAACTACAAAAGGAAAAGACTAAGAAGCCTGAATAACACGAGCCTCCCAAGGGTACAAGATCGTAGCTGGGATACAAGCTACTCGTCGAAGTCACTAGTGTAACCAACTGCAAAACAGGAATAAGCAAACGTGAGTATGAGGGTACTCAGCATGTCTTACATCAGAACTATCTACATATGCAACATTATCAACAAAGGGGGTGGTGGAGTTTTAACAGCAGCAAGCCAGCTTTGACTCAGTGGCTAACCTATACTACGAGTATCAGAAACTTCTTTGGGGTGAGAAGACGCAGACGAGTCCACATATTCACCATATCAATACTCCACTATGGATCCGTTCCCGTCTCCCTACGAGAAGGCCATCCATAGCACTCTCGCTTATCTTGCGGATTTTAGAGTATCCACTTCAAGTTGTCTATGTACTACATAAGTCCTCCAAATGTCCATATCCGAGGAAAACGACTATTCGAATAGATAATATTGACCCTGCAGGGGTGTACTTCTTCACACACGCTCTCGCCACATATAGCCCTGTACACGTCATGTACCTCGGCAACCTTCAAGCGGAAGCCAGGCGAGGGTGTCGGCCACGACCTGACTAACCACAGGAGTCTCTCATCCAGGTTTATCGCCTATTCGGGTTCCATCCGCAAGGAGATCCGGCCAGGGTGTCGCTCACGGCCCCAAACAATGTGTGCAGGGTTCCCAAGCCCACCATCCGGGTGCCACTTGGTACACCATGCCACGGTGCCTAGTCTGTCCCAAGCCCGTCCCGTGGGACACCACCTGGTAGACAAGTAGCACTACCTACAAACGCCAGAAACTAGTTGCAACTCCTGGACATAGATCAAGTGGATTAATAAGCCGAGAGGGGCCGGATGACTGGAACCCAATGTGTGGTAGTAACTGGCCTTGGATAACATACACAGAACTCAGTGCTTAGGGACGGTTCCAATGAGACAACCCACCATGTACTCCTACATGGCCTCTCATCGTTACCTTTACCAAAACGTGTTCACACACTTAGCCTTTATCGGTAGGACATGTTCACCACTCTGATTCATTCCCGATGAATCAGACCTGACACAACTCTAATCATAGCTGGCATAAATAAATCAAGCATGGATGAGTAGGCACATCAAGGCTCAAGAAACTCCTACTCATGCTAGTGGGTCTCAACTATTTACTGTGGCAATGACAGGTCATGCAGAGGAATGGGTTCAACTACCGCATCAGAAAGGTAGCAGTTGAATCGTTGTTGTCCTAATGCAGTATAAGGAGCAGGAGCGAGAGAGTGGGATTTATCAAAATTCTCAAGGGGGGTTGCTTGCCTGATAGATCCACGAAGAAGCACTGCTCCTCAGACAGGTACTCGAGACACCTTCCGGAGTAGAACCTATCGAGAAGGGACGGTGCCGGCAATCAATAAACAACCATATGCAATAATATGATGCATGAAGATGACATTTCAAAGATGCTATGATTTTCCCTAATGCATCTAGCATCAATTTGGTTGAAGTCCATATGAACCAAGGTTCATATGCAAACCCCAAATTAAGTATATAACTTGCCATTATTACGTTTTCACTTATACAGCAAGTATAAATTGGTTTTTCATGCATGAAACTGGCATAAATGGATTCCTTGCATTTTTCTGATAATTTTTCGTATATAATTTATTTGCTTCGGAATTACGGTTGAATTACTATGAATTTTAGAAGTTTTAACTATTTTCTGAAATTCCCTGAATTATTTAAAATCCAGAAAATCAATTACTGCGTCAGTGTGACATCACAGAGGCGTCAGGAGGGCTGACCAGGTCAAACCTGACGTGTGGGGGCCACACGCCAGCGACACAGTGGTTAAGCCCGGGTCAAACCCGCACTGACCAGGGTTTGACTTGGCTCTGGGGCCCACTGTCAGTCTCAGGGGGGATTAGGCTGTGGGATTAGCGCTAATTAAGCCGCCACGTCAGCCTCGCCGGAGTTCGGCCGGCGACGACCAAACCGCGCGGCGGTGCTTCGCTGGAACGCGCTATAGGCGGCGGAAAAGCATGCGAGGACTACCAATCGGCAGCCCGCGCTCGACCGCATCCACTTGGGCATAGGGGAGGTCGCGGGGACGGCGGAGCTCGCCAGAGCAGGGCTTGCGACGGCGGCCGGAGCTCGGCTATGCGCGAGCGGGGTGCTGTAGCTCGAGGCGAGCGAACGGGGGGGGTGCTAGGCAGCACCTAAAGGGCAACAGGAGCCCGCCGGAGCAACTAGAAGGAGCGGAGGGGCTCAGGGGCACGGAGCTTGCCGGCCATGGCGGACGGCGGCTTCGAGTGCTCGCGGGGCAGCGGCTACGGTGCGTGCGTGAAGAGAAAGGAGGAGGGGAGCGATTCAGTGGCTCACAGCGAGTCTTCCGGTGCAGACGGTGGAGCCGGGGAGGTGTCGGAGCGAGCGTGCCGGCGAAGCGAATCTCCGGCGACCCGAGGAGGATGAAGGGGTCGGGGACGATGCTTCGAGGCGTCCGGCGCCGCGTGGCCCGGCGAAGAGGACTAGGGCGACGAGGCGGGTCTTCTGGACTGCTCAAGGGAACGAGGGAGAGGCGATGGCCGTGGTGGCGCACGGCGGTGCTCTCCGGTGCGCTCGGGACAGAGGGGGAGAGCGAGACAGAGGAGGGGAGAGGAAGTGTGGGGGATCCATACGGCTCCAGGGGGTGGCGTGGCATCTCCAGAGCGTCGAGGGAGCGGCGGGAAGCAGGAGGTGGTCGGGCGTGCGCCGGCGCGCGTCGGCCACGCGCTCGGCGTCCTCCTGGCAGGAGGAAGAAGACCTCCCTGCACCTGGTGGGCTGGGCCGGCCAGATGGGCAGCCACGTGAGCGCCAGGTAAGTCTTTTCTTATTTCTTGTTTTCCTTTTCTATTTCTGACATTTGTTTTGTATCTAAAAGAAATGTTAAAACATTTCCATAAATGCTGAAAATATTTGTGGCATCTAGATATAATATTCCAGAGGCCCTCACCAATTCCCAACATTTTTGGAGCCATTAAAATATTTATATAATTTAAACAGCTCCAAATCAAATATTTATGCATTGATTCAAAAATCCAAAATGTGTAGCAAAAATGTGCATCACCTCTGGTTGTTGTTCCCAACATTATCCAAAGAGCATGAACATTTTTGAAGAGCATTTTGGGTTCATTGAAAATCCATTTTAAAGTTGAACCTATTGGAAAAACTTTGGTGCTAGGGTTTGCAACTTTCCCCATTTCAAATTTATTTGAAAGATTAAGCATGATGCACAAGCAAGGCTAGGACATACCAGAACTAGGGATGTGACAACCCGCCCCCACTCGAAAAATTCTCGTCCCGAGATTCAGGAGTTGGCGGAAAGAAAGAGGGGTACTCAAGTCGAAGACAATCTTCTCGCTCCCAAGTAGCTTCTCTCTCGGAATAATGAGACCACTGAACCTTGAGAAACTTGATTTCATGACGTCGAGTGACACGCTCTGCTTGATCCAGAATGCTAACGGGGTACTCTCGATAAGTGAGGTTATCTTGGAGATCAAGCGTTTCGTGGTCCATTCCGCGGATGGGATCCGAGAAGCAACGCCTGAGTTAAGAGACGTGGAAGACATCATGAACTCGAGAAAGATGTGGGGGTAGTTCCAACTGGTAGGCAACCTCTCCTCGTTTAGCGAGAATGCAAAAAGGACCGATGTAACGAGGAGCCAACTTGCCCTTGATACCGAAACGATGGGTACCCTTCAAAGGAGTAACCCAAAGGTAAGCCTTGTCGCCAACTTCATAAACCACTTCCTTATGATGACGGTCATACTGGCTCTTTTGACGAGATTGGGCTGTTTTCAAATTCTCACGAATGATGCGAACTTGCTCTTCTGCCTCCTGCATCATATCCGGTCCAAAGAATTGTCTTTCACTGGTTTCTGACCAGTTCAAAGGTGTTCGACATCTTCGTCCATACAGAATCTCGAAGGGTGCTTTCTTAAGACTGGATTGGTAGCTATTGTTATAAGCAAACTCGGCAAAGGGAAGAAATTTCTCCCAATCCATACCGAATGAGATAACGCAAGCTCTAAGCATGTCTTCAAGAATTTGGTTGACCCTTTCCACCTGACCACTTGACTGAGGGTGGAAAGCAGTACTAAAAGAAAGATGAGTTCCCATGGCATTCTGGAAACTTTCCCAAAAATGAGAGGTGAAAAGACTGCCACGGTCTGAATTGATCTCTAGTGGAACACCATGGAGTGACACTATTCGGGAGATATATAAGTCAGCGAGCTGACTAGCAGTGATACTCTCTAGAACAGGTAGGAAGTGAGCCACTTTGGAAAGACGGTCGATGACTACGAAGATAGCATTATTTCCTTTCTTGGTCCTGGGAAAGCCGGTGATGAAGTCCATACCAACTTTGTTACATTTCCACTCGGGAATAGCTAAAGGTTGAAGGGTGCCAGTAGGTCATTGATGCTCTGCCTTAACGCGACGACAAACGTCACAGTTGGCAATATACTGAGCGATTTCTCTCTTCATCCTAGTCCACCAGAACCTCTGGCATAGGTCCTGATACATCTTTGTACTACCGGGATGAATCATGAGAGGGGATTCATGGGCCTCCTTAAGGATCAGTTGCTGCATCTGTTGACATTTGGGAACCACCAAACGGTTTCCAAAGTAAACCACACCTCGTTGATCCATAGAGAAACAGCCAGCAACTCCCTTGGAAAATTTCTTCTTGATTCGGGAGATTCCCGTATCATGCTTCTGAGCCTATATGATCTGATCTGTAAGGGTAGGTTTCGCCACCAAGGTAGAAAGGGAACCATGAGGAGCTATGTGAAGGTTAAGCTTACTGAATTCCTCATGGAGGGGTGGTTGACATTGTTGCAACATGAGGTTGTTGCAATAGGATTTACGACTTAAAGCATCAGCCATGACATTGGCTTTGCCTGGGGTGTAGGTGATTCCTAAGTCGTAATCTGAGATCAACTCCAACCAACATCTCTGTCTGAGATTCAGATCCGGTTGGGTGAAGATATACTTGAGACTCTGATGGTTAGTGTAGATTTCGCAACGGTTACCAAGAAGGTAATGTCTCCAAGTCTTAAGTGCATAGACTACGGCTACAAGCTCCAGATCATGTGTAGGATAATTTTCCTCATGTGGATGCAACTGTCGAGATGCATAGGCAATCACATGACGATCCCGCATAAGAATGCAACCTAGTCCTTGACGCAAAGCATCACAATAGATAACAAAGTCTTTAGTGAAATCCGGTGGCACGAGTATGGGCGCAGAAGTCAGGCGTCTTTTCAGTTCCTGAAAACTGTGCTCACACTGCGGGGTCCTCTCAAACCTTTTATCTTTCTTGAGAAGCTCCGTGAGGGGTTTGGCCACTTTGGAGAAGTTTTCAACGAAGCGGCGACAATAACTGGCTAGACCAAGGAAACTCCTAACTTGTTTGACCATTTCGGGTGGAGTCCAATCGAGAACGGCTTTGACTCTCTCAGGATTGACAGCAATGCCCTTACCAGAGATCACATGGCCCAGATAGGTCACTTCTGGCTACCAAAATTCACACTTGGAGAACTTGGCATAAAGGCGATGCTCTCTGAGTTTTTCTAACATGAGTCTAAGATGTTCGGCATGCTCTTCCTCGTTCTTCGAGTAAATAAGAATATCATCGAGATAATCCACGATGAACTTATCTAAGTACTCCATAAAGATCGAGTTCATCAAGCGGGAGAAAGTAGATGGAGCATTGGTTAGGCCGAAAGACATCACAGTGTACTCGTATTGACCATAACGAGTGACAAAGGCCGTTTTGGGGATGTCCCCGTTTCTGATCTTGATTTGGTGGTAGCCTAACCTCAAATCCATCTTGGAAAGGACTGAGGATCCAGCGAGCTGATCATACAGGTCGTTGATCCTGGGGAGAGAATACTTGTTCTTTATCGTGACCAAATTAACGGGACGATAATCTACAACCATCCGATCCGTACCATCCTTCTTCTTAACAAAGAGGACAGGACAAGCCCAAGGAGAAGAACTGGGACGGATGAAACCCTTTTGCAAGGACTCATCAAGTTGTTTCTTAAGCTCGGCTAACTCCAAAGGTGCCATCTTGTGTGGTCTCCTAGAGATTGGAACAGTTCCTGGGATAAGTTCTATGACAAACTCTACATCTCTGTCAGGTGGGACACCTGGCAGTTCTTCTGGAAAAACATCCGGGAAGTCACGGACTACCGGAATGTCTTCAAGGTCTGGAAGAGGGCTGGCATTAAGAGAATAGAGTTGACGCCTTGCAACTCTAGTAGAGACAGTGACTATTTTGCCAGATGGATGTGTAAGTTCAACAGATATGGTGTAACAATCGATCTTGGCATGATGAGCTGTCATCCAGTCGATACCCAAGATGATGTAAATATCTGCGGACTTGAGAGATATCAAAGAAGCAAGGAATACCAGTCTGTCAACAAGGATTTCATTACCATGGCTTACCTTGGAGGTTTGCCATTTGGAACCAGGAGTCTGGATTATTAGTGGAGTTGGCATATCACAAAATGACATGTCGTGCAACCGAGCATAACCTTCGGATATGAAGGAGTGGGATGCTCCAGTATCAAACAGAACTGAAGCTGGGTGACAATTGACAAGAAGCGTACCCAGTACGACGTCGAGATCATCTTGAGCTCCTGTAGCTGCGACATGGTGCACACATGCTCGTTCAATGGAGGCTGGCTTGGTACTGATCATCTTGACTGATGGCTTTTCACGGCCAACAGACCTCTCAGACTGGGGTGGAGTATAACTGGACTGAGGGCAGTCACGTGCATAGTGTCCTAGTTCTCCGCAGGTGAAGCAAGTTCCTGAGGTAGGACGTGGACCTACATTGGCATGTGGTCCACTAATAGGCCTGGGTGGAGCACATTGCTGAGTTGGGTGAGGCGCCACATCGGATGGCTTCGGTGCATATCGAGGTGGAAGAGCTGAGTTCGGAATCCAAATCCGTCGCTTCTGAGAGCCAGAGCGGGAGGAAGAACCCAGATCACGGTTGTGCTTACGAGACTCCTCGTAAGTAAGCTGAGCTGTCTTTGCATTAATGGCCTTGTTCAAAAGAGCCTGGAAAGTATCACAATGATGCAGGTGGACATCACGACGCAACTTAGGGTTGAGACCCTTCCAGAACCTAGCCTGCTTCTTAGCGTCCATGGACACTTCTTCTGTAGCATAGCGGGCGAGGCTTCCAAACTCTCTACTGTAAGCATCAATAGGCAGCTTACCCTGGGTAAAACTACAGAACTCTTCCCTCTTGCGGTCAATGAGAGCCTGAGGAATGTGGTGCTCACGAAAAGCCTCGGTGAAATCCTTCCACGTAGGAAACTGGTCAGCTGGAAGCATAGCCTCATAGCTCTGCCACCAAATACTAGCAGGACCTTCCAGGTGATAGGTAGCATAGGTGACCTTTTCACCTTCAGATACGTTTGCAGAATAAAACTTGTGAGTGATGCTTCGGAGCCAGTCATCTGCATCGAATGGCTCAATGGAATGATGGAAGGTGGGTGGTTTTAGACCAATGAAGTCAGTGATGGAAACCAACTTCTTACACTGATGTGCGGTGTTCTGCTCAATCTGTGCTAGCAAGCGGTTAGTCTCACGCTTGTTCCTCTCGGATGCTAACAAAAACTCTGCCATCAAAGGCTGGTCAGGAGGATCCTCATCCCTACCATCTCCGGGGTTCTTGCTATGAGCAACTGAACCTCGGTTAGCAAACGACATCCTGGCACAGAAACCAAGGAAACAAGGATGGAATTAGCATCAACATAAGGATGCGGAATGTAATGCAAAAGCATTGGAAACTCTTGAAATCCTGGGACAATTTCAGCAGCAGAATGGCTGTAAATGCTCAAAAGGATTTTTTAGACATTCATCAAAGGAATAGCATAATCAATCAGCATCATAATATCAAGGTTCTGGGTCAAACTGAGGACACCGGAAGTAGTAGAACTGTACGGAGACACAACCCAACAATCCTAAGACTTTACGGTTTAGTAACACGTCATCCTGAGAGATAGAGGAGAAGCCTAGGCCTTAACCCTCGTAGAAAAGAAGAGGCTGACTCAGAAAGAATGACATGAGGTAAAGGAGTAAAAAGAGCCTTACGTTCCCTTCCACAATCAATTCCCTTATATAACTAAAGCATTTCTAGACTCAACTTCGACCAGTTTGGCTTGGTAATCCTAAAGTCAGTCGGGCTCTGATACCAACGCTGTCGGGACCTCGATCCTAAGTCACACCGATCTAGCATGTAACACTTCATATCACTTTGCGGCCTCACGCACGGTATTCCCATGGGTGCCACCTTACCTGGCCCGGGACCGTTTGCGCCTATTGGCTCACGTATATGATAGTGTCGCTAGCATCCATATGATAGAGAACCCAGGCCGACATGACTAGTCGTGAACCCAAAGTGGCACTAACTTACAGGGACAGGCATACATGAATCAACCACGAGCATGTTGGTCAACAGCGTATGAATCCGGGCTATAGCACTGGGCTAACAGGACTCCGGGAACCCGAGCTGTAGTAGGCTAGGCAGGACTCCGGATGTCACCGCGTGACATTTCCCCGAAGGGACAGACATAAGAACGAAGTGAATCACATGCCGGCCAGTCAAATGTTCCAGAGCAGTAGTGCTGGGCTAGCAGGACTCCGGTGAATCGGGCTTTAGCGGACTACTATGGCACATGGAAGCACAAGACTACATTTCCCCATAAGAGAGGCTACCAGAGGTAAACAACTAGGTTGACGGATCCCACGCATAGCAATACACGTTACACGTATGCATAACATGCAAGTATGTGTTGTACAACATGGCATCACAACATAACTCAAACTCATATAGATAAAGGCCCAGAAGAGCCACATAGCATTCAATACAAACAGGGGTCTCATGACCCATCATTCAGAGCATACAAGCAATGGAAGCCTTACATGTCTGAGTACAGACAACTACAAAAGGAAAAGACTAAGAAGCCTGACTAAACACGAGCCTCCCAAGGGTACAAGATCGTAGCTGGGATACAAGCTACTCGTCAAAGTCACTAGTGTAACCAACTGCAAAACATAAATAAGCAAACGTGAGTACGAGGGTACTCAGCAAGTCTTACATCAGAACTATCTACATATGCAACATTATCAACAAAGGGGGTGGTGGAGTTTTAACATCAGCAAGCCATCTTTGACTTAGTGGCTAACCTATACTACGAGTATCAGAAACTTCTTTGGGGTGAGAAGACGCACACGAGTCCACATATTCACCATATCAATACTCCACTATGGATCCGTTCCCGTCTCCCTACGAGAAGGCCATCCATAGCACTCACGCTTATCTTGCGGATTTTAGAGTATCCACTTCAAGTTGTCTATGTACTACATAAGTCCTCCAAGTTTCCATATCCGAGGAAAACGGCTATTCGAATAGATAATATTGACCCTGCTGGGGTGTACTTCTTCACACACACTCTCGCCACTTATAGCCCTGTACACGTCATGTACCTCGGCAACCTTCAAGCGAAAGTCGGGCGAGGGTGTCGGCCATGACCTGACTAACCACACGAGTCTCTCATCCAGGTTTATCGCCTATTCGGGTTTCATCTGCAAGGAGATCTGGCCGCGGTGTCGCTCACGGCCCCAAACGATGTGTGCAGGGTTCCCAAGCCCACCATCCGGGTGCCACTTGGTAAACCGTGCCACGGTGCCTAGTCTATCCCAAGCCCGTCCCATCGGACACCACCTGGTAGACAAGTAGCACTACCTACAAATGCCAGAAACTAGTTGCAACTCCTGGACAGAGATCAAGTGGATTAATAAGCCGAGAGGGGCCGGATGACCGGAACCCAATGTGTGGTAGTAACTGGACTTGGATAACATACACAGAACTCAATGCTTAGGGACGGTTCCAGTGAGACAACCCACCATGTACTCCTACATGGCCTCTCATCATTACCTTTACCAAAACGTGTTCACACACTTAGCCTTTATCGGTAGGACATGTTCACCACTCCGATTCATTCCCGATGAATCAGACCTGACACAACTCTAAGCATAGCTGGCATAAAGAAATCAAGCATGGATGAGTAGGCACATCAAGGCTCAAGCAACTCCTACTCATGCTAGTGGGTTTCAACTATTTACTGTGTCAATGATAGGTCATGCAGAGGAATGGGTTCAACTACCGCAGCAGAAAGGTAGCAGTTGAATCGTTGTTATCCTAATGCAGTATAAGGAGCAGGAGCGAAAGAGTGGGATTTATCGAAATGCTCAAGGGGGTTGCTTGCCTGATAGATCCACGAAGAAGCACTGCTCCTCAGGCAGGTACTCGGGACACCTTCCGGAGTAGAACCTATCGAGAAGGGACGGTGCCGGCAATCAATAAACAACCATACGCAACAATATGATGCATGAAGATGACATTTCAAAGATGCTATGATTTTCCCTAATGCATCTAGCATCAATTTGGTTGAAGTCCATATGAACCGAGGTTCATATGCAAACCCCAAATTAAGTATATAACTTGCCATTATTACGTTTTCACTTATACAGCAAGTATAAGTTGGTTTTTCATGCATGAAACTAGCATAAATGGATTCCTTGCATTTTTCTGATAATTTTTCATATATAATTTATTTGATTCGGAGTTACGGTTGAATTACTATGAATTTTAGAAGTTTTAAGTATTTTCTGAAATTCCCTGAATTATTTAAAATCCAGAAAATCAATTACTGCATCAGCGTGACGTCACAGAGGCGTCAGCAGGGCTGACCAGATCAAACCTGACGTGTGGGGGCCACACGTCAGCGACACAGTGGTTAAGCCCGGGTCAAACCCGCACTGACCAGGGTTTGACTTGGCTCTGGGGCCTACTGTCAGTCTCAGGGGGGATTAGGCTGTGGGATTAGTGCTAATTAAGCCGCCACGTCAGCCTCGCCGGAGTTCGGCCGGCGACGACCAAACCGCGCGGCGGGCTTCACCGGAACGCGCTACAGGCGGCGGAAAAGCGCGCGGGGACTACCAATTGGCAGCCCGCGCTCGACCGCATCCACCTGGGCATAGGGAAGGTCGCGGGGACGGCGGAGCTCGCCAGAGCAGGGCTCGCGGCGGCGGCCGGAGCTCGGCTATGCGCAGGCGGGGTGCTGCAGCTCGAGGCAAGCGAACGGGGGGGGGGGTGCTAGGCAGCACCTAATGGGCAACAGGAGCCTGCCGGAGCAACTAGCAAGAGTGGAGGGGATCAGGGGCACGGAGCTCGCCGGCCATGGCGGACGGCGGCTTCGGGTGCTCGCGGGGCAGCGGCTACTCCCCGGCGAACCGTGGCTCACGGCGAGTCTTTCGGTGGAGACGGCCGGGCCGGGGAGGTGTCGGAGCGAGCGGGGCGGCAAGGCGAATCTCCGGCGAACCGAGGAGGATGAAGGGGTCGGGGACGATGCTTCGAGGCGTCCGGCGCCGCGTGGCCTGGCGGAGAGGACTAGGGCGATGAGGCGGATCTTCTGGACTGCTCAAGGGAACGAGGGAGAGGCGATGGCTGCGGTGGCGCACGGCGGTGCTCTCCGGTGCGCTCTGGACAGAGGGGGAGAGCGAGACAGAGGAGGGGAGAGGAGGTGTGGGGGATCCATACGGCTCCAGGGGGTCGCGTGGCATCTCCAGAGCGTCGAGGCAGCGGCGGGAAGCAGGAGGTGGCCGGGTGTGCGCCAGCGCGCGTCGGCCACACGCTCGGCATCCTCCTGGCGGGAGGAAGAAGACCTCCCTGCCCCTAGTGGGCTGGGCCGGCCAGATGGGCTGCCAGGTGAGCGCCAGGTAAGTCTTTTCTTATTTCTTGTTTTCTTTTTCTATTTCTGACATTTGTTTTGTATCTAATAGAAATGTTAAAACATTTCCATAAATGCTGAAAATATTTGTGGCATCTAGATATAATATTCCAGAGGCCCTCACCAATTCCCAACATTTTTGGAGCCATTAAAATATTTATATAATTTAAACAGCTCCAAATCAAATATTTATGCATTGATTCAAAAATCCAAAATGTGTAGCAAAAATGTGCATCACCTCTGGTTGTTGTTCCCAACATTATCCAAAGAGCATGAACATTTTTGAAGAGCATTTTGGGTTCATTGAAAATCCATTTTAAAGTTGAACCTATTGGAAAAACTTTGGTGCTAGGGTTTGCAACTTTCCCCATTTCAAATTTATTTGAAAGATTAAACATGATGCACAAGCAAGCCTAGGACATATCAGAACTAGGGATGTGACATCGTGGCCAACCCCTCATCCAACAGAAGTCCCAAATGGTGCAAGTCCTCCACGAAAGTTGGACCACGGCGCTGAAGCTTCAACATTTCCATACATTTAAGATTAGGCTTATATGTATGTTTCTTTCCCTGGAGTTATCGCATAGTGAAATAGTTTAGCATAGCAATGTTAACTTCAACTAGTATGCGCCATTTTTTATCTCCAATTTTAATAAACATCAATAATAAGGTTACACGGATTATTGCTTTTTGTAGGATGAAGTTTGGACATGAAGAAGCAACTTAGCATTCTTTGTTTGATGGAAGAGTAGTTTTGAATGGAATTGTTGTCCATCAGTTTTATTTTTTACTTTTCGAGAAAATGCGAAAATTTCCTTATTTTTAATAAAATTTACAAAAATGGGGACACTTTTAAGGAAAGATAATGTTTTACAGAAATTGGAACATTTTTTTGAGGAACATTTTTTGAACAGATGTCTTTTTTTAAAGAAATTTTGATTATTTTAAGTTCTTGTGCATTTTAAAACGAATTGTTTTTATAAAAATTGGAACTTTTTCAGCAATTTTGCACATTTTTATAAGTGTGAACATTTTTTTAAGTGCAAACATATGTAAAACCATGAACATTTTTAAACTATTTTACTATGTCGAATTTTTCTACAGATAGTTGGTTGTCTGCTTGGGAATAGTTTTTATCCTTTTTCTTAAAAAAATATTGCTAGTAAACATACCCATGCATTGTAACGGGAAAAGAAAATATCACA
Organism: Triticum urartu; assembly: GCF_056163025.1. Lineage (NCBI taxonomy): Eukaryota > Viridiplantae > Streptophyta > Magnoliopsida > Poales > Poaceae > Triticum > Triticum urartu. Next base: position 501,220,519 of record NC_141877.1, read on the forward strand.
CGTATTTAACCCAATAACGACATTGCAACATATACGGTGTTGGCGTCGATAAGCGCAAATCCCCCTTCTATTTGATAAACCTCCGGCTCGATAACGCCCGAGCAGCCATGTTGTGAGTCAACGTGTTTGCCATGCAAGCTCTACCCCAACCTTTTCTTCTAGCCTCCCGTGTTGCTCCTCCATGCCGCATTGCTGTCAGCACGTATGCCTCCTCGGTTGTTGCTTCGTGTGGATTGCTGTCTCATCAAACTTGATATTGTCTGCTCAATCCTGGTCCGTTATTTGATTCACGAGACCTAAACCAATAGTGATTACCAAAAATACTTGCTACTATGTAAAGGTACACTTGACTACTCATGTACGTGTGTGATAAGCACCGGATAGCACTTGCTGAATATCAATTATGTAATACAGTGAGAGTATCCATCTTCATCGTAAACATACTGGCAATGAGAACATTTTAAGCACTGAGGGAATATATATGTTATAATGACACAAAGATAGAACAGTATATGGAATACACCCTTGCATACCTCTTTTCCTTCAGCTACAAAGGATACCCTCGGATCTATCATCGTTATTTGACTGAGCGAGGAAACAGTTAACCACACAGGAATTATCTAATTAATGGAGCGACATGTAGGATCACATACTAATAAACTTGGTCAGTGTCATCTACACTCGGTCAATCAGTCTCCCCCTCATTAGATTTTCTAAAAGAGAGCCTCCTCTCTGAATTCTATTAACAGAAACCAAAAGTTCATCTACAGCATGAAGAAAACTAAAAAGGGAAGAAGAAAATACAAATATGAACATTCAGGTAACCCCAGAGGGCACCCAAAACCCACACATATCTAGGATCCGGGGTTTGCCCTTTCAGCAGCTGCGCAACAGAAAAAAAATATTTCATCGCTAGATGAGAGTGAACATACTCGCAAAAGTAGACACCAACAAGCAGGAATAGTCCACATATGGCAAGAGTGGCTTTAAAAGTTTGATTCCTCTCTTCACTTTAATTGCTTTTAAGCTGCCAGTCAAACGACTGTAGGTTGCCATCTTTGAGATGCTCAAAAGACATGATTTGTCACTTGCTCGAAGAGCTTTACTCCCCATATCAGCACTAATCTTCAAAACTGACCATGAGTTTATAACCGAATTACAAACCACATAAATCAGAACAAAAGTATCAGACACCGCTTTTATTCTCAAAACAGGCCTCATTTATAAACCTCCAAATCGTCAATACAGCAGCCAACCCCACTGCAATACAAAAAATTGTCTTGATTTTTTCAATCTAAGCCCTCAGAACCTAAAGAAGTCATGATCAGTATAAGGTACAGTTTTTCAGATTAAAAGTGAATTGCAAAATGGTTGAGATCAACTAAGTAGCCCATCTCCGCCATGTAACTAAAATGCTTTATTGATGTTCCACAGTTGCAAAGTATCTCCCCAAAGAATCCTTGTAAATCACACTGATTCCCATATGATTTTAGGTTTAATGTAGCCGATTTGAACATTAACAAAACAATCACTGAAATAAGACTGACATATTGAATAGAAATATAGTTTGTGGACAATATGCTCGGGACATATTAGATAAGAGAAGAACAATCAAATAATATGACTTGTACCATTCACAATTAAAACTGACTAACAAAAAGGAAACCAGGAATAATTTTCCAACAATGTAATCATCAGGGATTCAACATCAAACACAGCTAACCCTACAGTTTGCGCTCAGTATGATCAAATACGAATTCAACATGACAACCACAATTGAACTTGACGACTTGCAGGATTCACACATAAACTGCATAACGGATAGGAAACCAACTTAATAAACTAATATACAGTTCTCTAGCCACATTATCAGGATGAACTGAATGAGAAGTTGAGAACAACCACAATTAATCACATTTCAGTTGCAACATTGAAGCTTAAACTGCTCAACAGAAACAAAACAACCTGATATTAGTAGCCCAGAAGAAGCCAACAACAGTAGACTAACGATGATGGATCGGTCCATTTTGCAACACATCACTATTGAGAGCCACATCAGAGATCAGTGAGTCATTGCTAGCGATAACAATCTGCCACGATCTGAAAAATTACCAAGCACAAAACTCATAACCAACCAACTGATCCTTCCGCCCATGGAAATGTACACAACATAAGTGCTTGTAATCCAGCATAAGGATGAATTTTGCCATAAATTTTGAGGTTTTTGCCTCGAGGAGCTCGACCGGTTTATTGTTAGATGGCCAATAAATCATTTATTGATAAATGCACCAAACCGATTAACACACACATATGAAATCCTTCTTGAATGGAATTTTAATGACAACATATGCTCTTACATTGCATTGCTTACTGCACTGAACTGTCTGGCTCTGATCAACCTGATTGATTGTTTGCTATTTATATTTCTGTAAAATTTCCCAAGAATAAACATGAGAGGAAAAAAAAAGATCGCATGTCGGAACAATTGAGCTAACTTGAACCCAGTTAAGCAATAGTTGTCTGGCCTCAGTCTGCACTGGATTACTATGAAGTTGTTGAGAATGATAATGATGCACTAAACTGTAACTGCTTCAGTAAATAGCAACGTCTCACATAGTTCAATTTTGTAAAAGGAAACCAACATCATCTCTGGGTGTATAGAATGGAATATAGATGCACAACTACCCTGAAAGTGTGTACGAGGAAGGAGACGCGATGTCAACTTTGATTGCCATGGTTCAATCACTCCAATACACAAAAATGCACGCACATCTTAGATCAGGTTCAACTGAATCTCAGTTCTATAAATTATGTACAGATGCGAATTGGTGGCACCTTATTCTTCTTTTTCTTTTCTATGGACGGGTTCCATCTATTCATCTGTACCATGCACTATCTCCCATAATTATGCCTTGAATCAATAAGTATTTGCATGCACAACCTTTTGTCCCACTAATAGTTGTAGCAGCCCATGAGCCGTACCTGATCACCTTGAACCTAGTATGAAAAAGGAAAATATGTGAAGAATTTCTTCGTAATATACATGAGAAGATATATACTTCTTGCTATTCCTTGACTGAATATTTAGCACTATATTTATTTTGTTTGACATTCAGACCTTCACTTCTCATTCATTATAATCTGAATGATGCTCATAGTCTATTATGCTCATATGATAGTCCGATTGAATTCCACCATTCAAATTAGTCTCTAGAAGCATCTTAAGCCACAACTACTTATTAGTCAGCCTTGCAAGATATTATGTACTATGTTTGTAAACTAATATAAGATCTTTTAGATCACAATTAGTTTACAGTGGGTGTACAACTCTAGCATATTTGCACATGATGATCTCATAAGAGGAGGAAGAACACATGCCTGCAAGGACAGATGAGACGCCCAGCGGATCTCGTGCTTGAGAGCTCCTAGTCAAATCTGTGATGTTCCCCTGAGGGAGAGCGTCGCGGATGGTGGACTCCTCTTCCCCATGAACCCCACCATCATCCTTCCTCCTCCCTCTTCCAGGAAATCCACCTCAAATTCCATGGATTCCTAACAGGGGTCGCTCGAATCGACGGCTAGTTGCTCGGATTGGGTGCCGCGGACTCGAAGATTGCAAGAGGTTGAAGACAGAGGACGCTCAGAGTGGCGCCGAAGAAGATTGGGGCAGGTGCGGAGGGGAAGGAGACAGGGCGGTAGACGACCGCGGAAGAAGACCGGTCGCGCGTGCGGCGGCGACAGCGGCGGCGGTGCTGTACGTGTGTGTGTAGGCATCGAGGAGGAGAGGCCGTGCTAGTGGGTTTCTTTTTACAGAAAGATCTGCTCCCCCGTGCGTCGGCCCAACCCATTATATTATGATTTTATCTATACAAATCGTAAAACCGTATTATGACATAAAAAAAAAGCGTATTGTGACGGTGAACCTACGGAGTCAATCCGTACTTTATTATTAGGGAAAGATTAAGTGTGTCAAAAACTATTACGAAACATCATGAATAGAGAAGTCACCAAATTAATAGAAGTTCATCATCACATTAAAACCAAAGTATTATAGTGATCAAATATTATTACTGAAAAAATAAATACATAAAGTTCATACATAGTTCTCGTTGAACAACATATGGCTCTCTAGAACATCTAATTAAACCATACGTTGAAACTATGTAAAACATTTCAATGCAACAACACATGTGATCATAATCACAACTAAGGTAAGAATAGATCCAACGGCATAATGATAACAAGCCTCAGTATGAATGGCATATTTTCTAATATTTCTAATCTTCAAGCGCATTGCATCCATCTTGATCTTGGGATCATTGACGACATACGCAACATGCAACTCCAATCTCACCTTTTCCTCCTCAATTCTTGTCAATTTTTTCTTCTAGTAATTGTTTTCTTTTTCAACTAAATTTAACCCCTCGATAATAGGGTCGGTTGGAATTTCCGGTTCACATACCTCCTAGAAAAAACATCTATGTCACATTGGTCACCATAATTGTCATAAACACTAAATGAACCAAATAGTTATAAAAGATAATATATACCACATCCGAATCATAGATAGGACGAGGGCCGACGGAGGCGGATACCAAAACCATCACACTATATAATAACAAACAATAATAAAAGTAAGAAAATTATACAAGTATCTATCTAAATCATACAAGTAAGAAATTTTTTTCCTTTTAGAAATAAGATAAGAACAAGAGGCTCACCACGGCGGTGCCAGCGACAAGATCGGCGCGGGCGATCGACGGCAGTGAGGACGGGGACTGAACAGGATGGACCGCCAAACCTATACAAATCTTGAGGAAAATGGAGCTTGGACAAGGAGCTTCGAGAGGAGAAAGCTTAAGTGCAGCTATGGCATTTCATCAAACACCTCATGTGCATAGCAGGTGAGCTAGAGCACCACAAAGCTCTCCCACGGCCGGCCAAAAAAGCAGAGTGATGGCTCTGCTCGCGGGCAGGGGTATGTCTAGGCCTCTCTTTAGTCCTGGTTCGTGGCTAAAACCGGGACTAAAGGGCAAAATTTGGTCCATGTTCCAGCCACCAACCGGGACTAAGGTTGTGGGCCAGGAGAGATGACCATTGGTTCCGGTTCATATCTGGAACCGGGACCAATGGCCCACGAGGCCCGGCCGGCACCCTGGCCTCACGAACCGGGACTGATGCCCCCTTGGGCTCCGGTTCGTGAGTGAACCGGAATTGATGCCCTTGCCCAGGCCTCAACCAAAGCCATGTTTTCTACTAGTGTAATCCAGTCGAAGGAGTACATGTTTTTTTAGTTAAATGGAAGACCTAAAAATCCATGCCAGATTTATAAACCGAACCATGGGGAGTAAGACCTCTTCCAATGGATAGTTTCTTAGATGAGGTGCTAAGCTCATTAAATAGTTTAGCAACCATAGTCCCCAATGCATTGGTGCTTAAGTTGTTGTTGCTAAGCTCCCTTCATTTAATTACTTAGCTACTACTAAACTTCTTCATGCATTGGTGAGCTTGCTTCATTTAAATGTTTGGCCTAGGTTTGCACGTTTGGCATTGGTTCTTCCTGGGGTCACAAAATCCATCTATCTCCTCTTAATTGTCTTGGCACATCAGATTTTTTGCTTACATGGCAGGCTTAACACATGTATAAGGTGGAGCATTGGGAAGGGCCTAAATACATTTCTACTTCTAGATGTAGGTTAGGCATGCGTATAGATCTAGAACAGCCTAGGAACGATGAGCTTTGATACACCTCAAGTAGATTATGGGATGATGGATGTTACAAGATTACGTGTCCATCTTTAATTGAAGATTGTTGAGGGCACGGGCCCACCCATTTTAGGAGGGTTAGTGGGGAACGAGGGTTCATAGGGCACGTAAAATAATTTTGTAGGTTTAGCATTTTTGTAGGATTGACCATTCAACTAGCTAGAGTTCCAAAATTTAATTTCATGGAGCAATAACCAACAACCCGGCAAGTACAAATACAAAGGCGGGCCTAACAGAGCTCCCGCAGGCGGCTCGGGAGCAAACCCTAGCCACCGCCAGTAGCCCCAACTACCACCCTCCCTCCCCTCGCTGTTGCTAGGCGACGGCGGGGCACCTTTCTCCTCCTTCTGCCCGGAAGTGCTGGCACGGGCCGGGTACTTTCGGCCGGAGCTCCAGCAGCCACGCGCACTCGGACGGTCCTGCAAGCCGGAGAGGCAGCGGACGGAGACGCGTGCGTGGGGGGCTCTTGACGCGGATCAAGCGCGGGCGCACGGCAACGCGGCCGCACAGGTCACATGGCAAGGATCTATGGTGTGGTTTTAATGGAGGAGCTTGTCCGGCACGGGCGTGCGGGTGAGTGGCACAGGCGACGAGGCGGGGATGACGCGGCACGCCGAGCAGTAGGCAGGAAGGCACGACAGGTGGCGCCGGGCACAAGCGCAGGTTGGAGCATGAGGCAGGTTACACCGGGCGCCGACGCGGGGTTCCATCGGGAGTTGTGAAAGGCCTCCACTGAGCGGGCTCGAGGTCTGCTTTGTGGCAGGGGAGTAGGGCCAGGCGGGAGCGAGTCCTTCGGTTGCGCACGTGCTGTTCCGCGCTATGTGTGTCGATGGTTGTGGGCTCGTTTGGGCTCTAAAGGGCGGCATGTGGCAGGTCAGGCCCCGGCGTCTGGTTCCGCGAGTGGCTGCGATGGGCGTCGAGCGCATGGGGCTGGCGGCTATCCGGCATGGACCGGCGGCAGCGATGGAGATTTGGGCCCTGGCATTGTTGTGGCACATGGGGCCGGACGTTGGGGCCACATGGGGTCGGCTGTCGCCGGGCGAGTGTGTGCGGTGGTGGTCTGGCCTGGGTTGGTGGTTGGCGGTGCAGCACCAGGTGAAGACCTTACTGCTGGTCTTTGGGTCATGGCAGGCGACGACACCTGCGGGCACCGCTTCATTCTTGAAGGCATCACTGAGGCGTTTCTGCTTGCTCCACCATGGAAGGAAGCTCAGGGGAAACCCTTGATCCCCTGGGATCAAGCGATGATGGCAATGTGCATCGCCCCTCTTGGGGCATTGTTACAGGAGCTTCTTGCCGGCCAGAGGGACTAGTGATGGGCGGGGGGGGGGGGGCAGGTCTTTTGTGTTGCTTGGTCGTGGACGCCTGGCAGTGAGGGCGGACGGGCTTCTGTGGCAACGATGACAGTGCTGAGCTCTATCATAGGTGTGGCATTGGTCATGGCAGTCGGCTCTTCTCTGACATGTTCGTGAGATTACCTCGGCTGCCTGTTGCTGTGAAGTCGAAGCTGCGATGTGGGGCCCCGGTGGCGTACGATGACAGGAGATAGATAGTTGATTCAGCCATCTTGTGTGAAGCCAACCTTGTCTAGTTTCTCTGTAGTTCTCTGTCGGAGTCGGAGCTGTGTTGTCCTGTTGTGGGTGGAGGGTGATCCGCCGTGTAAGTGTAGTGTTGTTGTGCATCCAATAGGGTTGTTGTTTCTCTTCTTTTTCTTTGGCCTTCGGATCTTCCCCGTATTGTTCTTCCGCTGCTTTCTGCTAAATCCAATTGAAGTCAGCAATTTGCTGGATCTTAAAAAAAAGTACACATACAAACTGTTGCCGTATAATGTGCTGCATAGTCTCTTCCATCAGATCGGTCTTTTGGTTGCATTGGCTAGAGCATGCACTTCTACATGGTATCGGAGCCAAGTGGTCTTGAGTTCAATTCCCGGCTGGCGTAATTATATTGCAGCCCACTTTCGGTCCACGTTTAGGCCTGAGGAAGCCACATGTGAGGGGGAGTGTTGACGTATAATGTGCTACATAGTCTCTTCCATCAGATCGGTCTTTTGGTTGCATTGGCTAGAGCATGCACTTCTACACAAACTAACGGTCTGCTAGCTCACAATCTGAAGTCTTTTCTTTTTGACGGAAAGAATAGGGTCTTCCCTACTGTCTGTTTTTCTTTTACTGAAGAGTGTTGTATATAAAAGCAAGGAGCTACTCAAAATCTGAAGTTCTCTGATACACATTGGTTTAGCGGGATGTATTCCTCTGTAAATAAATGGTAAGACATATTAGGTCACCACTACCTAAAATGATTTATATATAGAGCGAATTGAGACGAACATCCTTCAATAATCCGATGGTTTTGATACACTGGAAACATATCGATCGAGCATGTGGAATTTTGCCACATAGCGCAACCTGTTCTTGCATAGTGTGGTTCATTGCCCGAGTACTCCGTGACGGTGATGCATAGTTTGCGCTCATGCTGAAGCCACATGTACGGTCCATCGTCGCGCGGTACTAGTCTCATTTTATAGGTAACAATGTTTTTTGACTGGGTATACATTACAATATTGATTATGTGAGTCTTTTCCCTTACAAATGTATAATTTCGCCTAAAAATGGCAACAAATAGGTGGATCAAAATGCAGTTTACCTTAAATTCGATGCGAAAGAAGTGAGTGGGAGGAAAGTAGAACTTGATGAGGTAACTATACCTTCTCCCTTATTGGAAAGTTCATCACATAAACCGGTTCCTGTGACACCTACACCAATTAGTGAGGAAGCTAATGATGATGATCATGAAACTTCATATCAAGTTACTACCGAACCTCGTAGGTCAACCAGAGTAAGATCCGCACCAGAGTAGTACGGTAATCCTGTTCTAGAGGTCATGTTGCTAGACCATGACGAACCTATGAACTATGAGGAAGCGATGATGAGCCCAGATTCCGCAAAATGGCTTGAGGCCATGAAATCTGAGATGGGATCCATGTATGAGAACAAAGTGCGGACTTTGGTATACTTGCCCGATGATCGGCAAGTCATCGAGAATAAATGGATCTTTAAGAAGAAGAAAGACGCTGATGGTAATATTACTGTCTACAAAGCTCGACTTGTTGCGAAAGGTTTTCGACAAGTTCAAGAGTTGACTACGATGAGACCTTCTCACCCGTAGCGATGCTTAAGTCTGTCCGAATCATGTTAGCTATTGCCGCATTTTATGATTATGAAATTTGGCAAATGGATGTAAAGATTGCATTCTTGAATGGATTTCTGGAAGAAGAGTTGTATATGATGCAACCTGAAGGTTTTATCGATCCAAAAGGTGCTAACAAAGTGTGCAAGCTCCAGCGATCCATTTATGGACTGGTGCAAGCCTCTCGTTGTTGGAATAAACGTTTTGATAGTGTGATCAAGGCATATGGTTTTATACAGACTTTTGGAGAAGCCTATATTTACAAGAAAGTGAGTCGGAGCTCTGTAGCATTTCTAATATTATATGTGGATGACATATTGTTGATTGGAAATGATATAGAATTTTTGGATAGCATAAAAGGATACTTGAATAAAAGTTTTTCAATGAAAGACCTCGGTGAAGTGGCTTACATATTGGGCATCAAAATCTATAGAGATATATCAAGACGCTTAATTGGACTTTCACAAAGCACATACCTTGACAAAGTTTTGAAGAAGTTCAAAACAGATCAAGCAAAGAAAGGGTTCTTGCATGTATTACAAGGTGTGAAGTTGAGTAAGACTCAACGCCCGATGTCGGGGTCAAAACCGGCGGATCTCGGGTAGGGGGTCCCGAACTGTGTGTCTAAGGCTGATGGTAACAGGAGGCGGGGGACACAATGTTTACCCAGGTTCGGGCCCTCATGATGGAGGTAATACCATACTTTCTGCTTGATTGATCTTGATGATATGAGTATTACAAAAGTTGATCTACCACGAGATCGTAGAGGCTAAACCCTAGAAGCTAGCCTATGATTATGATTGTTGTTTTCCTACGGACTAAACCCTCTGGTTTATATAGACACCGGAAGGGGCTAGGGTTACACAGAGTCGGTTACAAGGGAGGAGATCTACATATCCGAATTGCCAAGCTCGCCTTCAACGCAAAGGAGAGTCCCAGCCAGACACGGGACGAAGTCTTCAATCTTGTATCTTCATAGTTCAACAGTCCGGCCAAAGTATATAGTCTGGCTATCCGAGGACCCCCTAATCCAGGACTCCCTCGGTAGCCCCTGAACCAGGCTTCAATGACGATGAGTCCGGCGCGCAGATTGTCTTCGGCATGGCAAGGCGGGTTCCTCCTCCGAATACTCCATAGAAGATTTTGAACACAAGGATCGTGTCCGGCAAGGCGGGTCATGAGTGTCGTGAGGGCTGCCATGGACTTCGGCTTTCCTTGGCCGAGGTGTCGGGCAAGCCACTCGTCATGGATGTTATGTTTAAATGCTGCTAAGGCCTCGGCATCCGGACAGTCGATGATTTGATTCTTTTTAGTTAGAAACCGAGTACAGAGTTTCCTGGCTGACTCTCCGGGCTGTTGGGTTATGTGACTCAAGTCATCAGCATCCGGTGGTCGCACATAAGTGCCCTGGAAGTTGTCAAGGAATGCGTCTTCCAAGTTCTCCCAACTGCCAATGGAGTTTGCCGGCAGGCTATTCAGCCAATGCCGAGCCGGTCCTTTGAGTTTTAGTGGGAGGTACTTGATGGCATGTAGATCGCCACCGCAGGCCATGTGGATGTGGAGGACGAAATCATCAATCCATACCGCGGGGTCTGTTGTACCATCGTATGATTCAATGTTTATGGGTTTAAACACTTCTAGGAATTCGTGATCCATTACTTCGTCGGTGAAGCATAGGGGGTGTGCGGCGCCTCCGTGCCAGGTTATATCACGACGCAGTTCATACGAGTCTTGTCTGCCGTATTCGGCCCGGCCGGATTTGCTTTTAGTATGTCCTGCTTTGTTTTCCAATACATCTCGCAGGTCCTGTGTGTAGCCCCGGGCCTTGGTGTTTTTGTTTGACTGGCGACGGGGTGCGGGCTGGAATTCGGGCTGATATGCCGCTTTGTCTCAGCCACGAGGTGGCCGGTCAGCCACACCATACGCTGGTAGTGTAGGCTTTAATGCTTCCTCCTCAAGTTGGGGTAGTAACCAGCGCTTTGGGTAACCAGGTGGGAGTAGGACTCCCTCCCTGGCGCTCCATCCTCCGGGCCGGCCGCCTCCCCCCTTGCTCCTTTATATACGGGGGCAGGGGGGCACCCTAGAACACATAAGTTGATCAATTGATCTATTCCAGCCGTGTGCGGTGCCCCCCTCCATCATATTCCACCTCGGTTATATCGTAGCAGTGCTTAGGCGAAGCCCTGCGTCAGTACCATCATCATCACCGTCACCACGCCGTCGTGCTGACGAAACTCCCTTGTGAAGTTTTGCTGGATCCACTGGTAGAAAAAGGGCCTATAGTCCTGGTTCGTAAGGGCCTTTAGTCCCGGTTCCGGAACTGGGACTAAAGTGTCGGTACTAATACCTCCCCCCTTTAGTCCCGGTTCAATCCAGAACCGGGACTAAAGGCCCTCCACGTGGGCATTGCGCAGAGCCCAGTCAGGAGACCCTTTGGTCCCGGTTGGTGGCACCAACCAAGACCAATAGGCATCCACGCGTCAGCACTTCTGTGGCTGGGGTTTTTGTTTTTTTTTTGAAAGGGGGGGTGGGGGTTTTGCGGGGTTAATTTAGGTGTTTCATATATTGTGTTAGCTAGTTATAATTAATAGAGAGAAGTGTCCTCTCTTATGTCCGTGCTTGGTCGACGCTACGTACTATACATACGTATATAGAGAGGACTAGACACGCTAGCTAGCTAGTAAGCAAACGAAGGAAACAGAAGATCGTCATGAACATATATGCATATATACAGAGAGAAGTGATATCGACCACCTCTCCTTCTCCGAGAGATTGGTCGAACAACAAGTTCTCGTATATCTATCTGACACTACCGGCTACATATATACAATAATTATCTCTTACAAATATAATCATACGGACTCAGGGTCCACATAGAATTCTCCGTCTTCAGGGATCACGTGGTCAAGAAAGAATGCCGCCAATTCCTCTTGAATTGCTCGCATGCGAGCTGGTGCTAGGAGTTTATCCCACTTCCGAAACATCTAATTTGAAGAAGGGGGTCAATACATATATATATAAATGAATGAAACTCAACACAAATGATGGTAATAAAATAAAATTGTGAATGTTGTTATTTACGTACTTCATATTGTTTGTTAGAGTACCCGCCCCGCTCACAGGTCGTGTGGCGGATGGACTCGCAGATGTAGTATCCAGAGAAATCATTCCCTTGTTCCTGCCACAACCACTTTACAAGAAATAGAGGTCAATCAAACTGATAAGCAAGAATGCTAAATGGTATTGATGAAACTAGCGCTTGAATCACTAGGAGATGCGCGGAACATGCTACTATAGTACTTACTTTCGGGTGTCTAAATTCCAGCTCCTTCGGCAGTCCCGGAACTGTTTTGGTGAATTTTCTCCAAACCCTGCCGGACAAAGAAAACAATTACTTGATATCAGGAAATGAACAAAGTTGCTGATATGGTGGATAATGATCGATTTAACTTACTTCTTGAGGATTTTAGTCATGTCCGCATACTCCTTGGGATCTTTTCGTTTAGAGTCCAAGACGGTTACTACTCCCTACTCAAGCTTAATCTCTAGGAGAATATAGTGGTAACTGCACACACATGCATAACTCATCAATTACATTACTATAACCTTGACTAATATATAAGGGAAACCGAATACGCACAAGACAGTAACACTCACCTGAAGTTGTAAGGAAAGAGTATTATATCTTTGTTTTGATTTATTACGAACGATCGTAGCAAGCTGGCCTCGGTAGCTGCGGCATGAAGTTTAACCTGAGTTGCATCTATGAGATATGTGAATGAACCCAATATCACCGACTTGTCTTTTCTTCAATTCGACGATCTTCAATCTGCATAATATAGTGAGGATGATTATAAATACATGCAATGAAAGAGCTAAGCTATATAGAGAAACTTAATGACAGAAGTAGTACTACTTACAGACAGTAGCAGGCGACCGTTGTTTTATCGAGGGCCAATTGATTGAAGAACTGATAGAACTCCTCAAATGGAACAGGCAACAGATCAATTACAACGAGGTCATGCTCTGGTTTAACTCTCGCATACAAAGTACTCCTCCCCCCAGAGTCTCTGCAGATTTTCAAGTACCAATCATGCAATCTTCGCATCATCGTTGATAGAGATCTTTCATCTTTGACGAGAGGCTTCCCGTACTCGTATCTTTGTATCTGCACGTCCATGGGTTCATAATGTACTTCGTCGGGCAGGTAATCTGCAAGATTGCTATAACCGGGAACCATCCTCGGATCATTATCGACGTTGTGGCTAGGCACCTTGAGCGGGGGGCACGATTGCTTCGCTTGTTCGCCGAGCTGGGCAATTTGTTTCCCAGCTCGTCGTTCTTTCAGCCTTTGATCACTGACAGTACTTCCTGACCGCTCCGCTTCGGCAAATTCCTTTCCAATAATGCAGTCATAGTTTCCTTTCAGCGAATCAGACTTCGGTGGTTTTGTCAGGGCAGCCAGAGTGCGCTTCACTTTCACCCGATCTACCTTCTCCTCCGGAGGTGGATGTTTCTTTGCTTTCACCCCTTCAAAGAATTTCTTCACTTCTTCTCGCGCGATCTCGGCGTTCTCCTCCTGGGTCCTCTCGTATGGTAACTTCTCCGGAGTCCTCAGAGAAGGACCGAATCTGTATGTCCTCCCGCCTCTGGTTGTACTGCTAGACGCTGACCGAGCAGACGTAGCGGTTGTCTTCTTTACTTGCTTAAGAGGCGGAGGAGAAGGACCACGACGCGCCGGAGCAGCTGGAGCGGCGGCAGGTCTCTTCCGCCCTTGCTGACGAGGCGGAGAAGGAGGAGGCTGGCTGCTCGGGCGCGTCGGCGCAGGCGGAGAAAGAGGCGGAGTGCCGCCGCGCGCCGGAGAAGGAGCCGGCCGAGGGCCCTGATCGTCACTCGCCGGAGGAGGAGGCGGTGGAGGCGGAGTGCCCTGACTCGCCGGAAGAGGAGGAGGAGGCGGTGGCGTCCAGTTCGGAAGGTTGATGAGCTCCTTCCGCCATAGGCATGGAGTCTTCAGAGCAGACCCCAGCCGAGTCTCCCCTTCACCGGTAGGGTGGTCAAGCTGGAGGTCCTCAAATCCCTCCGTTATCTCATCCACCATCACCCTAGCATATCCTTCTGGAATCGGACGGCAGTGAAAAGTTGCGCCGGGTTCAGTAGGAAAAACAGAGCCAACAGCCGCCTTGACCTTCAAATTCATCCATTGCGTCATAAGGTGGAAATTTTGAGACTCCGTTATAGCATCCACGGGATAGCTGGCAGGAGCCGTCAAGGCATGCTCCGGCTGAAGCAGCTCGGTGGAAGCCACGCTGCTTCTGCGCTGAGATGGCGGGGTAGCTTCGGGGGAGGCTTCGGCAGTACGTTTGCTGCGATTTGCTTCTCGTTCCTCTATCGCGTCTACCCTTACTTGCAGCGCCTGCATTTGGGTCTGCTGCACTTTTTTCCTCCTCTCATGGGATTTGTAACCGCCTGCGTTCGGAAACCCAACCTTCCACGGAATGGAGCCTAGCATGCCTCGTGTCCGTCCAGGGTGCTCAGGATTCCCGAGGGCCATTGTGAGCTCGTCGTTCTCTCTGTCTGGAAAGAACGTCCCTTCCTGCGCTGCTTCGATATACTGCTTAAGCTTACTGACTGGTATGTCCATTTGATCGTTCGTCCAAATGCACTTCCCTGTTACAGGGTCCAGTGTTCCGCCAGCCCCGAAGAACCAAGTCCGGCAACGGTCTGGCCAGTTAATTGTCTCTGGTTCGATCCCTTTATAAACCAGATCATTCTCAGTCTTGGACCACTTAGGTCGGGCTACGAGGTAGCCACCTGACCCCGTGCGATGGTGAAGCTTCTTCTTCGCAGCATTTTGCTTGTTTGTCGCCGACATCTTCTTACTCTTTTCCGATGTCTTGTGGGCCACAAATGCGGGCCAGTGATCTCTGATATTCTCATATCTACCCTTAAATTCTGGTGTCTCATTATTTTCGACATACTTATTCAGCTCTTTCTTCCACCTCCTGAATAGTTCTGCCATCCTCTTCAGAGCAAAAGACTTGATTAATTTCTCTTTAACTGGGTTCTCTGGATTATCCTCAGGCGGTAGGGTGAAATTTGACTTCAGCTCAGTCCAAAGATCATTTTTCTGCATATCATTGACATAAGAGACCTCAGGGTCTTCTGTAGCCGGCTTAAACCATTGCTGGATGCTTATCGGGATCTTATCCCTAACCAGAACCCTGCACTGAGCAACAAATGCGCTCTTTGTCCGGAGGGGTTCAATAGGTTGGCCGTCGGGCGCGATTGCTATGATCTCAAACTTTTCATCCGAGCTCAACTTTTTCTTCGGGCCTCGTCTCTTTACCGAAGTTGTGCTCGATCCGGAGGGCTAGAAAAAAGAACAAAGACTTAATTAATATGTGTACATACCAAAACAATGAATGCATCAATCAGCTAGTCAGCATAGGCTTAACTAATATATATACCTGGCCGGACTCGGTTCGGTCACCGGAGCCGTCCTCATGTTCTTATTCTTGCACCGGCATTAGGTCACCGTAGCCAGCTTGTTCACCCTCTCCTTCCAAACCATCGGTTTCGTTGAGAAACAACAAGATGGCATCACTTCCTTCTGCGATTATGTCCCTCAACAACGCTTCTTTTGTTGCTTCGTCTAGGGCGGTGTCCATAGTTTCTACAAATATTTACAACATGGCAATTATTATTCAAACATGACAGATGGATATATTAGTGCCAAACGTAGAACTAGCTACCTAATCATAGTAAGCTATCGGGAGGGGGTATATATCGACAACGACGACACTACATCTATGTCCCTCGACGACCCTCGTTCCCGATAAAAAAAGAGGAAGAAGAAGAAAAATAAGAGGAGAAGAAAGAATAGAGGAGAAGATCTCCTCTATTCTTTCTTCTCCTCTTTTTTTCTTCTTCCTCTTCTTTTTTTATCCTCTTCTTCCTCTCATGTTCGATAGGATCGCCGAGGGGTCGGGAGGTTGCGTAGTGTCTCAGGATTCAACAAAACCATGTCTTCATCATTAGGCGAAAGTAACATGTGCATGATGGTACGAAGCTCTTCAAAGTTGTTCTGGAACGGACTCCCAGATAGGATAATCCGCCTTTTGGTACAAAGTTCGGCAAGAGCCTTCCGAATATCGCTATTTGGAAGGCCTTTGCTGAATTGGTACCAAAAGGCGGATTATTCTATCCGGGACTCCATTCCAAAACAACTTTGCAGAACTTCATACCAACATGCCCTGGTTACTTCCAGCTAATGATGAAGGCATGGATTTCTTCAATACTTTGACACTAGGAAACCTCTCCCTACTTCCGGCTAATAAGAATAAGAAGAAGAAGAAGAATAAGAAGAAGAAAAGAAGAAAAAAAAGAGGAGAAGAAGAAAGGAATAGTGGAGAAAAGAGAAAATAGAATATATTCTATTTTCTCTTCTTCTCCTCTTCTTTTTCTTCTTTTTTCTTCTTCTTATTTATTTCTCCTCTTCTTTTCGGTAGAGGAAACCCTAAATAGCTAGCAAGTATCGTGGGTGTGAGATACATGTGGCCTTCGGTGTCGGACACTACATCCACGTCCCACAAGTGACGTGGGCGTCGAAGCCCGCGCCACTTGTGGGATGTGGGTGTAGTGTCCGACACCGACGGTACATGTATCTCACACCGACGATACTTTCTATTTAGGGTTTCTCCTCTACCGCTCCTCGACCTCTCGACGACCCTCGTTCCCGATAAAATAAAGAGGAAGAAGAAGAAGAAAAAAGAAGAAAAGAAAGAATAGAGGAGAAGACTTCCTCTTCTTCCTCTCCTCTTCTTCTCCCTCTTCTTCCCCTTCTTTTTTCTTCTTATTTATTTCTCCTCTTCTTCCTCTCCTCTTCTTCTTCTTATTTAGTTCTCTCGACCCCTCGATGACCCTCGTCCCTGATAACATATTTTTTTCCCCTCGACACCTCTCGACCTCTCGTCCCACTCTCGACCCCTCATCATCATCTATCACCCCCCTCGTTTTCTTTAGCATATATCCATGAACAAAATAGAGGAGAAGATCGAAGAAAAAAAAAGAAGCCTTCCTCTTCTTATTTTCCTTTCCAAACTCCTTCCTTTTCTTCTTCTTCTTCTTCCTTCTTCCTCTTTTCTTCCTTTTCCTTATTTTACTTTTTCCTCTACACTAACCTAAAATCGATATGTACTAATTAACAACCTAAATAAAAAAATGAATACATATATGAAAAAAAACATCATATAAAAAAAACATTTTTGACATATTTAGCATATTCTGATCCATAGTTCAAAATTTTCAAATTTCATTCAAATGAAATTTGAATCGGATTCAAATAACTTGTTGAAAACCTATTATAAACCTCTCCAAAAATTCTGAAATTTTGCCATCGCCTTTGTCTTGCATCAGTACCTCACCACAAATTTTTTTTTAAATTCCAAAAATGCCCAAAGCCATCTAGTATTTCATCAGACACCTTCTATATGGACAAAAAAATTCCTCCTGTTCCAAAAAATTCAGAAAAGTGGACAGCGCGTTGCTGCTGCTCCACTTCTCCTCTCCTCTACTTCTCCTCGGGCGCTCGGGGCCGGCGGAGCAGGGGCGGAGCAAGGGCGCAGGGGCGGAGCCGGGGCGCTCGGGCGGCGGCGACCATGGAGCAGGGGCGGAGCAAGGGCGCTCGGGCGGCGCAAGAGTGGCACTCGAGAGGGGGGCTCACTTTGAGGGGGCGGCGACGGCTGGAGTCCGGCGACGAGGACGGCCGACTCGGGGACGCGGTGACGGGGACGGTAGCCGGGGCGGCGGGCGTCGGGCAAGGGGCCGGCGCGGGCGACGGCGAGGGCGGGACGGGGGCGACGGCGACGGGGGCGGGCCGTGGCGGCGCGCGTCGCGGGCGACGACGACGATGGGGGCGGGGCGGCGTCGGGGTAGCCTGGCGGCGTCAGGGGCGGCAACTGCAAGATGAGAATGAAAAATTCCAAAGTGTGGCCTTATATAGAAGAGGCTTTAGTCTCGGTTCGTGGCAGCAACCGGGACTAAAGGTGGGCATTAGTCCCGGTTGGTGCCACAAACCGAGACCAATGGCCTCTTTTCGGCAGCCCAAAGGGCGGGAAGCGAAGCCCATTGGTCCCGGTTGGTGGCACCAACCGGGACTAAAGGGGGGCAATGGTCACGGCTGGTGCCACCAACCGGGACCAATGCCACCTTTAGTCCCGGTTAGGGCCACCAACCGGGACCAATACCCTTGTGCTGCCCCGCGCCCATAAGTTTAGTCCCACATCGCTAGTTGACAGCGCCCAACACCAGTTTATAAGCTCTGCTGCCTCCTCCCTCTCGAACTCCTCTGAACAGCAGGCCTATGGGCCTAATTTGACACTGCTTTGCCTGTGGGCCTATTGGGCCTTCTACGGGCCTGAATCCTGGCCCATGTAGGGTTTCTAGTCGTATTCAGGCCGTGGAGGCCCAGTAGGTGGCATTTTTTTTGGTTTTTTCTTTTTTATTTCTACATTTTTTGGTTTTTTATTTTTTTATTTCTACTTAAAACTAAATACTTACTATTTTTTAGTGATTTCTTTTTGCTTTTAGGTCACAAAAATTATAAATTTTCTGTTAGTGCAATTAGTTTTAAATTTTAAATAGTTTAAATTTCAATTTTTAAAAATTTGTGTGAATCACTAGTTTATGAATAACTTTACTATAAAATTAGAATTTTTTTCTATTTATTTTTTTATTTCTACTTAAAACTAAATACTTACAGTTTTTTAGTGATTTCCTTTTGCTTTTAGGTCACAAAAATTATAAACTTTCTGTTAGTGCCATTAGTTTTAAATTTTAAATAGTTTAAATTTGAATTTTTAAAAATTTGTGTGAATCACTAGTTTATGAATAACTTTACTATAAAATTAGAATTTTTTTCTTCTTTGCTATTTATTTTTTATTTATACTTACAATTAAATACTTATAGTTTGATTTTAGGTCACACAAATTATATTCTTTTTGCTATTGGAGAATATTATAGTTTTATTTTAGTTGATCATAACATAATATTTTAATTGATTGTTTTTATTTTCATAAAAGTTTTGTAGTTCATTCTGTTTGCTATTAATTCATTCTTTGAGCTAAATGACTCTGAAATTGGAAAGCATTTCAAAATGAACTCTGAAAAGGTTGAAAGTTGGCATGGTATCATCATTTCACCCACATAGCATGTTCCAAAAAGTAGAGAGGGTTACGACAAAAACTTGATGCACTTCGTGTACAAAATGGACAATCACTTTCGAAGTATCAAAGTTTCGAACCATAAGACATGAAAGCATTTCAAATGAACTCTGAAAAAGTTGAAAGTTGGGATGGTATCATAATTTCACCCACATAGCATTTGCTTATTGCGGGAGAAAGTCTTCACTTTTTCTTCGCTTGTGTCATTTGCTTATTGCGCCGTAACCATGGATAATCTTCATTGTTTATCAGGATGCTTGGGTCAGCCTTGACATTGAAGGGAGGAATTTCATGAAACTTTTCATAATCTTCAGACATGTCTGTCTTGCCGTCCACTCCCAGGATGTCCCTTTTTCCTGAAAGAACTATGTGGCGCTTTGGCTCATCGTATGATGTATTCGCTTCCTTATCTTTTCTTTTTCTCGGTTTGGTAGACATGTCCTTCACATAGATAACCTGTGCCACATCATTGGCTAGGACGAACGGTTCGTCAGTGTACCCAAGATTTTTCAGATCCACTGTTGTCATTCCGTACTGTGGGTCTACCTGTACCCCGCCGCCTAACAGATTGACCCATTTGCACTTAAACAAAAGGGACCTTAAAATCAGGTCCGTAGTCAAGTTCCCATATGTCCACTATGTAACCATAATATGTGTCCTTTCCGCTCTCGGTTGCTGCATCAAAGCGGACACCGCTGTTTTGGTTGGTGCTCTTTTGATCTTGGGCGATCGTGTAAAATGTATTCCCATTTATCTCGTATCCTTTGTAAGTCAATACAGTCAAAGATGGTCCCCTGGACAACAAGTACAACTCATCACAAACAGTGTTGTCACCTCTGAGATGTGTTTCCAACCAACTGCTGAAAGTCCTGATGTGTTCACATGTAATCCAGTCGTCGCACTGCTCCGGGTGTTTGGAGCGCAGACTGTTCTTGTGTTCATCGACATACCGGGTCACCAAGGTAGAGTTCTGTAGAACTGTGTAGTGTGCTTGAGACCAAGAATATCCGTCCCTGCATATTATTGAGCCTCTTCCCAGAGTGCCTTTTCCAGTCAGTCTCCCCTCATACCGCGATTTAGGGAGACCTATCTTGTTAAGGCCAGGAATGAAGTCAACACAAAACCCGATAACATCCTCTGTTTGATGGCCCATGGAGATGCTTCCTTCTGGCCTAGCGCGGTTACGGACATATTTCTTTAGGACTCCCATGAACCTCTCAAAGGGGAACATATTGTGTAGAAATACGGGCCCCAGGATGACAATCTCGTCGACTAGATGAACTAGGACGTGCGTCATGATATTGAAGAAGGATGGTGGGAACACCAGCTCGAAACTGACAAGACATTGCGCCACATCACTCCTTAGCCTTGGTACGATTTCTGGATCGATCACCTTCTGAGAGATTGCATTGAGGAATGCACATAGCTTCACAATGGCTAATCGAACGTTTTCCGGTAGAAGCCCCCTCAATGCAACCGGAAGCAGTTGTGTCATAATCACGTGGCAGTCATGAGACTTTAGGTTCTGAAACTTTTTCTCTGGCATATTTATTATTCCCTTTATATTCGACGAGAAGCCAGTCGTGACCTTCATACTGAGCAGGCATTCAAAGAAGATTTCTTTCTCTTCTTTCGTAAGAGCGTAGCTGGCAGGACCTTTATACTGCTTCGGAGGCATGCCGTCTTTTTCGTGCAAACGTTGCAGGTCCTCTCGTGCCTCGGGTGTATCTTTTGTCTTCTCATACACGCCCAAGAAGCCTAGCAGGTTCATGCAAAGGTTCTTCGTCACGTGCATCACGTCGATTGAGGAGCGGACCTCTAGGTCTTTCCAGTAGGGTAGGTCCCAAAATATAGATTTCTTCTTCCACATGGGTGCGTGTCCCTCAGCGTCATTCGGAACAGCTAGTCCACCGGAACCCTTTCCAAAGATTACGTAGTGTAAATCATTGACCATAGCAAGCACGTGAACACCGGTGCGCATGGCGGGCTTCTTCCGGTGATCTGCCTCGCCTTTGAAATGCTTGCCTTTCTTTCGACATTGATGGTTGGTTGGAAGAAATCGACGATGGCCCAGGTACACATTCTTCCTGCATTTTCCAGGTATATACTTTCAGTGTCATCTAAATAGTGCGTGCATGCGTGGTATCCTTTGTTTGTCTGTCCTGAAAGGTTACTGAGAGCGGGCCAATCGTTGATGGTCACGAACAGCAACGCCTTAAGGTTAAATTCCTCCTGTCTGTGCTCATCCCACGTATGTACACCGTTTCCATTCCACAGCTGTAAAAGTTCTTCAACTAATGGCCTTAGGTACACATCAATTTCGTTGCCGGGTTGCTTAGGGCCTTGGATGAGAACTGGCATCATAATGAACTTCCGCTTCATGCACATCCAAGGAGGAAGGTTATACATACATAGAGTCACGGGCCAGGTGCTGTGATTGCTGCTCTGCTCCCCGAAAGGATTAATGCCATCCGCGCTTAAAGCAAACCATAAATTCCTTGGGTCCTTTGCAAACTCATCCCAGTACTTTCTCTCAATTTTTCTCCACTGCGACCCGTCAGCGGGTGCTCTCAACTTCCCATCTTTCTTTCGGTTCTCACTGTGCCATCGCATCAACTTGGCATGCTCTTCGTTTCTGAACAGACATTTCAACTGTGGTATTATAGGAGCATACCACATCACCTTCGCAGGAACCCTCTTCCTGAGGGGCTCGCCGTCAACATCACCAGGGTCATCTCATCTGATCTTATACCGCAACGCACCGCATACCGGGCATGCGTTCAGATCCTTGTATGCACCGCGGTAGAGGATGCAGTCATTAGGGCATGCATGTATCTTCTCCACCTCCAATCCTAGAGGGCATACGACCTTCTTTGCTGCGTATGTACTGTCGGGCAATTCGTTATCGTTTGGAAGCTTCTTCTTCAATATTTTCAGTAGCTTCTCAAATCCTTTGTCAGCCACAGCATTCTCTGCCTTCCACTGCAGCAATTCCAGTACGGTACCGAGCTTTGTGTTGCCATCTTCGCAATTGGGGTATAACCCTTTTTTGTGATCCTCTAACATGCGATCGAACTTCAGCTTCTCCTTTTGACTAATGCATTGCGTCCTTGCATCGACAATGACCCGGCGGAGATCATCATCATCGGGCACATCGTCTGGTTCCTCTTGATCTTCAGCAGCTTCACCCGTGGCAGCATCATTGGGCACATCGTCTGGTTCCTCTTGATCTTCACTAGCTCCCCCCGTTGCAGCATCACCGTATTCAGGGGGCACATAGTTGTCATCGTACTCTTCTTCTTCGCCGTCTTCCATCATAACCCCTATTTCTCCGTGCCTCGTCCAAACATTATAGTGTGGCATGAAACCCTTGTAAAGCAGGTGGGAGTGAAGGATTTTCCGGTTAGAGTAAGACCTCGTATTCCCACATTCAGTGCATGGACAACACATAAAACCATTCTGCTTGTTTGCCTCAGCCGCATCGAGAAACTCATGCACGCCCTTAATGTACTCGGGGGTGTGTCTGTCACCGTACATCCATTGCCGGTTCATCTGCGTGCATTATATATAATTAAGTGTCCAAATTAATAGAAGTTCATCAGCACATTAAAACCAAAGTGCATACATAGTTCTCATCTAACAACATATAGCTCTCCAGAGCATCTAATTAATTAAACCATACATTGAAACTATGTAAAACATTTCAATGCGAAAACAAATGCGATCATAATCGCAACCAAGGTAACAATTGATCCAACGGCATAATGATACCAAGCCTCGGTATGAATGGCATATTTTCTAATCTTTCTAATCTTCAAGCGCATTGCATCCATCTTGATCTTGTGATCATCGACGACATTCGCAACATGCAACTCCAATATCATCTTCTCCTCCTCAATTTTTTTTATTTTTTCCTTCAACAAATTGTTTTCTTCTTCAACTAAATTTAACCTCTCGACAATAGGGTCGGTTGGCATTTCCGGTTCACATACATCCTAGATAAATAAAATCTATGTCACGTTGGTCGGCATAATTTTCATAAACAATAAATGAACCAATAGTTATGAAGATAATATACATACCAAATCCGAATCATAGACAGGACGAGGGCCGACGGGGGCGGATACTA
Organism: Triticum urartu; assembly: GCF_056163025.1. Classification (NCBI taxonomy): domain Eukaryota; kingdom Viridiplantae; phylum Streptophyta; class Magnoliopsida; order Poales; family Poaceae; genus Triticum; species Triticum urartu. Next base: position 501,243,824 of record NC_141877.1, read on the forward strand.
AAACCATCGCACTATATAAGATGCAATAATAAATGTAAGAAAATGATACAAGTATCTATCTAAACAGACAAGTAAGATTATTTTTCCTTTTAGAAAGAAGATAAGAACAAGAGGCTCACCACGGTGGTGTCGGTGATGAGATCAGCGCGGGTGATCGACGCCGGTGAAGACGGGGACGGGGCGTGACGGACCGCTAAATCTAGACAAATCTCGAGGAAAATGGAGTTTGGAGGTCGAGCTTCGAGAGGAGAAAGTTTAAGTAGTGTGGCTCGGGCATTCCATCGAACACCTCATGTGCATAGGAGGTGAGCTAGAGCACCACAAACCCCTCCCCTCGCCGGCCAGAGAAAAACAGAGCACTGGAGTGCTCTGCTCGCGGGCGAGGGTATATATAGGCACCTCATTGGTCCCCGTTTGTGGCAAGAACCGGGACTAAAGGGGAGCCTTTGGTCCCGGTTCAGGCCACCAACCGGGACCAATGGTGGTGGGCCAGGAGCGAGGCCCATTGGTCCCGGTTCGTCCCACCAACCGGGACCAAAAGGTCCAGACGAACCGGGACCAATGGCCCACGTGGCCCGGCCTGCCCCCTGGGCTCACGAACCGGGACCAATGCCCACATTAGTCCCGGTTCTACACTGAACCGGGACTAATGGGCTGAGCCGGCCTGGACCATAGCCCTGTTTTCTACTAGTGATCGGATCTCGTGGGACGTCATCGAGTTGAACGTGTGCAGAACTCGGAGGTGTCGTGCGTTCGGTACTTGAATCGGTCGGATCGTGAAGACGTACGACTACATCAACCACGTTGTGCTAATGCTTCCGCATTCGGTCTACGAGGGTACGTGAACACACTCTCCCCTCTTGTTGCTATGTATCACCATGATTCTGTGTGTGCGTAGGAATTTTTTTTAAATTACTATCTTTCCCCAACACTTACGACCTAACTACGCTAAAGCATGTGTCAGTTCATCATCTTTTTTATTTTTCCCACTAATTTCATAAAGCATCCCCCCCGCAAAAAAAAAATAATAACTACGCTAAAGCATGTGTCAGTTCATCATCTTTTTTATTTTTCCCACTAATTTCATAAAGCGGCATTCATGTTTAAGCTGCTTGAACTCCCACATGATGCTACTTATGTTCGATCCATTCAAAATGTAGATTTGAAAGCTCTTACCACTGAATTGCGGTCGGTCTCAAGCACTAACAGATTTGTCGTACAATGGCGCATGTCTCGGACTTTCTAGGTAGGCACATGCTTGTCCTTCTACATTTTGGCTGGATTACGTCCTACTATAATACGGTGTGTGTCATATTGTATCACTGCTCTCCACACACCGCTATTGGTTTGTTGCGAACTTTGCAAGTGTTTGTTCAGTTAACCCCCCCCCCCCCCCCCCCCCCCCACCCCCACCCCACCACACACACATACACAATGCTTTGTAGAGAATTATTGAAGGGGACAGAGTAGGATTTCGACCTGCAAGGGATTTAATCCCTTGAAATTCCAACCAAACAAGCCCTGTGATTATATCAGCTCCTTGTGACGTTTTAGGTCAATAAAATACTCTCTGGAAAAATAAATCGGCTGCATAGACTTGAGGCTATTCTCAAATACACTCCAATTTTACCACCTAGTACTAGAACTACGTTTGCTAATTCAATAGTGTTGTGTTGAAATGTGGAATCTAGTCACTTCCGTGTTTTCTTACTAATTTGCCAAGATCTTCCAAATAAAAATCAAGTCTTTTGAAAATTTTTCCTTTGAATTAGAGTTCAAAATACTCCATCCATTCACTATTATAAGATGTACTAACCTTTTTCTGAATCGGACATATATGGAAGTGTTTTAGTGTATATTTGTTCACTTATTTTAGTTTGTATGTTATCTGTATTGAAATATCCAAAATATCTTATAATTTATGTGTGTGTGTGGGGAGGGGGGTGGGAGCATATAGCAAAAAGGTCTTGCAGTGACTAAAAACCCATAAAATATTTATCTTTCTTGTATCACTTAGGAGCGTGCGAGATGAAAGATTCGTTTTGCATGAGAGAAATAAGCCAGAATCCTCTTTTCAACTCTGACTCCCCCACTTTAATCGTTTGTAATAAAATCTACCTGAATCGAAGAGCTAGTCCCTAGCTTTCTACAGTAATAACAAAACCAGCGTACCATCGATGTATTTGATTATGGAGAGCCCGTTAGATTGATCTTAACCTCGTTCTCTTTAACCTAACATTCATGATTCATCTCTAGGAGCGCAAGATACACCAATACAAGTACTAATTAAGGTATCATACAGGACATGTATGCATGTATATATTACACAATAGTATAACAAACACTCTCCCTAAAAAAAGAAAAAAAATCAAGAGTTTAACAAGCACATAACACTAGTAGCACACGTGCATACATATACTCAATCCGTAAGTAGATACAAACAAACTTCTCACTGGCCACTATTGACAATGGGTATATATGGGTATTGGAATTTATTCCATGGACGACACGCAGCAAAGGCGCCAGATTTACCATGCATGGCATCCATCGTCGTATGCGGGACTTGTCTCGTGATGTACCTGCTCACGAGATAACGTAGGGGAGCTCTAGGCTCTATCGCTAGGCGCTGTTGCGTAGCCGCTGGAGCAGCGCGGAGCGGAGGGCCGGGCCGTCATCGCACTTCCAACGTCTCGTCGCCGGCTGGAAAGTGCTGGATGGAGCCGCCGCCGCCGCCGAGGGAGGCTGATCTTGTGTCCCACCTCGCGGCGGCCGCCTGCTTGCTCTCGTCCTCGAGCCGGGCCACGCCGGCGCGCAGCTCGGCGATGTATGCGGCGACGTCGGCGAGCAGGGAGGCCTTGTCCATGCGTGACACGGTGGGCACGGCGGCGCGGAGGTCGCAGAAGCGGCCGTTCAGCTTGTCGCGGCGCTGCCGCTCCGCCTCCACGTGGCTGACGGTGGGGCCCTCGGGGCGGGGCCCCGGCTTCCTCCCCCGCCGCTTCGCGGCTGGACGTGGCGTCGACTCCGTGGACGCAGGGAGGCTCGGCGCCGGCAGCTCGGAGAGATCGGAGTCCGGCGAGAGCAGGGACCCCGCGGGCCACAGGTCCCCCGCGTCCTCGCTCTTGGCCGGCACGACGACGTCTCGGAGAAGCCATTGCTCCGGGACCTCGCAGGAGGCGAACTCGATAAACTGGTGGTGTTGATGCTCGAACTGGCCGGACGGCGGAGAGACCGGGAAGAAGGAGGAGCACGGGGAGAGCAGCTCGTCGTCCATGCCCGGCAGCACGTACGTACGTGTTGCTCCTTGAACTCGCAAGTGGAGATGCGGTGCCTGTAGTTCCACTTGCACTATGGCCATGTATTTATACCGGTGGCACATTTGCGGTTGAGACCTCGCATATCGTTTATCTCACGGAAATGGTCTCTGTCGTTTTCGATTTATCGTTGCCCCGCAAAAAACATGTCCGTGTGGGCCCGGGCTTGAGATGTTGAAGGAACCAATAGATGACAATAAGGTAGGTAGCAGTTGTGTAGTCACTAATCAGTTAGTCACTAAACCTCACCACCTGACACCAAACCTCGTCACATGACGAGAAACCCTAACATCATCGGCCTAAGAAGACGACATGAATCTACGTTGGAGCTTCGTCGACTACGTTCAGACAGACGAACTCGAGGAGGATTGGACCCCGGAGGACAAACTAGAAGAAAAAACATCGCCGTCCGCTTGAGCACCGCACCTGCGAGGACTAAAAAACCTAACCTAAACTACTAACCAGAATGAAGCCACCGGAATTCCCCTCCTTCCACCGGCACCAAAGCGGCAGACAAAGGGGAGGCGAATCCACGCGCTCGCCGTTAAAGTCTTGATGGGAGAGTTTGCCCTAACCGCCTAGGGTTAAGAAGGAAACGGCCCACCGAGAGTTTTTTCTTTCCTGCGGGAAATGACCTTGACCAAGAATTTTAACATAAAACACATCATTTAAGGTTTTAAAACTACAGAAAATCATGCATGTAGAGGATGAATGCAAGTATATATGTGCAAGTTAATTTTGAAACTTAAACATAACCATTTATGAGTAGGAAAAATATCATGCATTTTGAAACTTAAACATAACCATTTTGTATCGACACAAGTTTTTTGTGACTTGCACCGTACTTCGACCAATTTGCTATTTACATGCACATACTTATATCCATGCTCGACATGATTATCGAAAAAACAAAACATTATATTTATCCATTCTCCTTCTTTTTGCGAGGATATATATCCATTCTCCACGTGAATACAGTATCATAACTATCTAAAACGTAAATGATGTGATTTTTGCTAAAAAAATCTGAGTCGAGATCATATACACCATGTTAAAACCCAGCCCTGAACTATACTCGCGTGAAGACTGCACCTGCATTTATATGCTCCCCATTATCCAAGCCAAATCATTGAAAAACCCGAGTAAATGGAAGGGTCAGCCTCGATCATATGACCTGACCTTTCTGCCAAGCCATGCATGCAGCAGCTAGCTTTTGTTTTAGACAAAAAAATGCAGCAACTAGCTAGCCTTACGTACGTGTGACCTATTGACCTTTCTCCCAAGGCATGCATGCAGGGCCTAGTTCGATCTGCCTGCTACTGACACGGGCCATGCAAGCACGTACGGCGACAGGGAAAAGGTGCCGGGCCGCCTGGGCTCCATGCATTACATTTTTTTTGTCATTTCCTATGCGAAATGGGAAATAATTTGCGGATGCTCGCAGTATGTTTGCACCACAAACAGATGGCTCATACTATGGGCCTGTTTTGAAGTCCTCCAGCTCCATGCTTCACAAACTCCATCTGCATAGTGGAGCCGAATGATTCTAGCTCGAGAAGTTTGCTTTGAGAAGCTGTGCAGAATCTTAGCGTAATAAGCATGGAGTTGAGAAGTTGGGAAATAACAGCTTCAGGGAATCCTCCAAAACGTGGAGTTGGCTGAAATTACATGGTTTGCCACCCTGAAGTGAACCAAACGTTCTGTTTAATCTCTTTCCTCCCTTCTTTCCTAGTGAAAACTGGCTCGTGGCTCTTTCCTCCTACAGAAACACATCTCTCCTTTCTTCGGCTGCATGTTGGGCCCATGGGACGATTTCCATCCAGCCCAATATGCCGCTACCAGCCCAAAGTGGCGACGGAGAAGCTGTTTTCGCTGCCGAAAGGACGTGAATCGCCGCGTGGAGTGAGAAGATGGATTGGGAAGCTGGATTTTTGGAGTTGGGAGGAGTTCAGAACAGGGCCTATGTAGATGATGATTTGAACAAGCCGAGGTCCCGAATTGCAGCGGCGCCCCCTCGTTCGTCTGCATGGATACCACCGCCGGAGGATCACTCGAAGATACATGTGGATGCAGCAATTCCGCGTGCAGGAGGGTATGGAGCTGTAGGAGCTATGTGTCGCGATTTCTCAGGAATTTTTCAGGGAGCATCTGTGGTTGTCTTCAAAAATATCGATGAACCTTAAGTTCTCTCAGCCATGGCGATTAGAGAAGCACTAGCATTGTCAGATGTTCTATACTTTCAAAGAATTCAAGTGGACTCGGATTGCAAGACGACAATGCAAGCTATCAAGAGAGGGACAACGGCATCCTAAGGAGCAAGAGAGAATTCCTTATTTGGCCTTTTCTTAAATTTTACTTCCCTTTTTGGCCCAAAATTTTCTGTTCTTCCCTTTTTGACACTCAAACTTCATTTTATTCCCTATGTGACACTTTCGTCAGTTTTGGCCACTACCGGTGTTAAGTCTGAACTAAAAAGACTGTTTTACCCCTAGTGTAGTTTGTGATCAGATTATTTACATACAAACAAATAAATGATGTGATATATTTTGTGGTGTTGAATAAACTAGATGATTCCTTGCGCGTTACTGCGGAAATTTTTATCATGGTAGAAATTAAATTCAACAAAATTATATGATTCAAATTTCAACAAATTTATGTGGTTCAAATATTCAGTAGTAGTAATAGACCTAAAAATAGTAAAAACAAGGTTTCTTTGCGAGGAAAGAAAGAAAGTTCAGTATAAGCAACAATTTCACATATTATTCTTATGTATAGCAATTAGGTTTGTAGCTAATCTTGTCTGATATGCATGCATCTCTTAGCTAGATAGCGTCCATTGGATACGTACCTAGGTTAATTAGAGGAAAAAACTAATCATGCTTGCTTGATGCATACGTGCGCATACCAGCGATGACATGCACACACGCGCTGTGCTCTCGCTGGTGAGGCTGCCGGAAGACGTCGAGCTGGAGATCCTGGCGCGCGCGCCCCGCTTTGCCGACCTCTTGCGGTGCGCCGCTGCTGGCCGAAGGGCGGCTGCCACTGCTACTCCCTCTTCGGAAGCGGCACCACGGTGCGGAAGGTTCGCGGGTTCCGAGCATCGTCGACGCGCCGGGATGGCCGTCTGCAACTTGCTCTCCGGCAGTATGTGCTAGCTAGAACGATTGGAATGCGTCCTGTTAGAAGTGCTCGTACATACTAGTACTACTAGCTAGTAAACGTTCAAGCAAAGGATCGATTAGGGATTCAGGAAGCCAGCTCTGTATTACGGTGCGTGCATCGTCCAGAGCTTGGTTCATCGTTATTATCGTCGTCAGTTCATGGTCGCACCTCGTCATCAGAAAGTGTATTGCGTGAGCGCGCCGACGTGCATGTGGGAGATATAGTGAGGGTGGTTGACTTCGTCGAACATCATCTAGGAGCAGCATCGACGCGCACGAGCACATGGCAAGCTCCAGCGACACAGGAGCGGTGCTACTGCTAGCGACATTACTGGTAGCACTCTCGATGTCCCCCATCCTCTCTTTTATCTTGGTTGAGGCCCCTTCTCTTCTCTTTGTGATGACATACCATCAGCAGGGGTAAAATTGTAATTGCACGTGCCAGTTAACACCGTTGGATGGAAAAATGGATGGAAATGTCAAATAGGGCATAAAATGAAGTTTGAGTGTCAAAAAGGGAAGAGAAATATTTTTTGGGCCAAAAAGGGAAACAAATTTTAAGAAAGGGTCAAATAAGGAATTCTCTCAAGGAGCAATTGTCCATGAAATCAAGGATCAGGCTACGTCTTTTAATTCTTGTATCTTTAGGCATGAATTTACAACCTCAAATACCGAGGCTCACAAACTAGCAGAACATGGACGCTCAGGGTTCACGGCCATGTTTGGTTAGGTCACACCAGAGACCTTTTATTCGTCCCTATAAATTGTGTGGCGGTTGAATAAAGCTTTGCGAGTTTGCCTAAAAAAGGTTGATCTTGGCTAAAAACTAATTGGGACAGTCGATTTGGCTGGACCGTTAATTTTAATCCAACGGCCGTCCAACCTTCTTCTTTCTTTAGCCCCCTCTTCGTTCGACCCCTTGATTGGTGCCGACTGAACCGCCAGCTAACGCCACCAATGGTTTGCGGCACTCCTGGACATGCCTTACTGTTACACCATGTTCTTGTTGTTGACTCTGCCACGTTGCCGCCACCTCGGCATTCCTTCTAACCCTCCCCCCACCATCACCATCCTTCTTCTCCGGTACCCATAGCTCACCCCGCTCCCCGAAAGTCAAGCCCCCCACTCGCTCTCATCGGGAACGTCGTGGTTGCGACATCCCTGTCTCCACCTCATTGAAGCCTCGAGTTCACCCGAGACAGGGATGCGGCTGACCCCGTCGGCCTTGGAGCTCCGCGCTGCCTCACCCTCATCAAGGAAATATCGCTAACGCGCTTGCCATTTTTAAGCAAGTTACTAATAGCAAACATGCATTGATGCATACATATACAGTTGCAAGTGCAACGCGGCTGGGGCACCCAGAGGGGAGGAGAAGTAGAAAGGGAAGAGGACTATGGCATTGCGGGACCAATCAAGCTGTGGTCCGTGCACGTCACCTAAGTGATTTTTTGTATGTGTAACCCCTCTGTTTCATAATATAAGACATTTTAGTTGTTTTAAAATATTGACTATATACATACTAAAATGAGTGAGCATGCATACTAAAACATGTCTAGAAACATATGAATCAAGAAAAATGTAAAAGGTCTTATATTAGGGAACCGAGGGAGTATATAAGTTGATGCACTGGTCGGCCCTCAAAAGAAGAACCGAATGCACTGAGCAGTCCAATATATAACTTCATGCTGATACACGCGGGTATGAAAAAAAATCAAGATTACATGGACAATGTTATAACTTTATGATTGACTTATATATAAGAACTCTTGGTCAACTTAGATGTTGACAGATAATAAATTATTTAGTTCAAAAGCTCAGTTTTTTCATTTTCTCGGTTTTTCATTATCCTAACTGATAGCAATGCGAGGAAGGAGAAACTAATTTCTTTTCCTTAAGAAAATGCATATCTATGTCAATGTTTTTTTAGAAACATAGTACAGACATAGATACAAGCATCCACACACTTCGCAGTTCGGAGAGACTGAGCTGGTGGATCCTCAAATTGAGGAAGTCACCACAGATGGCTCATAGTTAAGGAAAATACGATCATTGATGTCGAGCCTTGGACTATTTTTTTAGAGAAAAGACATGCATCCGACTGTATATATAAAGCCACGAGGCAGAATTCAGACAAGCACCAAATAAGACAAGAGTTCAGGCGTCCCATCTTGGGAGGCGAAGAAAAACGTCAACAGTTTACACAAATATGAGGTGCGCAGGCCAGCTTCCCACTACCAACGACCAAAATGTAAACTAGCAACAACCGAAGCAAGCTTGAATCTCATAGAGGAAAGGGATGAGGCCATGGTCCGCACTTTAGAGATCAGCATGCAGCTGCATTGCATCTCGGCCAGACTCCTTAGTCAATAATGTTCACTGCTGACGAAATGAAGACAATTTGTACAAACAGTCGGCATGTTAGTACGAAAGATATGATCAAGAGTAATTTTGCTCCTATAGCAGTACAAAGAGTTCCCAGCAAAGGGAAAATATCTGGTGCTTCGGGCACTTAGATGCTACGGTGATACAGACTTTCGGGAACCGTCGGATCTCAGATCCAAGGGCTGCCAGGAGCTCACAAACTTTTTACAAAAAAGCTCCTCTAGAGTCTGCAAATTACAAATCGATCTAGCAGATTCAGCAGCTCCTTACCTGCCGTTCGATCTGAGATCCAACGGCCCAGGAGCCCGTATCACGGGAGCATGTGGGCCTCGGTAGCATGTGATACTCTCCCGCACCCAGCAAAACCAAACAGAAATAAGCAAGCACCTATTCAGGCCCGTCCGCTGATTCGCCGCGGCTTGAAGCTCAACGTTAACGAACGACGAAGGCGCGCAGTTAACACCCAGCCACCACATGATGCGACTCCAAAATATAGCTTAGCCAAATCACATGGTGAACACGTTCCACCCAAGAAACACATTCATATGCTCGGTTCGCTCGAAGTTAATGTTCTCTTTATTCCTAATTTAATGGCTGCACAGTGCAAAAAGTTTCCCGGAATATTGCATCATCAAACCATCCGTGTCACCCACCGGCTCTGAAATGCGGCCACACAGGTTAAATCGATCGAGTGCGACGTGTCGCTGAGAAAGGGACTAGGCATGGTTTGTCTTTGGCTAGTAGCAAACGATAGAGGGAGGACAAGGACAGGATGATAGTGTACTGCGTGGTTCTTGAGGAACAAGCCTTTTCGCTTTACCTTTGCCCTTTGCTGGAAGGAAAAAGTTCAAAATAAACCTTAAAGCTGTAGAGGAAAGCTAAATCAAATCCTCAACTTGTAATTCTGGAAATCAGCACACCAAACTCTATGATCCCGGTCTATTTTAACCCTTGAAGGTGTTTAGCTGCTATACCCGCTAATGTGGCAAGGATACTTGACTGGCTTTTTTTTTTGAGAAAAAGATACTTGACTGACAGCCCATCAACGCAGTTGCTTGGGCGCTCGCTCTGTTCTGTTTTTCCTTTTTTGTTTTCTATGAACCCACTTGTGTATCTTGTTTAAAAAAAACTTGTCTTGTATCAGGAGCAATAAAAAATACTAGCAGTACGTAATTTATCTGAAGGATGCACCAAGCCAACGCAGCTGAAGGATGCAATTTATCTGACATAGCACATTCCTTATAAGAACAGAGAGTATTGTTCATATATGATTTGTTTTTTTGAAAAATAACGAAACATTTCTTGGAAAAAATGTGAACAGTTTGAAATACAGAGTATTTTTTAAAAGCAAATAATTTAAGAAATTCCAAAAACATTTTTTGAACAATGTGACACAACAACATTTTGCAAACTACACATTTTACATTAACTTAATGATAATAACATTTTTTTACATTGTATAAAGTTTTTAAATTTTATTCAGGTTTCATAATTTGTACCTGTTTTTATTTTAAAATATTTATGTCCGAAATAGTGTTTGCTTTTTAAAAATTTATTGTGTTTTAATACAATCAATTTTTTGAAAAGCTATTCAGAATTTTTAGACAATGTTTGCAGTACAGAAAATTGTTCAGGTCAGCATGTCTTCAATATTTTCTGCTACAGTACCTCCTAGTTTTAAAAAAAATGTTTGCTATGGTTCCTCCTAGGTTTTTTTTCTTCTTTCAGAAAATGTTCATGTTTTGAAATGTTCAAAATTTGAAAAACAGTTCAAGATTGAAAAAACCTTATTGTTTAAAGTTTTTGCTCATGACATTGCAAAATATTTGCGCTCTATTTTTTTAACTTCTGAACAATTTTCGAAAAAACTAATTTTTTTAATTTGTGACAGAAAATCGAAAACATGAACATTTTTAAATTACTGTACATTTTCTGAAATGCACAATTTTTTTATGATTGAAAGGATGAACATTTTAAAAAAAATACACAATTTTAAAACACAAACATTTTTTCATTTTTCAAAAACGCAAGTAATGAGCCAGCCCAAATACTCGTCAGTGAGAGTAGTACCTTATCCGGCCGGGATTGTTATATTCCCGGTGCCCCAAATTGGTCTTAGGGTCCAAAATAGACCGGGATTGAGAAGTTCAGAGTGCTAATTTTCGGGATTTAAAGTTCAGGGTTTAATTTATCTTTCATCTACCAATTCAAGGTTCGTTTTGGACTTTTTCCTTTCTGGAAGTACTTGTGCCAATTGCCATGCCGTAACGAGCAAGGTGTTTGAGCGAAGCTAGCTAGCCTCCGACGTGCCGGCCCGCGCTTCCCTCATCAGGCGATCAGAGTCAAGTCGTACCATTTGGGTACTTGAGATAAGCAAAACGTGTCACGACCGGAGAAAGATGGATGACGCGCGGCACGCCAAATCTACACGTACGTACGTACGATCGATTAGATGGCAGGTGGATGGATAGATACGGAGAGGTTACGCGGATAGGCCATGGGCTTCAGTTTCCTGCAGGTTAGCTCAGCTGAGTTAACCGTGCATGCAGCAATCATCCCGGCGGTGAGATCGATGCAAGCCTCACACGATTTCCCGGCATAGCTACTTGTTTTGATTAGTCGTGCGCGGTTACGATCGGCGATGGCCGCCGTGCGAGCTTCAGCTGGCTTCCCGACGGCGCCCCGTTCCTGTTCGAAACTGCTCCAAGACTTCCTGTTTGCCCCGGAGCTATTTGAGGTTGCTCGCAAGACGCGCTCAGTGCATCAAGCATTGACCGGCGACAAATGGGTCCAGGACCTAGCGTGGCAGGGTATCCAGTGGGTTACTGTCGTCGTTCGTTCGTCTATGGGTAAATATCCGATCCATGCAGCTCCTATCAGCAGGCATCGCGGACGGCTTCCGTTGGAGGCTCACGGAGAACGGCCTCTACTCATCCGCCTCGGCGTATCGGTTGTTCTTCATTGGCTCGACAGTCTTCCCACTTCAGAAGGAAATCCGCGTGGCGTGGGCGCCGGCGAAGTGCAGCATGTTCGCCTGGCTGCTCACTCAAAGGCGGATCCTCACGGCGGATCAGCTGCTGGCTCGACAATGGCCAAACTCATATTTTTTGCCCCCTATGCTCTCGCAGCTTGAAGACGGCAATGCACTTGGCCATGGAGTGCCCGTGGGCGCGGCAACTATGGTCACTTGTGACCGACATGTTTGGCGTCCCAGAGCTCCAGCCAGAGGAGTGGGATAATTCTTCCTTCCTCATGACCTGGTTCAGCGAGCTGAGTCGTGGCCCGGCCTCGACAAAGTTGGCACGATCGGTGGCCGTGCTGACCTTGTGGTCGATCTGCAAGGAACGTAATGCTTGAATCTTCGATGACAGCGTTGAGCGTTCGACAAGGCAGGAGTTGCACCTCCTAGCGGAGGCACGCGATTGGCCGCTGGCCGGTGGCCGGCACTTATTGTCGCGAGCGTAGGTTTTCGTAGCTGGCCCTCTAGCCGCTTTGTTTTTGTTTTCGCGTTTGCTTTGGCCCTGCTTGCTAGTTGTTGCGCTAGCTCGCACCCTGTAACTGGCATTCTTTGCCCTACTTCTAATCAATTGAAATGCGCACCTCTCCTGCGTTTATTTCAAAAAAAAAAAAAATCCAAGGGAAACACGGCTTAAGCCTTCACGTAGCAAGAGGAATGCCAGTGCAGTAACTCCTTCGATGCAGACTTCGGGATCAAATGTGCCGATGCATATGGCCACTGCAGTTCAGTCCATCGTGGTTGATCAGTTCGCGGGGGCCTCTACACCACCATCGGCCCCTCCTATTGGTCCCATGTGTGCGGCTGCTTTGCAGTCCTCGCCATCGGCAGCGTTGTCTACGTTGTATGCCTCCTCGGCTCTTGGGTGCATGGAATCCGTTGCCCATGTTGAGCACTAGGACAAGCCAGGAGGCCGTTGTGCAATGCATGCATAACGTGGACAACTCCATGCTCCATGCATGCATCCCATGTTGAGGCGGCTGTGCAACCTAAGATGGACGCGAGGGCGAGCCTGGTGGCGGATGTACTCGCGGACGCGTCACCTGGCTCTCGTGCTAGTCCACTTCCGGGTGTGCTGCGCTCAGCGTCGCTGCCGCCGAGCCCTTCGCTGGTGGCACCACATGCGTCGCATATGTTACGCTCAGCGTCGCCGCCGCCGAGCGCTTCGCCGTTGGCGTCATGTACACAGCATGCTGCTTCAACTTCGTCTACTACAGTGGTGGTCGCTGCACCGTCGCCCACGTGTGATTCGCCGTCCCGGCGATCTCCTTCAACTCCAGCACTGACCGTCCCTTCGGAGACACCTTTCGCTCAGATGTCTGAAGGCATGGCCACTCCCCTTCGACGTAGCAACCGCCATCCCATCTCTGGCGATGGTTCTTCTACGACCGACGAGCACTCGATGGCTAAGGCTATGCGTTGACAAGCTGCGCGCAAATTGGACCCCACACCAGGTACTTCGGTTAATAAATCTTTTCTTTCGTTTTCGAATACTTGCATCTCTTCTAGCTTAATGATGAATATTGGAGTCGCTATGGGAAACAATTTAGATGATGTGCGAGTTTCGGTGGTGGCGTTAAAACACATGGAGATCGACCGTTTAAATGTTTCTCCTAAGTGTTTGAGCACTCCACCTAACCCCGACACTGAGGAGGAGGATGAGACAGATGCCACATATGTTGGTCCTCTTATCTCCCACTTGGTTGGTGAGGTCATCGAGGTTAGATTGGATGATGCAAGACTGGGGTCCATGTTTTGCGACTTCACGGGTCTTTGCGTAAATCTAAATCTCATTCCTCGAGAAACAAACAAAAACCGCTCAAGAAGGTGAAGATTTTCACCCCTACCCGAGTTTTCACATGAGAGGCATGTTTTGGAATAGCAGAGGTCTTTCAGACTTGGCTAAACATAAACACGTCGTTGATTGTGTAAGAGAACATGGGCTGGATTTTGTGGAAATTTCCGAGGCTGGTAAGTGTGACTTCCGTGCGAATGTCCTCGGTCACCTATCAGGTGGTTTCGACTACACATGGCATTCCCTACCAGCACGTGAAAGGTTGGGAGGAATCCTACTTGGGATACATATCACAACTATGGATTTGTTGGCCTTTTCGAGTGGTGAATTTCACATCAAGTTCCACCTACGAAACAAGGTTGATAATTTTACATGGAGCCTGGTTGCGCTCTATGGGGCTGCCCAACATGAGCATAAGTCTGCCCTCACTAGTAGAAAAAGGCCCATTTGTCCCGGTTCCAGAGGCACATTTGTCCCGACTAAAGGGTCAGGACTAAAGCCCAATACCTTTAGTCCCGGCCCGCCTACGAACCGGGATAGATGGGGCTCCACGTGGCCGCTGCAGCTTGCTGTTGGGGAACGTAGCAGAATTTTTAAAATTTTCTACGCATCACCAAGATCAATCTATGGAGTCATCTAGCAACGAGGGAGAGAGGAGTGCATCGACATACCCTTGTAGATCGCGCGCGGAAGCGTTCAAGAGAACGGGGTTGATGGAGTCGTACTTGTCGTGATCCAAATCACCGATGACCTAGCGCCGAACGGACGGCACCTCCACGTTCAACACACGTACGGTTGGGAAGACATCTCCTCCAACTTGATCCAGCAAGGGAGAAGGAGAGGTTGATGAAGATCCAGCAGCACGACGGCATGGTGGTGGAAGCAATGGTGATCTCGGCAGGGCTTCGCCAAGCTCAGGGAGAGGGAGGAGTGTCACGGGAGGGAGAGGGAGGCGCCAGGGGCTAGGGTGCGGCTGCCATCCCTCCCTCCACTATATATAGGACCCCAGGGGAGGCGCCGGCCCTAGGAGATTGAATCTCCAAGGGGCGCTGAAGGAAATATGCCCTAGAGGCAATAATAATGTTATTATTTTATTTCCTTATATCATGATAAATGTTTATTATTCATGCTAGAATTGTATTATCCGGAAACACAATACTTGTGTGAATACATAGACAAACTAAAACGTCACTAGTATGCCTCTACTTGACTAGCTTGTTACTCAAAGATGGTTATGTTTCCTAACCATAGACATGTGTTGTCATTTGATTAACGGGATCACATTATTAGGAGAATGATGTGATTGACATGACCCATTCCATTAGCTTAGCACCCGATCGTTTAGTATGTTGCTATTGCTTTCTTCATGACTTATACATGTTCCTATGACTATGAGATTATGCAACTCCCGTTTGCCGGAGGAACATTTTGTGTGCTACCAAACGTCACAACGTAACTGGGTGATTATAAATGAGCTCTACAGGTGTCTCCAAAGGTAAATGTTGGGTTGGCGTATTTCGAGATTAGGATTTGTCACTCCGATTGTCGGAGAGGTATCTCTGGGCCCTCTCGGTAATGCACATCACATAAGCCTTGCAAGCATTGCAACTAATGAGTTAGTTGCGAGATGATGTATTACGAAACGAGTAAAGAGACTTGCCGGTAACGAGATTGAACTAGGTATTGATATACCGATGATCGAATCTCGGGCAAGTAACATACCGATGACAAAGGGAACAACGTATGTTGTTATGCGGTGTGACCGATAAAGATCTTCGTAGAATATGTGGGAGCCAATATGAGCATCCAGGTTCCGCTATTGGTTATTGACCGGAGACATGTCTCGGTCATGTCTACATTGTTCTCGAACCCGTAGGGTCCGCACGCTTAAAGTTTCAATGACAGTTATATTATGAGTTTATGAGTTTTTATGTAACGAAGTTAGTTCGGAGTCCCGGATGTGATCACGGACATGACGAGGAGTCTTGAAATGGTTGAGACATAAAGATTGATATATTGGACGGCTATATTCGGACACCGGAAGTGTTCCGGGTGATTTCGGAGAAAACCGGAATGCCGGAGGGTTACCGGAACCCCCCTCCCCCCGGGAGAAGTAATGGACCATATGGGCCTTAGTGGAGAGAGAGAGGAGCAGCCAGGGTGGGCAGCGCGCCTCCTCCTCCCGGTCCGAATTGGACTAGGAGGGGGGGGGGCGGCGCCCCCCTTTCATTCTCCCTCCCCCCTTCCTTTCCCCCTCCTAGTAGGAGTAGGAAAGAGGGGAGTCCTACTCCTACTAGGAGGAGGACTCCTCCTCCTTGGCGCGCCATAGGGCCGGCCGGCCTCCTCCCCTTGCTCCTTTATATACGGGGTCAGGGGCACCCCTAGACACACAAGTTGATCCACGTGATCGTTTTCTTAGCCATGTGCGGTGCCCCCTTCCACCATAATCCTCAATAATATTGTAGCAGTGCTTAGGCGAAGCCCTGCGACGGTAGAACATCAAGATCGTCACCATGCCATCGTGCTAACGGAACTCTTCCCCAACACTTTGCTGGATCGGAGTCCGGGGATCGTCATTGAGCTGAACGTGTGCTAAAACTCGGAGGTGCCGTAGTTTCGGTGCTTGATCGGTCGGGCCGTGAAGACGTACGACTACATCAACCGCGTTGCCATAACGCTTCCGCTGTCAGTCAACAAGGGTACGTAGATCACACTCTCCCCTCTCGTTGCTATGCATCACCATGATCTTGCGTGTGCGTAGGAATTTTTTTGAAATTACTATGTTCCCCAACAGGGGCGGCGGCCAAGGGTGGTGGAGTGCCCTCAAGCCAAGTGGGGCGCCCCCACCCCTAGGGTTTCCAACCCTAGGCGCAGGGGAGGCCCATGGGGGGGGGCGCACCAGCCCACTAGGGGCTGGTTCCCCTCCCACTTCAGCCCATGGGGCCCTCCGGGATAGGTGGCCCCACCCGGTGGACCCCCGAGACCCTTCCGATGGTCCCGATACAATACCGATTACCCTCGAAACCTTCCCGATGGCCGAAACTTGACTTCCTATATATAAATCTTCACCTTCGGACCATTCCAAAACTCCTCGCGACGTCCGGGATCTCATCCGGGACTCCGAAAACTTTTGGGTTACCGTATGCTAATATCTCAACAACCCTAGCATCACTGAACCTTAAGTGTGTAGACCCTACAGGTTCGGGAGACATGCAGACATGACCGAGACGACTCTCCGGTTAATAACCAAAAGCGGGATCTGGATACCCATGTTGGCTCCCACATGCTCCTTGATGATCTCACCGGATGAACCACGATGTCGAGGATTCGATCAATCCCGTATACAATTCCCTTTGTCAATCGGTACGTTACTTGCCCGAGACTCGATCGTCGGTATCCCAATACCTCGTTCAATATTGTTACCGGCAAGTCACTTTACTCGTACCGTAATGCATTATCCCGTGATCAACCACTTGGTCACATTGAGCTCATTATGATGATGCATTATCGAGTGGGCCCAGAGATACCTCTCCGTCATACGGAGTGACAAATCCCAGTCTCGATTCGTGCCAACCCAACAGACACTTTCGGAGGTACCTGTAGTGTACCTTTATAGTCACCCAGTTACGTTGTGACGTTTGGCACACCCAAAGCACTCCTACGGTATCCGGGAGTTGCACAATCTCATGGTCTAAGGAAATGATACTTGACATTCGGAAAAGCTATAGCAAACGAACTACACGATCCTTGAGCTATGCTTAGGATTGGGTCTTGTCCATCACATCATTCTCCTAATGATGTGATCCCGTTATCAATGACATCCAATGTCCATAGTCAGGAAACCATGACTATCTTTTGATCAACGAGCTAGTCAACTAGAGGCTCACTCGGGACGTGTTGTGGTCTATGTATTCACACATGTATTACGATTTCCGGATAACACAATTATAACATGGACAATAGACAATTATCATGAACAAAGAAATATAATAATAACCATTTTATTATTGCCTCTAGGGCATATTTCCAACAGTCTCCCACTTGCACTAGAGTCAATAGTCTAGTTACATTGTGATGAATCGAACACCCATGCAGTTCTGGTGTTGATCATGTTTTTCTCTAGGGAGAGGTTTAGTCAACGGATCTGCCACATTCAGGTCCGTATGTACTTTACAAATATCTATGTCTCCATTTTGAACACTTTCACGAATGGAGTTGAAGCGACGCTTGATATGCCTGGTCTTCCTGTGAAACCTGGGCTCCTTGGCAAGGGCAATAGCTGCAGTGTTGTCACAGAAGAGAGTCATCGGGCCCGACGCATTGGGTATGACTCCTAGGTCAGTAATGAACTCCTTCACCCAGATTGCTTCTTGTGCTGCCTCCGAGGCTGCCATGTACTCCGCTTCACATGTAGATCCCACCACAACGCTTTGCTTGCAACTGCACCAGCTTACTGCCCCACCATTCAAAATATACACGTATCCGGTTTGTGACTTAGAGTCATCCAGATCTGTGTCGAAGCTAGCATCGACGTAACCCTTTACGACGAGCTCTTCGTCACCTCCATAAACGAGAAACATATCCTTAGTCCTCTTCAGGTACTTCAGGATATTCTTGACCGCTGTCCAGTGTTCCATGCCGGGATTACTTTGGTACCTTCCTACCAAACTTACGGCAAGGTTTACATCAGGTCTGGTACACAGCATAGCATACATGATAGACCCTATGGCCGAGGCATAGGGGACGACACTCATCTTTTCTCTATCTTCTGCCGTGGTCGGGCATTGAGCCGTGCTCAATCTCGTACCTTGCAATACAGGCAAGAACCCCTTCTTTGACTGATCCATTTTGAACTTCTTCAATATCTTGTCAAGGTACGTACTCTGTGAAAGACCAATGAGGCGTCTCGATCTATCTCTATAGATCTTTATGCCTAATATATAAGCAGCTTCTCGAAGATCCTTCATTGAAAAACACTTGTTCAAGTAGGCCTTTATGCTTTCCAACAATTCTATATCATTTCCCATCAACAGTATGTCATCCACATACAATATGAGAAATGCTACAGAGCTCCCACTCACTTTCTTGTAAATGCAGGCTTCTCCATAAGTCTGCGTAAACCCAAACGCTTTGATCATCTCATCAAAACGAATGTTCCAACTCCAAGATGCTTGCACCAGCCCGTAGATCGAGCGTTGGAGCTTGCACACCTTGTCATATCTCATAGTCATAGAATGCGGCAATTGCTAACATGATTCGGACTGACTTTAGCTTCGCTACGGGTGAGAAAGTCTCATCGTAGTCAACCCCTTGAACTTATCGATAACCCTTAGCGACAAGCCGAGCTTTATAGATGGTTACATTACCATCCGCGTCTGTCTTCTTCTTAAAGATCCATTTATTTTCTATGGCTCGCCGATCATCGGGCAAGTCAGTCAAAGTCCATACTTCGTTTTCATACATGGATCCTATCTCGGATTTCATGGCTTCCAGCCATTTATCGGAATCCAGGCCCGCCATCGCTTCTTCATAGTTCGAAGGTTCACCGTTGTCTAACAACATGATTTCCAAGACAGGGTTGCCGTACCACTCTGGTGCGGAACGTGTCCTTGCGGACCTACGAAGTTCAGTAGCAACTTGATCTGAAGTTTCAGGATCATCATCATTAACTTCCTCTCTAATCAGTGCAGGCACTTCAGGAACAATTTCCTGAGCTGCGCCACTCTCCGATTCAAGAGGTAATACTTCATCAAGTTCTACTTTCCTCCCACTTATTTCTTTCGAGAGAAACTCTTTCTCTAGAAAGGATCCATTCTTGGCAACAAAGATCTTGCCTTCGGATCTGAGGTAGAAGGTATACCCAATAGTTTCTTTAGGGTATCCTATGAAGACACATTTTTCCGACTTGTGTTCGAGCTTTTCAGGTTGAAGTTTCTTGACATAAGCATCGCATCCCCAAACTTTTAGAAACGACAGCTTAGGTTTCTTCCCAAACCATAATTCATACGGTGTCGTCTCAACGGATTTCGACGAAGCCCTATTTAAAGTGAATGCGGCAGTCTCTAAAGCATAGCCCCAAAATGACAGCGGTAAATCGGTAAGAGACATTATAGATCGCACCATATCCAATAGAGTGTGATTATGACGTTCGGACACACCATTATGCTGAGGTGTTCCAGGTGGCATGAGTTGTGAAACTATTCCACATTTCCTTAAGTGTGTGCCAAATTCGTGAATCAAGTATTCTCCCCCACGATCTGATCGCAAGAACTTGATTTTTCTGTCATGTTGATTCTCAACCTCACTCTGAAATTCCTTGAACTTTTCAAAGGTCTCAGACTTGTGTTTCATTAAGTAGACATACCCATATCTACTCAAGTCATCAGTGAGGGTGAGAACATAACGATAGCCACTGTGAGCCTCAACACTCATTGGACTGCACACATCAGTATGTATGATTTCCAATAAGTTGTTGCTCGCTCCATTGTTCCTGAGAACAGAGTCTTGGTCATTTTACCCATGAGGCATGGTTCACACGTGCCAAATGATTCGTAATCAAGAGACTCCAAAAGCCCATCTGCATGGAGCTTCTTCATGCGTTTGACACCTATGTGACCAAGGCGGCAGTGCCACAAGTATGTGGGACTATCATTATCAACCTTACATCTTTTGGTATTCACACTATGAATATGTGTAACATTACGCTCGAGATTCATTAAGAATAAACCATTCACTAGCGGAGCATGACCATAAAACATATCTCTCATATAAATAGAACAACCATTATTCTCGGATTTAAATGAGTAGCCATCTCGAATTAAACGAGATCCTGATACAATGTTCATGCTCAAAGCTGGCACTAAATAACAATTACTGAGGTTTAAAACTAATCCCGTAGGTAAATGTAGAGGTAGCGTGCCGACAGCAATCACATCGACCTTGGAACCATTCCCGATGCACATCGTCACCTCGTCCTTTGTCAGTTTCCGCTTATTCTGCAGCTCCTGCTTTGAGTTACAAATGTGAGCAACCGCACCGGTATCAAATACCCAGGAGCTACTACGAGTACTGGTAAGGTACACATCAATTACATGTATATCACATATACCTTTAGTGTTGCCGGCCTTCTTGTCCGCTAAGTATTTGGGGCAGTTCCGCTTCCAGTGAACACTTCCCTTGCAATAAAAACACTCAGTCTCGGGCTTGGATCCATTCTTTGGCTTCTTCCCGACAGCTTGCTTGCCGGGCGCGGAAACTCCCTTGCCGTCCTTCTTGAAGTTCTTCTTACCCTTGCCTTTCTTGAACTTAGTGGTTTTATTCACCATCAACACTTGATGTTCCTTTTTGATTTCCACCTCTGCTGATTTCAGCATTGAATACACCTCAGGAATGGTCTTTTCCATCCCCTGCATATTGAAGTTCATCACAAAGCTCTTGTAGCTCGGTGGAAGCGACTGAAGGATTCTGTCAATGACCGCGTCATCCGGGAGATTAACTCCCAGCTGAGTCAAGCGGTTATGCAACCCAGACATTCTGAGTATGTGCTCACTGACAGAACTATTTTCCTCCATCTTACAGCTGAAGAACTTGTCGGAGACTTCATATCTCTTGACCCGAGCATGAGCTTGAAAAACCATTTTCAGCTCTTAGAACATCTCATATGCTCCGTGTCTCTCAAAACGCTTTTGGAGCCCCAGTTCTAAGCTGTAAAGCATGCCGCACTGAACGAGGGCGTAATCATCAGCACGTGACTGCCAAGCGTTCATAACGTCTTGGTTCTCTGGGATGGGTGCGTCACCTAGCGGTGCTTCTAGGACATAATCTTTCTTGGCAGCTATGAGGATGATCCTCAGGTTCCAGACCCAGTCCGTATAGTTGCTGCCATCATCTTTCAGCTTGGTTTTCTCTAGGAACGCGTTGAAGTTGAGGGCAACATTAGCGTGGGCCATTTGATCTACAAGACATAGTGTAAAGATTTTAGACTAAGTTCATGATAATTAAGTTCATCTAATCAAATTATTCAATGAACTCCCACTCATATAGACATCCCTCTAGTCATCTAAGTGAAACATGATCCGAGTCAACTAGGCCGTGTCCGATCATCATGTGAGACGGACTAGTCAACATCGGTGAACATCTTCATGTTGATCGTATCTTCTATACGACTCATGCTCGACCTTTCGGTCTTCCGTGTTCCGAGGCCATGTCTGTACATGCTAGGCTCGTCAAGTCAACCTAAGTGCATTGCGTGTGTAAATCTGGCTTACACCTGTTGTATTCGAATGTTAGAATCTATCACACCGGATCATCACGTGGTGCTTCGAAACAACGAACCTTCGCAACGGTGCACAGTTATGGGGAACACTTTCTTGAAATTATCACGAGGGATCATCTTATTTAAGCTACCGTCGTTCTAAGCAAATAAGATGCAAAACATGATAAACATCACATGCAATCAAATAGTGACATGATATGGCCAATATCATTTGCCCCTTTTGATCTCCATCTTCGGGGCTTCATGATCATCGTTGTCACCGGCATGACATCATGATCTCCATCATCATGATCTCCATCATCATGATCTCCATCATCATGTCTTCTTGAAGTTGTCTCGTCATCTATTACTTCTACTACTATGGCTAATGCTTTAGCAATAAAGTAAAGTAATTACATGACGTTTATGTTGACATGCAGGTCAAAAATAAATTAAGACAACTCCTATGGCTCCTGCCGGTTGTCATACTCATCGACATGCAAGTCGTGATTCCTATTACAAGAACATGATCAATCTCATACATCACATATATCATTCATCACATCCTTTTGTCCATATCACATCACACGGCACATGCTGCAAAAACAAGTTAGACGTTCTCTAATTGTTGTTGCAAGTTTTTACGTGGCTGCTATAGGTTTTTAGTAAGAACGTTTCTTACCTACGCCAAAACCACAACGTGATATGCCAATTTCTATTTACCCTTCATAAGGAACCTTTTCATCGAATCCGATCCTACTAAAGTGGGAGAGACAGACACCCGCCAGCCACCTTATGCAACTAGTGCATGTCAATCGGTGGAACCAGTCTCGCGTAAGCGTACGTTTAAGGTCGGTCCGGACGGCTTCATCCCACGATGCCGCCGAATCAAGATAAGACTAGTAACGACAAGCAAATTGACAATATCCAGGCCCACAACTGCTTTGTGTTCTACTCGTGCATAGAAACTACGCATAGACCTAGCTCATGATGCCACTGTTGGGGAACATAGCAGAATTTTTAAAATTTTCTACGCATCACCAAGATCAATCTATGGAGTCATCTAGCAATGAGGGAGATAGGAGTGCATATACATACCCTTGTAGATCATGCGCGAAAGCGTTCAAGAGAACGGGGTTGATGGAGTCGTACTCATCGTGATCCAAATCACCGATGACCTAGCGCCGAACGGACGGCACCTCCGCGTTCAACACACGTACGGTTGGGAAGACATCTCCTCCAACTTGATCCAGCAAGGGGGAAGGAGAGGTTGATGAAGATCCAGCAGCACGAAGGCGTGGTGGTGGAAGCAACGGTGATCTCGGCAGGGCTTCGCCAAGCTCAGGGAGAGGGAGGAGTGTCACGGGAGGGAGGGGGAGGCGCCAGGGGCTAGGTTGCGGCTGCCCTCCCTCCCGCCCACTATAAATAGGACCCCAGGGGGGGCGCCGGCCCTAGGAGATTGAATCTCCAAGGGGGGGGGGCAGCGGCCAAGGGGGGTGGAGTGCCCCCCAAGCCAAGTGGGGCGCCCCCACCCATAGGGTTTCCAACCCTAGGCGCAGGGGAGGCCCATGGGGGGGGGGGCACACCAGCCCACTAGGGGCTGGTTCCCCTCCCACTTCAGCCCATGGGGCCCTCCGGGATAGGTGGCCCCACCCGGTGGACCCCCGGGACCCTTCCGGTGGTCCCGGTACAATACCGATTACCCCCGAAACCTTCCCGATGGCTGAAACTTGACATCCTATATATAAATCTTCACCTATGGACCATTCCAAAACTCCTCATGACGTCCGGGATCTCATTCGGGACTCCGAACAACTTTCGTGTTACCGTATGCTAATATCTCAACAACCCAAGCGTCATCGAACCTTAAGTGTGTAGACCCTACGTGTTCGGGAGACACACAGACATGACCGAGATGACTCTCCGGTCAATAACCAACAGCGGGATCTGGATACCCATGTTGGCTCCCACATGCTCCTTGATGATCTCATCGGATGAACCATGATGTCGAGGATTCGATCAATCCCGTATACAATTCCCTTTGTCAATCGGTACGTTACTTGCCCGAGACTCGATGGTCGGTATCCCAATACCTCGTTCAATCTCGTTACCGGCAAGTCACTTTACTCGTACCGTAATGCATGATCCCGTGATCAACCACTTGGTCACATTGAGCTCATTATGATGATGCATTACCGAGTGGGCCCAGAGATACCTCTCCGTCATACGGAGTGACAAATCCCAGTCTCGATTCGTGCCAACCCAACAGACACTTTCGGAGATACCTGTAGTGTACCTTTATAGTCACCTAGTTACTTTGTGACGTTTGGCACACCCAAAGCACTCCTACGGTATCCGGGAGTTGCACAATCTCATGGTCTAAGGAAATGATACTTGACATTCGGAAAAGCTATAGCAAACGAACTACATGATCCTTGAGCTATGCTCAGGATTGGGTCTTGTCCATCACATCATTCTCCTAATGATGTGATCCAGTTATCAATGACATCCAATGTCCATAGTCAGGAAACCATGACTATCTTTTGATCAACGAGCTAGTCAACTAGAGGCTCACTAGGGACGTGTTGTGGTCTATGTATTCACACATGTATTATGATTTCCGGATAACACAATTATAGCATGAACAATAGACAATTATCATGAACAAAGAAATATAATAATAACCATTTTATTATTGCCTCTAGGGCATATTTCCAACACTTGCCCAGGCAGGAGGGCCTTTAGTCCCGGTTGGTGTTACCAACCGGGACAAAAAAGCATCCACGCGTCAGCAGTTCAGGGGCTGGGTGTTTTGGTTTTTTTAAGGGGGGGAGGGGGGTTCGGGGGTTTTGTAGGGTTAATTTGGGGGTTTCATATATTGTGTTAGCTAGCTAATAGATAGAAGTGACCTCTCTTATCTCCGTGATTGGTCGACGCTACATGCTATACGTATAGAGAGAACTCGCGAGACGCTAGCTACTAAGCAAATGAAGGAAACCGTTAAGTACACAAGATCATCATGAACATATACAAATACAAGTGATCGACTTCCTCCTTCTCCGAGAGATTGATCGAACAACAAGTTTTCTTATATCTATCCGACGCTACTAGCTACATATATACAATATAAGATCTCTTACAATCCCTAACATCTGAAGTCAAGTTCCACATGGTATTCTCCGGATTTATTGATGACGTGGTCAAGAAAGAATCCCGCGATTTCCTCTTGAATTGCTATTATGCGATCTTGTGGTAGGAGATCATCCCGCATCTGCCAAATCTAAATTGAAGAAGAAGGTCAATACATGTGTATGAATGAAACTCAACACAAATGATGGTAATAAAATAAAATTGTGAATAATTTTGCTTACGCACTTCATTTTTTTCCAGAGTAGCCTCGCTTATTCTTGGTCGTCTCATTGTAGATGAACTCGCAAATATAGTATCCACAGAAATCAGTCCCGACTTCCTGCCACAAGAACTTTACGAGAAATAGAGGTTAATCAAAGTAATAAGCAAGCATGCTAAATGGTATTGATGAAACTAGTTAGAATCAATGGGAGATGCGCGGAACTAGGTAGTAGTACTTACTTTCGGGTGTTTAAATTTCAGCTCGGTCGGCAATCCCGGAGAAATTGCGGTGAACTCTTTCCAAACCGGGCCAGACAAAGAGAATAATTACGTGATATCAGAAAATGAACAAAGTTGCCGATATGGTGCGATAATGATCGATTTAACTTACTTTTGGAGCATCTCAGTCATGTCTGCATAGTCCTCGGGATCTTTTCATCTCGATTCTAAGACAATTATACTAGTCCCTGCTCAAGCTTAATCTCTAGGAGAATAAAGTGGTAGCTGCGCACGCATGCATAACTAGTCAGTTACATTACTATAACCTCGAGTAATGAGGGAAACCGAATGTGCACAAGACAGTAACACTCACTTGAAGTTGTAAGGTAAGAGTATTTTATCTTTGCTTTGATTTTTGAGCAACGATTGCAGCAAGTTGTCCTCGGTATCCGCGACTCTATTTTTAACCGTTCATTCATGTATGATATTTGGGTTAATGAACCCGATGTCATAGATTTGTGCTTTTCTGCATTCAACGATCTTCAGTCTGCATAATATAGTGAGGATAATTATATATACATGCAACGAAAGAGCTTAGCTATATATAGAGAGACTTAATTACGGGAAGTAGTACTTACAGACAGTAGCAAGCCACGAGTGATTTGTCGAGGGCCTTTAGAATGTAGAACTGGAAAAACTCATCAACATTAACAGTTAACAGTTCTTGTACAATGAAGTCGTGGTCCTCTTTAATTCTCATCGACAAAGCATCCTTCCTAGACTCCCTGCAGATTTTCATGTACCATTGATGGAATCTTCGCATCATCATTGTGAGAGGACTTCCATCTTTGACGGAGGCTTCCCGCACTGGTATTTGAATTCGTCCACCTCCATTGTATCAAAATGTGCATCGTCAGGTAGGTAATCACCAGGATTGGTACCGGGCAACATCCCCGACAGATTTGCGACAATGTCGCTAGACACCTTGAGCGGGGGGCACGATTGGTTCTTCTGTTCTCTGAGCTAGGGAATTTTTTCCCACTTCTTCGATCTGCTAACCTTTTGTCACTTGAAGTAGTTCCTGACCGCCGCACATCTTCATTTGTATTTTTAAGACAGCGGACATGGTTGTCATCGGGCGGAGATGATGATGGTCGCTTCAGGGCATAGTGCGCTTCAGTTTCACCGGATCTATCTTCTCCTCCGGAGGTGGATGTTTCATAGCTCTTCGCATTTCAAAGAAGTCCTTCACTTGGGCTTCACAGATCTACACGTTTTCCTCCTCGGTCATTTCGTATGGTAACTTCTCTACATGCTTGAGAGATGGACCGAATGTGTATTGCTTCCAGCCTCTGGCTGTACTTGGGACATGACATCTTTTCAATAGCATCAACCTTGGCTCTATCAACTTCAATACCTGTTTCAGAAACTTTATGCCCCAAGACAATACCTTCATTAACCATAAAGTGGCACTTTTCCCAATTCAAGACAAGATTAGTTTCTTCACATCTCTGCAAAACTCGATCAAGATTGCTCAAGCAATCATCAAAAGAAGATCCATAGACGGAAAAGTCGTCCATGAAAACCTCACAAATATTTTCACAAAAGTCAGAGAATATAGCCATCATGCATCTTTGGAAGGTAGCAGGTGCATTACATAAACCAAAAGGCATACGTCTATAAGCAAAAGTACCAAAAGGGCATGTAAAAGTAGTCTTAGATTGATCTTTAGCCGACACAGGTATTTGAGAGAAACCAGAATAACCATCTAGAAAGCAGTAATGTGTATGTTTGCATAATCTTTCTAGAATTTGATCGATAAAAGGTAAGGGGTAATGATCTTTCTTAGTAGACTTATTTAATTTGCGGAAATCAATTACCATCCTATAACCTGTAATAATTCTTTGTGGAATCAATTCATCTTTATCACTAGGAACAACAGTAATACCTCCCTTCTTAGGGACACAATGAACAGGACGTACCCACTGACTATCAGCAATGGGATAAATTATACCTGCCTCCAGAAGCTTTAGTATTTCTTTTCTTACCACTTCTTTCATTTTAGGATTCAGACGTCGTTGAGGATCATGAACTGGTTTGGAATCTGCTTCCAAATTTATTTTATGTTGACATAGAGTGGGACTAATGCCCTTAAGATCATCAAGAGTATATCCCATAGTAGCACGGTGCTTCTTCAGAGTTTTCAATAATCTTTCTTCTTCATGCTCTGAAAGGTTAGCACTAATAATAACATGATATATCTTCTTTTCATCAAGATAAGCATATTTAAGATTATCAGGCAATGGTTTAAGCTCAAACACGGGATCACCCTTAGGTGGAGGGGGATCCCCTAGGATTTCAACAGGCAAATAGTGTTTCAGAATAGGTTCCTGTTTAAAGAATACTTCATCTATTTCCCTTCTTTCATTCATAAACATATCATTCTCATGGTCTAGCAAATATTGTTCTAAAGGATCACTAGGAGGTATGGCAATAGAAGCAAGACCAATAATTTCATCCTTACTAGGCAATTCTTCTTCACGGTATTGTTTACTAAATTTAGAGAAATTAAATTCATGAGTCATATCATCCAAGCCAATAGTAACAACATCCCTTGTGCAATCTATGGTAGCATTAATAGTATTTAAGAAGGGTCTATCAAATATAATGGGACAAAAGCTATCTTGTGGGGAACCAAGAACAAGAAAATCAGCAGGATATTTAATTTTCCCACACAAGACTTCAACATCTCTAACAATTCCCATTGGTGAAATAGTATCTCTATTAGGAAGTTTAATAGTAACATCAATTTCTTCTAACTCAACAGGTGCAATGTCATGCATAATTTCTTTGTATAAGTCAATAGGTATTGCACTAGCACTAGCACCCATATCACATAAGCCATGATAACAATGATCTCCTATTTTAACAGAAATAACGGGCATAACTACCACAGGTCTAGGTTTATCTGTATCACGGTGTTTAGCAATTCTAGCAGTTTCATCACAGAAATAAATAACATGCCCATCTATATTATAAGACAAGAGATCTTTAACAATAGCAATATTAGGTTCTACTTTAACTTGCTCAGGAGGTGTATATGTTTTAATATTGCTTTTACGAACCATAGTTGAAGCTTTAGCATGATCCTTTAAACTAACAGGGAAAGGTGGTTTCTCAGCATAACAAGTAGGAACAATAGGATCATTATAAGTGACAGTATTTTCTTCAACTTTAATAGGTGCATCTACTTTTACTTCTATGGGAGGATGATATTTAAACCACTTCTACTTAGGGAGCTCAACATAAGTAGCAAAATATTCACAGAAAGAATCTACTATCTCAGAATCAAGTCCATATTTAGTGCTAAACTTACGGAAAATATCGGTATCCATAAAAGATTTAACACAATCAAACTTAGGTGTCATACCTGACTCCTTACCTTTGTTGAGATCCCAATCTTTAGAGTTGCGTTTAATTCTATCCAATAAATCCCATCTAAATCCAATAGTCTTCATCATAAAAGAGCCAGCACAAGAAGTATCGAGCATGGTGCGATTATTTTCAGGAAGCCGAGCATAAATTTTTTGAAGAATTGTTTCTCTTGGGAGCTCATGATTGGGGCATGAATATAACATTGCTTTAAGCCTCCCCCAAGCTTGAGAGATGCTTTCTCCTTCGCGAGGCCAAAAATTATATATATAATTGCGATCACGATGAACAAGATGCATAGGGTAATACTTTTGATGAAATTCCAATTTCAATCTTCTATAGTCCCATGATCTCGTATCATCACATAGCCTATACCATATCAATGCGTCTCCCTTCAAAGATAAAGGGAAGACCTTCTTCTTAGGAACATTATCGGGTATACCTACAAGCTTAAATAATCCACAAACTTCATCCACATATATTAGGTGTTCATCAGGATGCTTTGTTCCATCTCCTGTAAAAGGGTTAGCTAGCAGTTTTTCTATCATACCCGAAGGATACTCATAAGGAATTTCATTTTCAATAGGTTTAGTAGGTTGAGGAGCAAATCTTTGCTCTACTGGTCGGGGTGAAGATACCCCGAACAAGCCCCTCAGAGGATTACTTCCATAGTAACAAGTGACAGTAAATTTCATCACACTATATAAATTTTTCCTTACCAAATTCCACCTACCGAAGGCGCTTCACTCCCCGGCAACGGCACCAGAAAAGAGTCTTGATGACCCACAAGTATAGGGGATATATCATAGTCCTTTCGATAAGTAAGAGTGTCGAACCCAACGAGGAGCAGAAGGAAATGATAAGTGGTTTTCAGCAAGGTATTCTCTGCTAGTACTGAAATAAGTGGTAACAGATAGTTTTGTGATAAGATAATTCGTAACGAGCAATAAGTAACAAAAGTAAATAAAGTGCAGCAAGGTGGCCCAATCCTTTTTGTAGCAAAGGAAAAGCCTGGACAAACTCTTATATAAGGAAAAGCGCTCCCGAGGACACATGGGAATATCGTCAAGCTAGTTTTCATCACGTTCATATGATTCGCGTTCGGTACTTTGATAATTTGACATGTGGGTGGACCGGTGCTTGGGTGTTGTTCTTACTTGAACAAACATCCCACTTATGAATAACCTCTATTGCAAGCATCCGCAACTACAACAAAAGTATTAAGGTAAACCTAACCATAGCATGAAACATATGGATCCAAATCAGCCCCTTACGAAGCAACGCATAAACTAGGGTTTAAGCTTCTGTCACTCTAGCAACCCATCATCTACTTATTACTTCCCAATGCCTTCCTCTAGGCTCAAATAATGATTAAGTCTTATGTAGTCGACGTTCACGTAACACCACTAGAGGCTAGACAACATACATCTCATCAAAATATCGAACGAATACCAAATTCACATGACTACTAATAGCAAGACTTCTCCCTTGTCCTCAGGAACAAACGTAACTACTCACAAAGCATATTCATGTTCATAATCAGAGGGGTAATAATATGCATAAAGGATCTGAGCATATGATCTTCCACCAATTAAACCAACTAGCATCAACTACAAGGAGTAATTAACACTACTAGCAACCTACTAGCACCAATCCCGGACTTGGAGACAAGAATTGGATACAAGAGATGAACTAGGGCTTTGAGATGAGATGGTGCTGATGAAGATGTTGATGGAAATTGCCCTCTCCCGATGAGAGGAGCTTTGCTGATGACAATGACGATGATTTCCCCCTCCGGGAGGGAAGTTTCCCCGGCAGAACAGCTCTGCCGGAGCCCTAGATTGGTTCCGCCAAGGTTCCGCCTCGTGGCGGCGGAGTTTCGTCCCGAAAGGTTGCTTCTTATTTTTTTTCTCGACAAAAGACTTCATAGAGGAGAAGATGGTCATCAAAGAGCCACCAGGGGGCCCACGAGGTAGGGGGTGTGCCCTAGGGGGGGGGGCGCCCCCACCCTCGTGGAAAGGGTGTGGGCCCCCTGGTCTTCATCTTTGGCGAGGATTTTTCATTATTTATTATAAGGTATACCGTGGAGTTTCAGGACTTTTGGAGTTGTGTAGAATAGGTCTCTAATATTTGCTACTTTTCCAGCCTAGAATTCTAGCTGCCAGCATTCTCCCTCCTTATGTAAACCTTGTAAAATAAGAGAGAATAGCCATAAGTATTGTGACATAATGTGAAATAACAACCCATAATGCAATAAATATCGATATAAAAGGATGATGCAAAATGGACATATCATGGAGCCTGTCGTGCCTCATGTTCGTCCAGGGTGCTCAGGAGTCCCGAGGGCCTGTGTGAGCTCGTCGTTCTCTCTGTCGGGAACGAACATCCCTTGTTGCGCTGCGGCGATATACTTCTAAAGCTTCTTGACGGGTATTTCCAGTTGCTCATTCGTCCAAACACACTTCCCTGTTTCAGGGCCCAAGGTTCCCCAACCCTAAAAAACCAAGTCCCTGAATGGTCTGGCCAGTGGAATGTCTCTGGTTCGACCCCTTTAGCAAGCAGGTCATACTCAGCCTTGTCCCAGAACGGCTAGGCTTTGAGGTAGCCACCTGACCCCGTGTGATGGTGATGCTCCTTCTTTGCAGCATTTATCTTGTTTGTCGCTGACATCTTCTTACTCTTCTCCGATGTCTTGTAGGACACAAATGCGGGCCACTGATCTCTTATCTTCTCAAATCGGCCGGTGAATTCTGGAGTCTTCCCTTCGTCGAGAAACGTTGATTTCAACTCATTCTTCCACCTCCGGGATAGATCCGCAATCTTCTTAAGAGCATGAGGCTTGACCAATGGCTCTATAACTGGCTTCTCCGGATCCTCCTCTGACGGTAGGGTGAAATTTGCCTTCGGCGTGGTCCAAAGATCATCTTTCTGTCTATCCTTGACATAAGACACTTGAGGGTCTTCGTTCTTAGGCTTATTCCATTAGTGGATGCTGATCGGGATCATGTCCCTAACAAGAACCCCGCACTGAGCAGAAAATGCTTCCTTGGTCTGGCTGGGTTCAGTCAGTTGGCCATCGCCCGCGATTGCTATGATCGTGAACCTTTCATCGTGGCGCAACCTTTTCTTCGGGCCTCGTATCATTACCGAAGTTTGGCTTGATCCATAGGGCTAGAAAAGAAGAAAGAAGAGAGTTAATATATGTACATACCAAAACAATTAATGCATCAATTAGCTAGTCAACATAGGCTTAATTAATATATATACCTCGCCGGACTTTGGAACCGCTCCCTGCTCCGTACTGTCACCGGAGCCGTCATCACGGTGGCCTTCTTCCATTGGCATTCGGTCACCGGAGCCATCATGATCATTTCCTTCTCCATTGTTCGATCACCGGAGCCTGTTTCACCCTCTCCTTCCAGACCATCGGTGTCGCTGAGATACAACATGACATCACCTCCGCCGAAGATTGTACCCCCCAACAACTGTTCTTTTTCCAAGTCTCTTTGTTGATCCATAGTTTCTGCATATATTACAACATGGCAATTAATATACGAACATGACAGATGGATATATTAGTTGCAAACATAGACCTAGCTAGCTTGACGCTTCTACGGTTCGGGGTGGCCTCGACAACGCTTCTAGGGTTTGGGGTGGCCTCGATGCTTGTAGGATTTAACAAAATGGTGCCATTCTGGATGTGCAGAAAATGGTTCCTATTTTTCCTGATCTCATCTACCCTTCTATATGTCACGTTGTCTAGTGTCAAAGGATTCAAGAAAACCATGGCTTCATCATTAGGCAAAAGTAACAGGCGCATGATGGTACGAAGCTCTCCAAAGTTATTTTGGAACGGAGTCCCGGATAGGATAATTCGCTTTTTGTTATGAAGTTCAGCAAGAGCCTTCCGAATATCGCTATTTGGAAGGTCTTTGCCTAACTTCATAGCAAAAAGCGGATTATCTTATCCGGGACTCCGTTCGAGAATAACTTTGGAGAGCTTCGTACCATCATGCGCAGATTATTTCCGGCTAATGATGAAGCCATGGATTTCTTCAATACTTTGACACAAGACAAGGTGACATAGAGAACGTTACGTAGATGAGATCAGAAAAAATGGATCAACTTGTGCACATCCATAATGGGGGCATTCTTGAAAAATCTCTTATAAATATCGACCCCCCTCATGTCGAAGTTATAAGGGAGGGGGTATATCGACCCCTCCCCCTCATGTAGAAGTTATCGGGGAGGGGGTATATATCGATAACGATGACATACATACATGGAAAAAATGTTATCGGGGAGGGGTATATCGACCCCCTCATGTCGAAGTTATCTGGGAGGGGGTATATATCGACAACGACGAAATAGATACATGGAAAAAATGTTATCGGGGAGGGGTATATCGACCCCCCCTCATGTCGAAGTTATCGGGGAGGGGGTATATCGACCCCCCTCATGTTGAATATATGTTTTTTTTGCGAAATCATGTTGAATATATGTTGAATTCCCGAGAGAGTTAGGGTGTTCTAACACGGCACTACACGATATATATAGGTAAAAGGGGATAACATCCGGTATATCGCCCCCCTCATCCCGTAATGTTCGGGGATAACATCCGGTGATGTTCATATATCATCTTATATCATCATATCATCATCATCATCTACTATAAAAAGATTGACATATCATTCGCATATGAACATACAAACATTTGGATATTCTACAATAATATCACCAAAAAAAATCTATTAACATAAAAAATTCTAACTTTTGCATATGAACATACATACATAAAATTCTCCATTACACAATTCAACTTGAACAAAGGAAAGAAAATAAAAAAACAGGGGCGTGGCCAGAGTGCGGGCGACATCGGCGTCGGGGCGGGCGGCGGCGTTGGCGCGCGAGGGGGACGGAGGAGAGTAGGGGGAACGGCGAGGTGTGTCTAACAGTTCATGGGGAGCGGTGGCGAGGTCGGGGCAGGGCTCGGCGACGGCTGCGAGGTCGGAGCAGGGTGCAGCGAGCTTGGGGCAGGGGCGACGGCGATGACGGAGACAGAGGACGGGGGCGGGACAGCCTGGCGGCGTCGAGGACCTCGGCGTCGTCGGGCGGCAACTGGTGATGAAATGTGAAAAAACGGTAAGTGTTGGCTTATATAGCAAAGGCTTTGGTCCCTGTTCGTGGCACCAACCGGGACCAATGCCCACCTTTGTTCCCGGTTTGTGCCACCAACCGGGACCAAAGTTGGGCATTGGTCCCGGTTGGTGCCATGATACGTCTCCAACGTATCTATAATTTTTGATTGTTCCATGCTATTATATTACCTGTTTTGGATGTTTAATGGGCTTTAATATGATCTTTTATATTATTTTTGAGACTAACCTATTAACCGGAGGCCTAGTGCCAGTTTCTATTTTTTTTGCCTATTTTAGAGTTACGCAGAAAAGGAATACCAAACGGAATGAAACCTTCGCGTTGATCTTTCTTGGACCAAAAGCAAACTAGAAGACTTGGAGTTGAAGTCTGGAACACCACTAGGCGACCACGAGGCAGGAGGGCGCGCCCAGTGGGGTAGGCGCGCCCCCCACCCTCGTGGGCCCCTCATAGCTCCACCGACGTACTTCTTCCGCCTATATGTTTTGTGGTGCTCCTGGATGTTTTCAGGGTATATGAGTATATATAGGAGGAAGAAGTAGGTTGGTTGAGCCACGAGAGGCCAACGAGGGGGGAGGGCGTGCCCAGGGGGTAGGTGCGCCCCCTGCCTCATGGACTCCTTGTTTGTTTCTTGACGTCCACTCCAAGTCCTCTGGATCACGTTTGTTCCAAAAATCACGTTCCCGAAGGTTTCATTCCGTTTGGATTCCGTTTGATATTCCTTTTCTGCGAAACACTGTAATAGGCAAAAAAACCAGCAATTTGCACTTGGCCTTGGGTTAATAGGTTAGTCCCAAAAATAATATAAATGTGTAAAATAAAGTCCATTAACATCCAAAAAAGATAATAAAATAGCATGGAACAATCAAAAATTATAGATACGTTGGAGACGTATCAAGCATCCCCAAGCTTAATTCCTGCTCGTGCTCGAGTAGGTAAATGATAAAAATAGAATTTTTGATGTGGAATGCTACCTAACATAATTCTCAATGTAATTCTTCTTTATTGTGGCATGAATATTCAGATCCGAAAGATTCAAGACAAAAGTCTCATAATGACATAAAAATAATAATACTTCAAGCATACTAACTAAGCAATTATGTCTTCTCAAAATAACATGACAAAAGAATGTTCATCCCAACAAAATCGTATAGTTTGGTCATGCTACATTTTCATCACACAAGAATGCTCTCATCATGCACAACCCCGACGACAAGCCAAGCAATTGTTTCACACTTTAGTAATCTTAAACTTTTTTCAACTTTCACGCAATACATGAGCATGAGCCATGTATATAGCACTATGGGTGGAATAGAATATGATGATGGGGGTTATGTGGAGAAGACAAAAAAGGAGAAAGTCTCACATCGATGTGGCAAATCAATGGGCTAAGGAGATTCCCATCAATTGATGTCAATGCAAGGAGTAGGGATTGCCATGCAATGGATGCACTAGAGCCATAAATGTATGAAAGCTCAACAAAAGAAACTAAGTGGGTGTGCATCCAACTTGCTTGCTCATGAAGACCTAGGGCATTTGAGGAAGCCCATTGTTGGAATATACAAGCCAAGTTCTATAATGAAAAATTCCCACTAGTACATGAAAGTGACAAAACAAGATACTCTCTATCATAAAGATCATGGTGCTACTTTGAAGCACAAGTGTGGAAAAAAGGATAGTGGCATTGCCCTCCTTTTTTGGGACAATGCTCTATTAATGATGATCATCACACTTCTATTTATTTACAACTCAATGATTACAACTCGATACTAGAACAAAGTATGACTCTATATGAATGCCTCTGGCGGTGTAACGGGAAGGGCAATGAATAATGAGTGACATGTATGAAAAACTATGAACGGTGGCTTTGCCACAGATACGATGCCAACTACATGATCATGCAAGGAAATATGACAATGATGATGTGTGTCATGATAAATGGAACGGTGGAAAGTTGCATGGCAATATATCTCGGAATGGCTATGGAAATGCCATAATAGGTAGGTATGGTGGCTGTTTTGAGGAAGATATAAGGAGGTTTATGTGTGACAGAGCGTATCATATCATAGGGTTTGGATGCACCGGTGAAGTTTGCACCAACTCTCAAGGTGAGAAAGGGCAACACACGGTACCGAAGAGGCTAGCAATGATGGAAGGGTGAGAGTGCGTATAATCCATGGACTCAACATTAGTCATAAAGAACTCACATACTTATTGCAAAAATCTACAAGTAATCAAAAACCAAGCTTTACGCGCATGCTCCTAGGGGGATAGATTAGTAGGAAAAGACCATCACTCGTCCCCGACCGCCACTCATAAGGAATACAATCAAATCACACCTCATGTTTCAAATTTGTTACACAACGGTCACTATACATGCATGCTACGGGACTTGCAAACTTCAACGCAAGTATTTCTCAAATTCACGACAACTCAACTAGCACACTCTAATATTACCACCTTTATATCTCAAAACAATTATCAAGTATCAAACTTCTCCTAGTACTCAATGCACTTTTTATGAAAGGTTTTATTATACCGATCTTGGATGCCGATCATATTAGGACTAAATTCATAAACAAAGCAAATTACCATGCTGTTCTAAGGGACTCTCAAAATAACATAAGTGAAGCATGAGAGATCAATAATTTCTATAAAATAAAACCACCACCATGCTCTAAAAGATATAAGCGGAGCACTAGAGCAAAATTATCTAGCTCAAAAGGTATAAGTGAAGCACATAGAGTATTCTAATAAATTCCGATTCATGTGTGTCTCTCCCAAAAGGTGTGTACAGCAATGATGATTGTGGTAAACTAAAAAGCAAAGACTCAAATCATACAAGATGCTCCAAGCAAAACACATATCATGTGGTGAATAAAAATATAGCTCCAAGTAAAGTTACCGATGGACGAAGACGAAAGAGGAGATGCCTTCCGGGGCATCCCCAAGCTTAGGATTTTGGTTGTCCTTGAATTTTACCTTGGGGTGCCTTAGGCATCCCCAAGCTTAGGCTCTTGCCTCTCCTTGTTCCATAATCCATCAAATCTTTACCCAAAACTTGAAAACTTCACAACACAAAACTTAAAAGAAAATCTCATGAGCTCCGTTAGTAAAAGAAAAAACAAACCACCACTTCAAGGTACTGTAATGAACTCATTATTAATTTATATTGGTGTTAAACCTACTGTATTAAAACTTTTCTATGGTTCATAAACTCTATTACTAGCCATAGATTCATCAAAATAAGTAAACAACACACAAAAATTCTAAAATAAATTTCTGGGCTTGAGGAATTTATCTATTAATCATGTTAAAAAGAATTAACTAAATAGCACTCTCCAGTAAAAAATGGCAGCAAATCTCGTGAGCGCTAAAGTATCTGTTTTTTTTACAGCAAGATCACAAAGACTTTCCCCAAGTCTTCTCAAAGGTTCTACTTGGCCCAAACACTAATTAACAACATAAAACCACATCTAAACAGAGGCTAGATGAATTATTTATTACTAAACAGAACCAAAAATCAAAGAACAAAAATAAAATTGGGTTGCCTCCCAACAAGCGCTATCGTTTAACGCCCCTAGCTAGGCATAAAAGCAAGGATAGATGTAGGTATTATCATCTTTGATAGGAAATTCTTCAATAGAACACTTATAACCCTTAGGAGTTTCCTTCTTTCTATTAATGATTAACCTTTTAGGCAAGAAATCAAGAAAATCATTTGTAGCAAAAGGTTCCTTAATAATAGGGAGAATGTTGGGGTGAACACTTATGGATTTGAGATCCGCATTTTCCTTACTAGAAGTTTCACCCTTATTTTTAGAAACGTATAGTAGTTTGGCAACTTTGGTAGGAGGATTGGAAGTATTTCTTATGGCAGAACAAGCGGACCCCAAGTTGGTAATAATACCCTCAAGCTTATCAATTCTTGTGGAATCTTGGTCTATTCTTTCATTAACTATGGGTTCTTTTTCTTTAAAAAAATTCAGAGTAACTCCTAGATCCATATTGGGTAATTTGGTGTGGATCTTTTTATCCAAATTCTCAATCAATTCCAAAGTGGCAACTTTATTTTCGATAATATCGAGCCTTTGCATAACATGTTCCAAAGTTAACATAGTTCCATTAAGCAAGAGAGGTGGTGTGCCAAACAAATCTATCATTGCATTATAAGAATCAAAAGTGTGGCTACCCAAGAAATTTCCTCCAGTAATGGTATCAAGAATATATCTATTCCAAGGAATGATGCCTACATAAAAATTGCGAAGAAGAACGGAAGTAGATTGCTTCCTAGTAGATCTATTTTGCGCATTGCAAATTCTGTACCAAGCATCTTTTAGATTTTCTCCCTCCCTTTATTTAAAATTAAGGACCTCATTCTCGGGAGACAAATGAGTAGATAAAGTACTACCCATAACGACGAAGCAAGCGAAAGAAAAAGCGAACGGAAAAAGAGGGCGAATAAAATGGCAAGGGTGAAGTGGGGGAGAGGAAAATGAGAGGCAAATGGTAAATAATGTAATGCGATGGATAAGAGTTTGTGATGGGTACTTGGTATGTCTTGACTTGTGCGTAGACTCCCCGACAACGGCGCCAGAAATCCTTCTTGCTACCTCTTGAGCACTGCGTTGGTTTTCCCTTGAAGAGGAAAGGGTGATGCAGTAAAGTAGCATAAGTATTTCCCTCAGTTTTTGAGAACCAAGGTATCAATCCAGTAGGAGGCCACACGCAAGTCCCTCGTACCTACACAAACAAATAAGAACCTCGCAACCAATGCGATAAAGGGGTTCTCAATCCCTTCACGGTCATCAAGAGAGTGAGATCTGATAGAGATGATAAGATAATATTTTTGGTATTTTTATGATAAAGATTCAAAGTAAAGATTGCAAAATAAAATAGATTGGAAACTTATATGATAAAAGATAGACCCGGGGGCCATAGGTTTCACTAGTGGCTTCTCTCAAGATAGCATAAGTATTATGATGGGTGAACAAATTACTATCGAACAATTGATAGAAAAGCGAATAATTATGAGAATATCTAGGCATGATCATGTATATAGGCATCACGTCCGTGACAAGTAGACCGACTCCTGCCTGCATCTACTACTATTACTCCACACATCGACCTCTATCCAGCATGCATCTAGAGTATTAAGTTCATAAGAACAGAGTAACGCATTAGGTAACATGACATGATCTAGAGGGATAAACTCAAGCAATATGATATAAACCCCATCTTTTTATCCTCAATGGCAACAATACAATACGTGTCGTTTCCCTTCTGTCACTGGGATCGAGCATCGCAAGATTGGACCCAAAGCTAAGCACTTCTCCTACTGCAAGAAAGATCAATCTAGTAGGCCAAACCAAACTGATAATTAGAAGAGACATGCAAAGATAACCAATCATGCATAAAAGATTTCAGAGAAGAATCAAATATTGTTCATAGATAGACTTGATCATAAATCCACAATTCATCGGATCTCAACAAACACACCGCAAAAAGAGTTACATCGAATAGATCTCCAAGAAGATCAAGGAGAACTTTGTATTGAGATTCAAAGAGAGAGAAGAAGACATCTAGCTAATAACTATGGACCCGAAGGTCTGAAGTAAACTACTCACAGATCATCGGAGGGGCCATGGAGTTGATGTAGAGGCCCTCCGTGATCGATGCCCCCTCCGGCGGAGCTCCGGAAAAGGCCCCAAGATGGGATCTCTTGGGTACAGAAGGTTGCGGCGGTGGAAATAGGGTTTCGTGGTGCTCCTGGATGTTTTCTGGGTATATGAGTATATATAGGAGGAAGAAGTAGGTCGGTTGAGCCACGAGGGGGAGGGCGTGCCCCCTGCCTCATGGACTCCTCTTTTTTTCTTGACGTGCACTCCGAGTCCTCTAGATCACGTTTGTTCCAAAAATTACGTTCCCGAAGGTTTCATTCCGTTTGGATTCCATTTGATATTCCTTTTCTGCGAAACACTAAAATAGGAAAAAAACAACAATTTGCACTGGGCCTTTGGTTAATAGGTTAGTCCCAAAAATAATATAAAAGTGTAAAATAAAGCCCATTAACATCCAAAACAGATAATATAATAGCATGGAACAATCAGAAATTATAGATACGTTGGAGACGTATCAAGCCTAAGCTTGGGGATGCCCAAGGCACCCCAGGGTAAAATTCAAGGACAACCAAAAGCCTAAGCTTGGGGATGCCCCGGAAGGCATCCCCTTATTCGTCTTCGTCTATCGGTAAGTTTACTTGAGCCTATATTTTTATTCACCACATGATATGTGTTTTGCTTGGAGCGTCTTGTATGATTTGAGTCTTTGCTTTTTAGTTTACCACAATCATCCTTGCTGTATACACCTTTTCGAAGAGCCACGCGTGAATCAGAATTTATTAGAATACTCTATGTGCTTCACTTATATCTTTTGAGCTAGATAATTTTTCTCTAGTGCTTCACTTATATCTTTTTACAGCACGGTGGTGGTTTTATTTTATAGAAATTATTGATCCCTCATGCTTCACTTATATTATTTTGAGATTCTTTTAGAACAGCATGGTAATTTGCTTTGGCTATAAAATTAGTCCTAATATGATGGGCATCCAAGATGGGTATAATAAAAGCTTTCATAAAGTGCGTTGAATACTATTAGACGTTTGATTATTTATGATTGTTTTGAGATATGAAGATGGTGATATTAGAGTCATGCTAGTTGAGTATTTGTGAATTTGAGAGATAGTTGTGTTATAGTTTGTGATTCACATAGCATGCACGTATGGTGAACCATTATGTGATGAAGTCAGAGCATGATGTATTTATTGATTGTCTTCCTTATGAGTGGAGGTCGGGAATGAGTGATGGTCTTTTCCTACCAATATATCCCCCTAGGAGCATGCACGTAGTACTTTGTTTTGATAACTAATAGATTTTTGCCATAAGTATGTGAGTTCTTTATGACTAATGTTGAGTCCATGGATTATACGCACTCTCACCCTTCCAAAATTGTTAGCCTCTCTAGTACCGCGCAACTTTCTCCCGTACCATAAACCCACCATTTACCTTCCTCAAAATAGCCACCATACCTACCTATTATGGCATTTCCATAGCCATTCCGAGATATATTGCCATGCAACTTTCCGCCGTTCCGTTTATTATGACATGCTCCATCATTGTCATATTGCCTTGCATGATCATGTAGTTGACATAGTATTTGTGGCAAAGCCACCGTTCATAATTTTTCATACATGTCACTCTTGAATCATTGCACATCCCGGTACACCGCCAGAGGCATTGACATAGAGTCATATTTTTTTCTAAGTATAGAGTTGTAAGTAAATAAAATTGTGATGATCATCATTATTAGAGCATTG
Organism: Triticum urartu; assembly: GCF_056163025.1. Classification (NCBI taxonomy): domain Eukaryota; kingdom Viridiplantae; phylum Streptophyta; class Magnoliopsida; order Poales; family Poaceae; genus Triticum; species Triticum urartu. The sequence continues at coordinate 501,285,277 of NC_141877.1, forward strand.
TCCCAGTGAGGAAAGGATGATGGAGACTATGTTTCCCCCACAAGTCGGGATGATACTCCGGACGAAAAAAGAGGTCATAAAAAAGATAAAATGCCCAAATAAAAATATGAGAGAAAAAGAGAGAAGGGACAATGCTACTATCCTTTTACCACACTTGTGCTTCAAAGTAGCACCATGATCTTCATGATAGAGAGTCTCCAATTTTGTCACTTTCATATACTAGTGGGAATTTTTCATTATAGAACTTGGCTTGTATATTCCAATGATGGGCTTCCTCAAAATGCCCTAGGTCTTCGTGAGCAAGCGAGTTGGATGCACACCCACTTAGTTTCTTTTTGAGCTTTGATACATTTATAGCTCTAGTGCATCTGTTGCATGGGAATCCATACTCACTCACATTGATATCTATTGATAGGCATCTCCATAGCCCATTGATACGCCTAGTTGATGCGATACTATCTTGTCTTTTTTTGTCTTCTCCACAACCACCATTCTATTCCACCTATAGTGCTATGTACATGGCTCATGCTCATGTATTGCGTGAAGATTGAAAAAGTTTGAGAACATCAAAAGTATGAAACAATTGCTTGGCTTGTCATCGGGGTTGTGCATGATTTAAATTTTTTGTGTGATGAAGATAGAGCATAGCCAGACTATATGACTTTGTAGGGATAGCTTTCTTTAGCCATGTTATTTTGAGAATACATGATTACTTTGTTAGTATGCTTGAAGTATTATTATTTTTATGTCAATATTAAACTTTTGTTTTGAATCCTTCGGATCTGAACATTCATGCCACAACAAATAAAATTACATTGATACGCCAAAAATTCTGTTTTTAGCATTTACCTACTCGAGGACGAGTAGGAATTAAGCTTGGGGATGCTTGATACGTCTCCAACGTCTCCAACGTATCTATAATTTTTGATTGTTCCATGCTATTATATTATCTGTTTTGGATGTTTAATGGGCTTTAATATGCTCTTTTATATTATTTTTGGGACTAACTTAATAACTGGAGGCCTAGTGCCAGTTTCTATTTTTTTGCCTATTTTAGAGTTTCGCAGAAAAGGAATACCAAACGGAATGAAACTTTCGTGATGATCTTTCTTGGACTAAAAACAAACCAGAAGACTTGGAGTTGAAGTCTGGAACGCCTCGAGGCAGGAGGGCGCGCCTAGGGGGGGTAGGTGCGCCCCCACCCTCGTGGGCCCCTCGTAGCTCCACCGATGTACTTCTTCTGCCTATATATACTCTTATACCCTAGAAACAATGCGGAGAGCCACGAAACCACTTCTCTATCGCCGCAACCTTCTGTACCCATGAGATCCCATCTTGGGGCCTTTTCCGGCGATCTACCGGAGGGGGAATCGATCACAGAGGGCTTCTACATCAACACCACACTACTAGAAAAAGGGCTGCTAGTGGCACACCTGTTTTCGCTACTAATGGCGCACTACATGTGCACCACTAGCACCACGCCATTAGATTTTTTTACTAATGGCGCACCACCGGTGCGCCATTAGTATCTGGTATACTAATCGCGCACCACAGGTGCGCCATTAGTATAGCCCACGGTGCGCCATTAGTATCTGGTATACTAATGGCGCACCACGCAGGAGTGCGCCATTAGTAGCAATTTTTTTCAATTTTTTATTAATTTTTTTCAAATTTATTTCAAAAAAATTCAATTTTTTTATTTTTTTCTTAATCTCGGGTCACTATGGCTTAATCTCGGGTCAATATGCTTAATCTCATGTCAAATCACACTCTGTGGTCAAACTTCCCGGAAGGTCACCCATCCTCAAACTACTCTGTCCCGAGCATGCTTAACTTCGTAGTTCTATCCAACCCGAGCACCACCTCACTTCACAAGCACTTGTTGATATATCTATCATATCAATCCTATTAAACCTTGTTGATGTCTAGGACTTAGTTCATGAGTATGATGAAATTTTGAAAAAATATTTAAAACTTCCCGGTCATATTACGTATCATATTTTGAAAAATAATTCAATTTTTTTTCGAAACCAATTTTTTTTTCTGTTACTAGTGGCGCACCTAGCGTACGGTGCGCCACTAGTAAGTTTGAATTTTTTTGAATTTTTTGCCTCCGGATCTTAAAAGCCCCGTAACTCTTTTCTGTTATGTTTTTGGGGATTTTGAAAATGTTTAACAGGGTAATGGCGCACCACACCCACAGTGCGCCATTACTAGTTTTGAAAAAAAATAAAACAAATTCTGAATTTTTTTTTGAAAAAAACTTAGTAATGGCGCACCAGTTGACAGTGCGCCATTACTAGTTTTAACTAGTAATGGCGCACTGTCCACTGGTGCGCCATTACTAGTTTTGAAAAAATAAATAAAAAAATTGAAAAAAATTTACTAGTGGCGCACCGTGGATGTGGTGCGCCATTACTAGTTTAACTAGTAATGGTGCACTATCCACTGGTGCGCCATTACTAGTTTTGAAAAGAAATGAATTTTTTTTTGTTACTAATGGCGCACCGTGGATGTGGTGCGCCATTAGTATTTGGACACTAATGGCGCACCTACACATGGTGCGCCATTAGTATATACTAATGGCGCACCACATGTCTGGTGCGCCATTAGTGGCCATATCATCTATAGCCCTTTTCCTAGTAGTGCCATTGCCTCTCCGATGAAGCATGAGTAGTTTACCACGGACCTTCAGGTTCATAGTTATTAGCTAGATGGCTTCTTCTCTCTCTTTGATTCTCAATACAAAGTTCTCCTCGATGTTCTTGGAGATCTATTCGATGTAATATTCTTTTGTGGTGTATTTGCCGAGATCCGATGAATTGTGGGTTTATGAACAAGATTATCTATGAATATTATTTGGTTCTTCTCTGAATTCTTATATGCATGATTTGATATCTTTGCAAGTCTCTTCGAATTATCGGTTTGGTTTGGCCTACTAGATTGATCTTTCTTGCAATGGGAGAAGTGCTTAGCTTTGGGATCAATCTTGTGGTGTCCTTTCCCAGTGACAGTAGGGGCAGAAATGCACGTATTGTATTGTTGCCATCGAGGATAAAAAATGGGGTTTATATCATATTGCTTGAGTTTATCCCTCTACATCATGTCATCTTACTTAATGCGTTACTCTATTCTTATGAACTTAATACTCTAGATGCATGCTGGATAGCGGTCGATGTGTGTAGTAATAGTAGTAGATGCAGAATCGTTTCGATCTACTTGACACGGACGTGATGCCTATATTCATGATCATTGCCCTAGATATCTTCATAATTATGCAGTTTTCTATCAATTGCTCGACAGTAATTTGTTCACCCACCGTAATATATGCTCTCTTGAGAGAAGCCACTTGTGAAACCTATGCCCCCGGATCTCTTTCTTATCATATTGCATCTCTTTTATTTACATCGCACCTCGTTTACTATTTTGCAATCTTTACTTTCCAATCTATACACAAAAATACCAAAAATATTTATTTTACTATCTTTATTAGATCTCACTTTTGCGAGTGACCGTGAAGGGATTGACAACCCCTTTATCGCATTGGTTACAAAGTTCTTGATTGTTTGTGCAGGTACTAGGTGACTTGTGCGTTGTCTCGTACTGGATTGATACCTTGGTTCTCAAAAACTAAGGGAAATACTTACGCTACTTTGCTGCATCCCCCTTTCCTCTTCAAGGTAAAACCAACGCATGCTCAAGAGGTGGCATGCCACGAACCGGGACCAAAGGTGGGCATTTATCCCGGTTCGTGGCACCAACTGGGACCAATGGCCTGCGCCTACCAAAGCCGCGGTGCGATGGGGTGTTTAGTCCCACCTCGCTAGCTGAGGAGCGCCCACACCTGTTTATAAGAGTTGCCCCACCATCTCTCTCGAACTCCTCTGAACTGCAGGCCTATGGGCCTAATCTCACACTGCTATTCGTGTGGGCCTGCTGGGTCTTCTGTGGGGCCGAATCCTGGCCCAACTAGCCGGGTTTCTAGTCGTATTCACGTCGTGGTGGCTCAGTAGGTGGGATTTTGTTCATCTGTTTTTTGTTTTCTTATTTTTGCTTTTTTTTGGTAGTTTTCCAGTGATTCTTTTTGCTATTAGGTCGCAAAAATTATAGACTTTATGTTAGTGCCATTAATTTTCGAATTTGAATAGCTTAAATTTGAATTTTTTAAATTTGTGTGAATCACTAGTTGGTGAATAACTTTACTATAAAAATAGATTTTTGAGTGATTCTTTTTCCTGCTATTTAATATTATTGTGTTTTATCATTATATTAAATTTGTTAATTTTTAGGTTATTTTAAATGTCTGTTTTAATCAAGAACAACTTTTTTATTTAAGTTTGCTATTATAGTTTCTAACAAAAAAATTCTTTATGAAAAATCTTTTTGCCATTAATGTTTTGAACGGAAAATACTTTGATAATTATAGTTGCATAAATTTTATATAATTTTATTTTAAAAAATACTAGAGGTTTATAAAAGCTTTTTAGTTGATTCCATTTGCTATTAGAGTTTTATAAAAGCTTTTTAGTTGATTCTTTTTGCTATTGAAGACTATTACAGTTTTGTTTTAGTTGATCATAACAAAATATTTTAATTGATTATTTTAAGTTAATTCTTTTTTCTGTTAGTTCATTTCCTTTTGCGCTAAATGACCCTAAAATTGAAAAGCACTACAAATGAACTCTGACAAGGTTGAAAGTTGGCATGGTATCATCATTTCACCCTCAAAGCATGTGCTAAAAAGTTTAGAGGGTTACGGCAAAAACTAGATGCACTTCGTGTACAAAACGGGCGAAAACTCATCTGTTACAAAGGGATTTCATTTTTTTAACTTATTTGAACTCCAGACTTTTTGTGTGTTCAATGCACCATTCAAAGCCACATCATCAATTTTCAGCCCTTTCTGACTTCATTTGTTATTTTTCATGCATTTACTGATTTGTTTGAGCTATATGACCCTAAAATTTAAAAGCACTACAAATGAACTCTGAAACGGCTGAAAGCTGGCATGGTATCATCATTTAACCCACATAGCATGTGCTAAAAGTTGATAGGGTTACGACAAAAACTGGATGCACTTCGTGTACAAAACGGGCAATGTCTTTCGAAGTATCAGGGTTTCGGACAAAAACTCATCTGTTACAAAGGGATTTCATTTTTTTGAACTTATTTGAACTCCAAACTTTTTGTGTGTTCAAAATGCACCATTCAAAGACACATCATCAATTTTCAGCCTTTTCTAACTTAATTTGTTATTTTTCATGCATTTACGGATTTTATTGAGCTATATGACCCTGAAATTGAAAAGCACTACAAATGAACTATGAAGATGTTGAAAATTTGCAGGGTATCATCATTTCACCCACATAGCATGTGCTAAAAAGTTGACAGGGTTACGGCAAAAATTGGATGCACTTCGTGTAGAAAACGGACAATCTCTTTCAAAGTATCAGGGTTTCATACGGAAACTCGTCTATTCCAAAAGGCATTTCATTTCTTCACATGTAACTGCAGTGATATTCTAGATCAAAGGCTCTCGGGTACGGGGTCCCGAACTGTGCGTCTAGGCCGGATGGTAACAGGAGGCAAGGGACACGAAGTTTTACCTAGGTTCGGGCCCTCTCGATGGAGGTAAAACCCTACGTCCTGCTTGATTAATATTGATGATACGGGTAGTACAAGAGTAGATCTACCATGAGATCGGAGAGAGGCTAAACCCTAGAAGCTAGCCTATGGTATGATTGTTGTTCTGTATGTTGTCCTACGGACTAAAACCCTCCGGTTTATATAGACACCGGAGAGGGTTAGGGTTACATAAAGTCGGTTACAATGGTAGGAGATCTATATATCCGTATCGCCAAGCTTGCCTTCCACGCCAAGGAAAGTCCCTTTCGGACACGGGACGAAGTCTTCAATCTTGTATCTTCATAGTCCAGGAGTCCGGCTGAAGGTATAGTCCGGCCATCCGGACACCCCCTAATCCAGGACTCCCTTAGTAGCCCCTGAAACAGGCTTCAATGACGATGAGTCCGGCGCGCAGTTTGTCTTCGGCATTGCAAGGCGGGTTCCTCCTCCAAGTACTTCATAGAAGATTTTGAACACAAAGATAGTGTCCGGCTCTGCAAAATAAGTTTCCACATACTGCCATAGAGAGAATAATATTTTCACAAATCTAATCTGCTGACGTATTCCGCAGTGTGACGCACCACGGCCAAGCCTTTATTTGAATCGTTTTATTATCCCACCTCAGCGCGTCATGCGAGGCGGTTTCCTTGGCACGTCTTGTCGAAGCAGAGATCGTGTCCCCTTATTCCGGGATTCTCATCAATACGGGCGTGGGTAACCCAACCGCGCCATTGATTACGGCGCTTGGGGATAAGCGAGTTTTACCAGGCTGGTGAGGATACATAGTTGCGTCCACCCATATAAGGGGATAAGGATCCACCTTTTCACCTACGCCTTGTTCCTCCTTTGCCTATCCATTCTTGTGCACCCGAGCTCCAACGCCCAAGTCCGCACTCCCCACCTCAACCTTCTCCAGCCATGTCCGGAGCGGGAGGCAAGTGGATGGTCTCCTCCGTTACGGAGGGACACATCAAAAGACTAAGGAAGGCCGGATACTTTTCTAACGACATTGCGCACCGGCTTCCTGAAGAGGGGCAGCTCATCCCCACCCCTAGGCCCCATGAGAGGGTGGTGTTCCTCCCCCATTTCCTCCGTGGACTGGGCTTCCCTCTCCACCCATTTGTTCGGGGGCTCATGTTCTACTATGGCCTGGATTTCCACGATCTGGCCCCGAACTTTGTCCTCAACATCTCGGCGTTTATCATCGTGTGCGAGGCTTTCCTCCGCATCCGCCCCCATTTCGGCCTATGGCTCAAGACTTTCAATGTTAAGCCGAAGGTGGTGCGCGGCAACCAGGCGGAGTGCGGAGGCGCCATGGTGGGCAAGATGCCCAACGTCTTATGGCTCGAGGGCTCCTTTGTGGAGACCCTGAAGGGGTGGCAATCGGGGTGGTTTTACATCACCGAGCCGCGCGACCCTGGATGGGTCGCAGCCCCCGAGTTCCGATCCGGACCCCCTACGCGGCTCACCGTCTGGAAGGAGACGGGCCTGTCGTGGGGTAAAAAAGGAGAGCTGACCGGACTCCAAACATGCGTCCAAACCCTTGTGGACAAGAAGCTCAAACTTGTCAATGTAGTCCAGGTTATGCTCATCCGCCGGATCCTCCCGTGTCAACAATGGGCTTTCAACCTGTGGGAGTTCGACCCGGCGCGGCACCGAACTTTGAGCAGGCTCTTCGACATGACATACGGAGATGCCTGGAAGGTGCTTTTCAAGGGCGCCGTGGCCCCCGCATCCGCTACCGAGGATCGCGGATTCAGTACGCAGCGTCACACTCATGCGGTAAGCTGTTTTTACCTTTTATAGGGTATCAGTTTTTCATAGTTTGACTCCATGCGGGATCTAAGCTCCCTTACCTTTGACAGGATTGGCAGGAGACGTCCGGATAGATCAACTGTCCGGCTCCTTTGCCCGAAGGCCCAGGGGACGCTCGTTTGGCGAAGCTGCTGGTTCCGGCACCCCATGTGGTGCCGGAGAAGAAGGCCAAGAAGAAGGCCACGGGGACTCGAAAGAGTTCCCGGCGCATGGAGGTGTCGGATCCCTCATCCGACGACTCCAAGACGCACTCCTCCCATGAAGAAGAGGAGGAGGAAGAAGAAACCCCTCCCCCTCCAGCGGGGGAAGGGAAGAAAAGGATGGCCGCCCCAACTGGGGAGGCCGAAGGGTCCAAGAAGGGGAAAACCCTTCCTCCGGACTACTCCACCGACGCCGACGACGGCGGAGAGGAGTGGCCGCTCAGGGCCAAGCCCCTGGATAAATCGTAAGTATCCGGATACCAGAGAAATTCATAGTATTCCTTTATTACACAGCTTTCCCTTATGTCGAATATGTTTATGCAGCCCACCCAAAGACCGGCTCGACGCGTTGTCGAGCGGTTCACTCGACTCGTCGGATGTGAATTCGCTTCCAACGGCTTCCTCCCCCCGCCCTACGGATGACACCGAAGTGTTGTCCCAACAGGTTCCAAGCGAGGAGGAGGTGGTCGTGGAGGCGCCGCAAGCCGACCTCCCGGACCCCAGGAGTGAAGGGGATAGAACCCCCAGGGCTCCAAGTCCGGCTCTAGGCCGGACACCGCTCCGGAACCTTCAAAGGTTCCAGAGTCCGGCGGGCGACCTCCTTCCAAGAGGAGCAAGCCCATCGTGCCGGTGACCCCCGTCCAACTGGAGGCGCCGGACAATCTGTTGGAGGTGCTCGAAGGCGCCTCCATCGACGAGGAGCACCGCACCATTATGAGTGCGGTGGTCCAGAAGGTTCAGTCCGCCAAGAGCGGACTGACTGAAGCTTGTACTAGCCTTTTAACAGGCTTTGAGGTAAGTAAAGAATGTGTAAATAATATTACTGCATAGACAGGAGCCCCTGATGCTCTGTTTGGCGTTCGGGAAGAAAAGACGAATAGAGGATCAAATAAAATTCGCAGGAGTCTAACAAAAAGGAGTCAATACACGTATGCAGGCTTCTCTACTGGCGTCCGCCGCACTAACTGCGGAAGTGGACATACTAAAGCAGAACCTCGAGCAGTCCGAGCAAGAGCTCGGGCGTGCCAGGAAGCAGCTCGAGGACAAGGAAGGTAAGAAATACCTTGTTTAAATATATATAAAAAAAGGTGCAATTGCAAAAAATGACAGGATTATCATGGCTATTGTAGGGGCCACGTCTGAGGTGGCGACCCTTAAGCAAGCGCTGCTCGAGGCCAAGAAGAGGGCGGCCATGGTGCGCACCGAGCGGGAGAAGTATGAGGCCAAGGTTGGCAAGGTGCGGCAAGAGCTCCAAGCTCTCAGGGAAAAACATGAGAGTTTGGAGCTTGACTCAAAGACGCGAGCGTCCGAGCTCGCGGTGGCTATTGAAAATGCCAAGTCTGCCAAGGCCGAATCCCAGAAGACCCTCCAGGAGTTGGATGAGGTGAAAAAGGTAGCGGCGGGTAAGGCATTCTTTATGCAAAGCAAACACATAAACGTGAGTTACTTGTTACTTACCCGAATCCAGAGCTCTCCAGGAGCATTCACAGATCTTCCCCGTAGCGTGTCCGATGCCGCCGCATTCTATCGAGACGAGGAGGGCAACTCGGCAGAGAAGGTGTTCTGGTCTCAGTATGCTGAGGCCGGACACCCTGTGCCCCTGAGCGACCAGCTGAAGCAACTGGTCGAGCTTCACAATGCGGGCGAACAGGCCATGAAGGGCCTCATAGTTCGGCTGTGGCATGGGGAGGCTCTGCCTAGGAGTTATTTTGGGCTGGTGCGGCGGCTGGTGGGGGCATGTCCAAGGCTCGAAGTCATCAAGCGCTCTGTCTGCATTGAAGGTGCCCGTAGGGCCCTTGCCCGTGCTAAGGTGCATTGGGGCAGGCTGGATGCTGAGAAGCTTGTGAAGGACGGGCCACCGCCGGGGAAGGAGCATCACAAGCCCGAGAATTATTATAAGGATGTTCTGAAGGGTGCCTGCCTTATGGCGGATGAATGTTCCACGGATGTAATTTTTGAGTAAAACTCGGTCGTTTTGTCCTGTGCGCTGAAAACTTGTTCATATGCGCTAAGAAATGCTGTTGGAATTTAAAATATTACCTTCTATGTGGCTGTTTATCAATTCTGAGAGATGGCGAGTCGTCAGCTTCTGCCCCCGTGCCGCTAGTGCTGGGGTGTTCGGGGATAAACCTGAGCACTCTTTTTCCCATGTTTGGGTCCTTCGAGGGAGGCGCTCAGCACAACGAACAAGGTAATCGGACTATAATGCGTGAACACTCTCACTTAGCCATAGAATTCTATAATTTTAAATTTCGGCGAAGCCCCTGGTATTCGGAAGACCGAGTTCAGGGCGCTGTCCACGCCTTGGCCGGACAGAGCCGACTCCTCGCTCTAAGCGGCATAAGTCTTTAGGGACTCAAAAAACCTCTCAAACAGCGACCAGCTCTCGCTTCATCATGACAGTCAGTTTTAGCTTTCTCTACTGAGGTGCTCGACCCAGCTCAACTGGGGCACAGTCGCAGTAGTTCTCCTATTGCTAGCTTAGCCGATATAGCGGAACGTAAGGCACCAAAACATAGGAGCCGGGCAAACCCAACTATTGACCCAAGACTTGATTCGGAGCCGATGCATATAATGCTATAAGTTCGGGGTGCCGCACTTGTTAAAGTGTTCGGACTTCTCACACCATACTGAGGGGTACTAAAGCCCCTGGCGTATTTTGGCCGTACCAAAGTGTACGGGTGCACATGTCGTTAAGGAATATATATTTGTAAAGAAAAAGAGTAATGCAAAAATAGACAGAAGCTATGCATTGTTTATTAAAAAGGGCTGCGATCAAAGCAGAACGATACAAATAATGCAATAAGCAAAAGGTTGGACTATTTAACATGTCCGTTCCAGGGGCAGGCTGCGGAATGGTAAGCGAAACAGGTATAGTGCTCGTGATAGAGACCACCTGGGAGTTCCGTAATGCGGCATGGCTTGTCTGCTTCCCTGGTTCTTGCATCGTTTGTGCGGCAATTGAACTGCCGAACAGGCCTTTAGAAGAGCGGAGTCCTAAAGTAAGAGAAAGTTAAAAATTCGGCAACCCCTGGTGCGGTTTAAGCCATGTTTCGGGCGTGCCGTGATGGTGCCCCTGCCCCAGCACCCATGGTATTTTTAGAGCATAGTTATGTACGCGAAGTACTGGTGTCGTATTTTTGCGAAGGCTGGGGTTGGGGCCGCATTGCTACGCCTGCTCGGAACGTGCCAGGCGGTCTTGTTGTAGGTTACTCCGGGCGCGCTTGATGGTGTCCGGACGTTTAACGGCCGGACTGGAGAACTGCCTGGAGAGGCTGTTTTGTACTTCCGCAGCAAGGGCCGCCGTGTGCTGCTCCGTTCGGAGAGAGCGTTCGGTGTTTCCATTGACCGTAATTACTCCTCGAGGGCCTGGCATCTTGAGCTTAAGGTATGTGTAGTGTGGTACCGCATTGAACTTGGCAAATGCGGTTCGCCCGAGCAGTGCGTGATAGCCACTGCGGAATGGGACTATGTCGAAGATTAGATCCTCGCTTCGGAAATTATCCGGAGATCCGAAGACCACTTCAAGTGTGACTGAGCCTGTACAGTTGGCCTCTACACCTGGTATTACGCCTTTAAAGGTCGTTTTGGCGGGCTTAATCCTCGAGGGATCTATGCCCATTTTCCGCACTGTATCCTGGTAAAGCAGGTTCAGGCTACTGCCGCCGTCCATAAGGACTCTAGTGAGATGAAATCTATCAATAATTGGGTCTAGAACCAATGCGGCGAATCCGCCATGACGGGTGCTAGTGGGATGGTCCCTTCGATCAAAGGTGATCGAGCAGGAGGACCATGGGTTGAACTTTGGGGCGACTGGCTCTATCACGTATACGTCCCTTCACGCACGCTTCTGCTCCCTTTTGGGGATGTGGGTTGCGTATATCATGTTCACCGTCCGCACTTGTGGGGGAAAACCCTTCTGTCCACTGTTGTTCGGCGGCCGGGGCTCCTCGTCATCATCGCTATGCGGCCCCTTGTCTGTATTTTCGGCATTTGACTTGCCTGCCTGCTTGAACACCCAACAATCCCTGTTGGTGTGATTGGCCGGCTTTGTGGTGGTCGAGTATTCGGTCCAAACTGGATGGGCCCCTAGGATTTCTTTTGAATGGCCTTTTCCGCTGACCGGATTTATAGCCTCTGAATCCGGCATTAACTGCCGTATCCTCAGCATTGTCGCCGTCAGTGCGGCGCTTCTACTTGTTGCGACGCGACCTGCCACTACTGTCCATGGTATCCGAATTACCAGGGTTCTTGGTCAAATTGTTGCTACGAGCAAGCCAGCTGTCTTCTCCCGCGCAAAAGCGGGTCATGAGTGTCGTGAGTGCTGCCATAGATTTCGGCTTTTCCTGTCCAAGGTGCCGGGAAAGCCACTCATCACGGATATTGTGCTTGAAGGCTGCTAGGGCCTCAGCGTCCGGATAGTCGACTATTTGATTTTTCTTTGTTAGGAACCGTGTCCAGAATTGCTTGGCCGATTCCTCTGGCTGCTGAATTACGTGGCTTAGGTCATCGGCGTCTGGTGGTCGCACATAAGTGCCCTGGAAAAGTTCGAGGAATGCAGCTTCTAGGTCCTCCCAACAACCGGTTGATCCTGCTGGCAAGCTGTTAAGCCAATGCCGAGCTGGTCCTTTAAGCTTGAGTGGGAGGTATTTGATGGCGTGGAGATCATCGCCGCGGGCCATGTGGATATGAAGGAGATAATCCTCGATCCATACCGCAGGATCTGTTGTGCCATCATATGATTCGATGTTTACGGGTTTGAAACCCTCGGGGATTTGATGATCCATTACTTCGTCTATAAAGCATAGTGGGTGTGCGGCGCCTCTGTACTGGGCTATATCACGACGTAGCTCCAGTGAGCTTTGTCTACTGTGTTTGGCCCTACCGGATTTGTGTCCGGCGTGATGGTTACCGTCTCGAGTCATGGGGCGCCCAAGCGATCCGTAGATCGATCTTGTTTGCCTTGCCTTGTCCTCCAACATATCTCGCAGGTCTGGCGCATTTTCCCGTGCCTTGGTACGGGGTGCGGCTTGAGTGGAGGGCCGAGAGGCCTCTCTGTCACGGCCACGAGGTGGCCGGTCGGCCGTATCAAGTGCTGGTGATGTAGGTTTAAGTGCTTCCTCCTCTAATCGGGGTAGCAACCTGCGCTTTGGGTAGCTCTTGGAGGGGCGTTCGAGTTTATGCTCTTCGGCCGCAAGGACTTCAGTCCATCTGTCGACTAGCAAATCTTGATCAGCTCTAAGTTGTTGTTGTTTTTTCTTGAGGCTTCTTGCCGTGGCCATAAGCCTGCGTTGAAAACGCTCTTGCTCGACGGGATCCTCTGGCACGACGAATTCGTCATCATCGAGGCTTGCCTTGTCTTCGGAGGGAGGCGTATAGTTATCGTCCTTGACCTCTCTGTCTGCCGCTCTCTCGTGAGGGCTGGCTTCTCCATCCTCCTGTGCTGAATCTTGCTGGAGGGGGTTTTCTTCGGCGCTCTTCGGAGTATTATTATCTCCCGTGCTGGAGTCACCGTATTTTCTTTGGCGGGATTCTGAGCGGCGCCGCTGACGCCGGCACTTAGGCTGTTTCTTGGAGGGGTCATCCTCCGCTGTTCCATCGCCGTCTCCTTCTTTTGCGGTGTCCACCATGTATATGTCATATGACGAGGTGGCTTTCCAGGGCCCAATAGGCGCTGGTTCTTCATCGTCTCCTGCATTGGCGTCCAAACTGTTGATGTCTTTGAAGTCGAAGTCGAGCATGTCGGTTAAATCGTCGACAGTGGCTACAAGTTGGGTGGTGGGTGGGCTTTGAATTTCTTCATTGTCCGTATCCCAACCTTGCTGACCGTAGTCCGGCGAGGGCTCTCCTGATAAAGAGAGAGACTTTAGTGTCTTCAGAATATCACCGAAAGGCGAGTGCTGAAAGATGTCCGCGACAGTAAACTCCATGATTGGCGCCCAATCGGATTCGATCGGTAGGGGCGCGGAGGGTTCGGAGTCCGGAGAGGAGTCCGGCTCCTTGGAGTCACGAGTCCTGCGGAGTGCGGGGCTGGTGTTCGGCTCGATCGCCGTCGGGTTCGCAGCCCCCGAGGCGGCATCCAACCACCCATCCTCGATCAGCGCAGTTGGCTCCGAATTACGGGTCGAAGCCGATACGGGTGCGGCCTCCAGGGCACTGTTCGGCGGCAGAGCTAGATCATGCTCGTCGTGACAGTGCGGCGCGCTCAGCAGTGGCTCGAATCCGTCGAGGATCAAGTCATCGCGGATGTTAGCCGTGTAGTTTAAACTTCCAAATCTGACCTGACGGCCAGGGGCATAGCTTTCGATCTGCTCCAGATGGCCAAGTGAATTGGCCCGCAGTGCGAAGCCGCCGAAGACGAAGATCTGTCCGGGAAGGAAGGTCTCACCCTGGACTGCATCGCTATTGATGATCGTAGGAGCCATCAAGCCTAATGGCGACGACACAGAGGAACTCTCAATGAAAGCACCAATGTCGGTGTCAAAACCGGTGGATCTCGGGTAGGGGGTCCCGAACTGTGCGTCTAGGACGGATGGTAACAGGAGGCAAGGGACATGAAGTTTTACCCAGGTTCGGGCCCTCTCGATGGAGGTAAAACCCTACGTCCTACTTGATTAATATTGATGAGATGGGTAGTACAAGAGTAGATCTACCACGAGATCGGAGAGGCTAAACCCTAGAAGGTAGCCTATGGTATGATTGTTGTTCTGTATGTTGTCCTACGGACTAAAACCCTCCGGTTTTTATAGACAGCGGAGAGGGTTAGAGTCACATAAAGTCGGTTACAATGGTAGGAGATCTATATATCCGTATCGCCAAGCTTGCCTTCCACGCTAAGGAAAGTCCCTTCCGGACATGGGACGAAGTCTTCAATCTTGTATCTTCATAGTCCAGGAGTCCGGCTGAAGGTATAGTCCGGCCATCCGGACACCCCCTAATCCAGGACTCCCTTAATCATCATAATAGTTGTGGAGAGAAAGTCTTCACTTTTTTTTTGCTTGTGTCCTTTGCTTATTGCATCGTAACCATGGATATTCTTCATCGCTTAGCATGGTGATTAGGTCAGCCTTGACTTTGAAGGGAGGAATTTCATGAAACTTTTCATAATCTTCAGACATGTCTGTCTTGCCCTCCAATCCCATGATGCATCTTTATCCTGAAAGAACGATATGGCGCTTTGGCTCATCGTATGATGTATTCGCTTCCTTATATTTTACTTTTCTTGGTTTGGTAGACATGTCCTTCACATAGAAAACCCGCGCCATATCATTGGCTAGGACGAATGGTTCGTCTGTGTACCCAAGATTATTCAGATCCACTGTTGTCATTCCATACTGTGGGTCTACCTGTACCCTGCCTCCTGACAGATTAATCGATTTGCACTGAAACAAAGGGACCATAAAATCATTTCCGTAGTCAAGTTCCCATATGTCCACTATGTAACCATAATATGTGTCCTTTCCACTCTTGGTTGCTGCATCAAAGCAGACACTGCTGTTCTGGTTGGTGCTCTTTTGATCTTGGGCGATCATGTAAAATGTATTCCCACTTATCTCGTATCCTTTGTAAGTCAATACAGTCGAAGATGGTCCCCTGGACAACGAGTACAGCTCAACAGAAATAGTGTTGTCACCTTTGAGACATTTTTCCAATCAACAGCCGAAAGTCCTGATGTGTTCACATGTAATCCAGTCATCACACCGCTTCGGGTGTTTGGAGCACAAAATTTTCTTGTGTTCATTGACATACGCGGTCACCAAGGTAGAGTTCTGTAGAACTGTGTAGTGTGCTTGAGACCAAGAATGCCCATCCCTACATATTATTGATTCCCCTCCTAGCGTGCCTTTTGCAGTTAGTGTCCCCTCATACCGCAATTGAGGGAGACCAATCTTCTTAGGGCCAGGAATGAAGTCAACACAAAAACAAATGACATCCTCTGTTTAATGGCCCATGGAGATGCTTCCTTCTGGCCTAGCACGGTTACAGACATATTTCTTTAGGACTCCCATGAACCTCTCAAAGGGGAACATATTGTGTAGAAATACAGGGCCCAGAATGACAATCTCGTCAACTAGATGAACTAGGACGTGCATCATGATATTGAAGGAGGATGATGGGCACACCAGCTCGAAACTGACAAGACATTGCGCCACATCACTCCTTAACCTTAGTAGAATTTCTGGACTGATCATCTTCTGAGAGATTGCATTGAGGAATGCACATAGCATCACAATGGCTAATCGAACGTTTTCCGATAGAAGCCCCCTCAATGCAACCAGAAGCAGTTGCGTCATAATCACGTGGCAGTCATGAGACTTTAGGTTCTGGAAGTTTTTCTCTGGCATATTTATTATTCCCTTTATATTCGACGAGAAGCCAGACGGGACCTTCATACTGAGCAGGCATTCAAAGAAGATTTCCTTCTCTTCTTTGGTAAGAGCGTAGCTGGCAGGACCTTCATACTGCTTTGGAGGCATGTCGTCTTTTTCGTGCAAACGTTGCAGGTCCTCCCGTGCCTCCGGTGTATCTGTTGTCTTCCCATACACACCCAAGAAGCCTAGCAGGTTCGCGCAAAGGTTCTTCATCACGTGCATCATGTCGATTGAAGAGCGGACCTCTAGGTCTTTCTAGTAGGGTATGTCCCAAAATATAGATTTCTTCTTCCACATGGGTGCCTATCCCTCAGCGTCATTCGCAACAGATAGTCCGCCGGGATCCTTTTCAAAGATTACATGTAAATCATTGACCATAGCAAGCACGTGATCACCGGTACGCTTGGCGGGCTTCTTCCGGTGATCTACCTCGCCTTTGAAATGCTTGCCTTTCGTTCGACATTGATGGTTGGTCGGAAGAAATCGATGATGCCCCAGGTACACATTCTTCTTGCATTTGTCCATGTATATACTTTTGGTGTCAGCTAAACAGTGAGTGCATGCATGGTATCCCTTATTTGTCTGTCCTGGAAGGTTACTCAGAGCATGCCAATCATTGATGGTTACCAACAGCAATGCATGCAGGTCAAATTCCTCATGTCTATGCTCATCCCACACACGTACACCGTTTCCATTCCATAGCTATAAAAGTTCTTCAACTAATGGCCTTAGGTGCACATCAATGTCGTTGTCGGGTTTCTTAGCGCCGTGGATGAAAACTGTCATCATAATGAACTTCAGTTTCATGCACAACCAAGGAGGAAGGTTATAGATACATAGAGTCACGGGCCAGGTGTTGTGATTCCTGCTCTGCTCCCCGAAAGGATTAATGCCATCCGCGATTAAACCAAACCATATGTTCCTTGCGTCACCTACAAACTCCTCCCAATACTTTCTCTCAATTTTTCCCCAATGCAACCCGTCAGCGGGTGCTCTCAACTTCCCGTCTTTCTTACGGTCCTCTCTGTGCCATCGCATCAACTTGGCATGCTCTTTGTTTCTGAACAACTGTTTCAACCGTGGTATTATAGGAGCATACCACATCACCTTGGCAGGAACCCTCTTCCTGGGGGGCTCGCCTCAACATCACCAGGCTCATCTTGTCTAATCTTATAGCGCAATGCACCGCATACCGGGCATGCGTTCAAATCCTCGTACGCACCGCGGTAGAGGATGCAGTCATTAGGGCATGCATGTATCTTCTGCACCTCCAATCCTAGAGGGCATACAACCTTCTTTGTTGCGTACGTACTGTCGGGCAATTCGTTATCCTTTGTAAGCTTCTTCTTCAATATTTTCGGTAGCTTCTCAAATCGTTTGTCAGGCATACAATCTCTGCCTTCCACTGCGGCAATTCCAGTACGGTACCGAGCTTTGTGTTGCCATCTTCGCAATTGGGGTACAACCCTTTTTTGTGATCCTCTAACATGCGATCGAACTTCAGCTTCTCCTTTTCACTTTCGAACAGTCTCTTTGCATCAACAATGATCCGGCAGATATCATCATCGAGCACATCGTCTGGTTCCTCTTGATCTTTAGCTTCCCCCGTTGTAGCATGATACGTCCATTTTGCATCATGCTTTTATATCGATATTTCTTGCATTATGGGCTGTCATTACACGTTATGTCACAATACTTATGCCTATTCTCTCTTGTTTTACAAGGTTAAATGAAGAGGGAGAATGCCGGCAGCTGGAATTCTCGGCTGGAAAAGGAGAAAATATTAGAGACCTATTCTGCACAGCTCCAAAAGTCCCGAAACTTCACGGAAGTTATTTTTGGAATTATTTAAAAATAATGGCGAAAGAATCCACCAGACGGGGCCCACAACCTAGCCACGAGGGTGGGGGCGCGCCCCCCTGTCTCATGGCCCCCCTGGTAGGCCTCCGGTGCCCATCTTCCGCTATATGAAGTCTTTCGTCGAGGAAAAAATCACAAGCAAGCTTTCGGGAAGAAACTCCGCAGCCACAAGGCGGAACCTTGGCGGAACCAATCTAGGGCTCCGGCAGAGCTGTTCTTCTGGGGAAACTTCTCTTCGGGAGGGGGAAATCATCACCATCGTCATCACCAATGATCCCTCATCGGGAGGGGGTCAATCTCCATCAACATCTTCATCAACACCATCTCATATCAAACCCTAGTTCATCTCTTGTATCCAATCTTTGTATCCAAACCTCAGATTGGTACCTATGTGTTGCTAGTAGTGTTGATTACTCCTTGTAGTTGATGCTAGTTGCTTTATTTGGTGGAAGATCATATGTTTAGATCCATTATGCATATTAATACCCCTCCGAATATGAACATTAATATGCTTTGTGAGTAGTTCCGTTTGTTCCTAAGGACATGGGAGAAGTCTTGCTATAAGTAGTCATGTGAATTTGGTATTTGTTTCATATTTTGATGAGATGTATGTTGTCATCCCTCTAGTGGTGTTATGTGAACGTCGACTACATGACACTTCACCATTGTTTGGGCCTAGAGGGAGGCATTGGGAAGTAATAAGTAGATGATGGGTTGCTAGAGTGACAGTAGCTTAAACCTTAGTTTATGCGTTGTTTCGTAAGGGGCTGATTTGGATCCATATGTTTCATGCTATGGTTAGGTTTACCTTAATACATCTGTTGTAGTTGCGGATGCTTGCAATGGGGGTTAATGATAAGTGGGATGCTTGTCCAAGTTAGGATAGTACCCAAGCACCGGTCCACCCACATATCAAATTAACAAAGTACCGAACGCGAATCATATGAATGTGATGAAAACTAGCTTGACGATAATTCCCATGTGTCCCCGGGAGCGCTTTCCTTCATATAAGAGTTTGTCTAGGCTTGTACTTTTCTACAAAAAGGATTGGCCATCTTGCTACACCTTATTTACTTTTATTACTTGCTACTCGTTACAAATTACCTTATCACAAAACTATCTGTTACCGATAATTTCAGTGCTTGTAGAGAATACCTTACTGAAAACTACTTATCATTTCCTTCTGCTCCTCGTTGGGTTCGACACTCTTACTTATAGAAAAGGCTACGATAGATCCCCTACACTTGTGGGTCATCAAGACTCTTTTCTGGCGCTGTTGCCGGGGAGTGAAGCGCCTTTGGTAGGTGGAAATTGGTAAGGAAAAATTTATATAGTGTGCTGAAATTTACTGTCACTTGTTACTATGGAACATAATCCTTTGAGGGGCTTGTTCGGGGTATCTTCACCCCGACCAGTAGAGCAAAGAGTTGCTCCCCAACCTACTGAACCTACTGAAAATGTTTACTTTGAAATTCCTTCGGGTATGATAGAGAACCTACTAGCTAATCCTTTTGCAGGAGTTGAACATTGCATCCCGATTTACACTTAATCTATGTGGATGAAGTTTGTGGATTATTTAAGCTTGCAGGTATGCCCGATGATGTTATCAAGAAGAAGGTCTTCCCTTTATATTTGAAGGGACATGCATTGACATGGTATAGGCTATGTGATGATATGGGATAATGGAACTACAAACGATTGAAATTGGAATTTCATCAGAAGTTTTATCCTATGCATCTTGTTGATCGTGATCGTAATTATATATATAATTTTTGGCCTCATGAAGGAGAAAGCATCGCTCAAGCTTGGGGGAGGCTTAAGTCAATGTTATATTCATGCCCCAATCATGAGCTCTCAAGAGAAATGATTATTCAAAAAAATTATGCTTGGCTTTCTCTCAGTAATCGCTCCATGCTTGATACTTCTTGTACTGGATCTTTTAAGATGAAGACTATTGAATTCAAATGGGATTTATTGGAAAGAATTAAATGCAACTCTGAAGATTGGGACCTCGACGAAGGTAAGGAGTCAGGTATAACACCTAATTTTGATTGTGTTAAATCTTTTATGGATACCAATGTTTTCCGTGAATTTAGCACTAAATATGGACTTGACTCTGAGATAGTAGCTTCTTTCTGTGAATCCTTTGCTACTCATGTTGATTTCCCAAAGGAGAAGTGGTTTAAATATAATCCTCCCACTAAGGTAAAAGTAGTTTCTCCTATTAAAGTTGAAGAAAAGACTATCACTTATGATGATCCTGTTGTTCCTGTTGCTTATATTGAGAAGCCACATTTCCCTGTTAGAATAAAGGATCATGCTAAAGCTTCAACTTTAGTCAACAAAATTAATATTAGGACACACAAACCCCTGATCAAGATAAAGTTGAACCAAAAATTGCTATGGTTAAAGATCTCTTGGCCGATAATATTGATGGGCATGTTATTTACTTCTGCAATGAAGCTGCTAGAATTGCTAGACCTGATGCTAAAAATAAACATAGACCTGTTGTAGGCATGGCTGCTATTTCCGTTAAAATAGGAGATCATTGTTATCATGGCTTATGTGATATGGGTGCTAGTGCTAGTGCAAGTGCAATACCTCATTCCTTATACGAAGAAATTATGCATGATATGGCACCTGGTGTGATAGAAGATGCCGATGTTACCATTAAACTTGCCAATAGAGATACTATTTCACCGGTTGGGATTGTTAGATATGTTGAAGTCTTGTGTGGGAAGGTTAAATATCCTGCTGATTTTCTTGTTCTTGGTTCCCCACAAGATAGCTTTTGTCCCATCATATTTGGTTGACCCTTCTTGAACACTGTTAATGCTAGGATAGACTGCGAAAAGGATGGTGTTACTATTAGTTTGGGTGATATTTCTCATTGGTTTAATTTTGCTAAATTTAGTAGACAACCCCATGATGAGGAATTGCCTAGTAAAGATGAAATTATTGGTCTTGCTTCTATTTACGTGCCTCCTAGTGATCCTTTAGAACAATATTTGCTAGACCATGAAAATGATACGTATATGAATGAAAGAAGGGAAATAGATGAAGTATTCTTTAAACAGGGACCTATTCTGAAACACAACTTGCCTGTTGAAATCCTAGGGGATCCTCCTCCACCTAAGGGTGATCCCGTGTTTGAGCTTAAACCATTGCCTGATACTCTTAAATGTGCTTATCTTGATGAAAGGAAGATATATCTTGTTATTATTAGTGTTAACCTTTTAGAGCATGAAGAAGAGAAATTATTGAAAACTCTGAAGAAGCACCGTGATGCTATTAGATATACTCTTGATGATCTTAAGGGCATTAGTCCCACTCTATGTCAACACAAAATAAATTTGGAGAAAGACGCCAAACCAGTTATTGATCACCAACGACGGCTGAATCCTAAGATGAAAGAAGTGGTAAGAAAGGAAATGTTAAAGATCCTTGAAGCATGTATAATTTATCCCATTGCTGATAGTCAGTGGGTAAGCCCTGTCCATTGTGTCCCTAAGAAGGGAGGTATTACTGTCATTCCTAATGATAAAGATGAATTGATTCCGCAAATAATTATTACAGGTTATAGGATGGTGATTGATTTCCGCAAATTAAATAAAGCTACTAAAAAAGATCATTACCCTTTTCTTTCATTGATCAAATGCTAGAAAGATTATCCAAACATACACATTTTTGCTTTCTAGATGGTTACACTGGTTTCTCTCAAATACCTGTGTTAGCTGGTGATCAAGAAAAGACTAATTTTACTTGCCCTTTCGGTACCTTTGCTTATAGACGTATGCCTTTTGGTTTATGTAATGCACCTGCTACCTTTCAAAGATGCATGACGACTATATTCTCTGACTTTTGTGAAAAGATTTATGAAGTTTTCATTGATGATTTCTCTGTTTATGGATCCTCTTTTGATGATTGCTCGAGCAACCTTGATCGAGTTTTGCAGAGATGTGAAGAAACTAACCTTGTCTTGAATTGGGAGAAGTGCCACTTTATGGTTAATGAAGGTATTGTCTTGGGGCATAAAATTTCTGAAAGAGGTATTGAAGTTGACAAAGCTAAAATTGATGCTATTGAAAAGATGTCGTGTCCCGAGGACATCAAAGGTATAATAAGTTTCCTTGGTCATGCCGGTTTTATAGGAGGTTCAGTAAGGACTTCTCAAAAATTTCCCGGCCTCTGACTAACCTATTACAAAAAGATATTCCTTTTGTCTTTGATGATGATTGTGTAGAAGCACTTGAAATACTTAACAAAGCCTTGATTTCTGCACCTATTGTTCAGCCACCTGATTGGAATTTACCCTTTGAAATCATGTGTGATGCTAGTGACTATGCTGTAGGTGCTGTTCTAGGACAAAGAGTTGATAAAAATTAAATGTTGTTCAATATGCTAGTAAAACTCTAGACAATGCCGAGAGAAATTATGCTACTACTGAAAAGGAATTCTTAGCAGTTGTATTTGCTTGTGATAAGTTCAGACCTTATATTGTTGATTCTAAAGTAACTATTCCCACTGATCGTGCTTCTATTAAATATCTTATGGAAAAGAAAGATGCTAAACCTAGACTTATTAGATGGGTTCTCCTGCTACAAGAATTTGATTTGCATATTATTGATAGAAAGGGAGCTGAGAATCCCGTTGCAGACAACTTGTCTAGGTTAGAGAATGTTCTTGATGACCCACTACCTATTGATGATAGCTTTCCTGATGAACAATTAGCTATCATAAATGCTTGTCGCACTGCTCCATGGTATGCTGATTATGCTAATTACATTGTTGCTAAATTTCTACCACCTAGTTTCACATACCAGCAAAAGAAAAGGTTTTCCTATGATTTAAGACATTAATTCTGGGATGACCAAAACCTTTATGAAGAAGGAGTAGATGGTGTTATTAGACGTTGTATACCTGAGCATGAACAGGAACAGATGTCTCGAATGTATCTTTTTTTGTAGTGTCATTGGATAATAATATGAAGCATAAAGCACCATGTTCAAGTAGAGGGTACAGCGAGTTGCGGGAGAGTGGACCGATGTAGATAGATGGGGGAAGGTGATGGAGATGTTGGTGGAGATGGCGTAGGAGTTGGTGAAGATCGCGGTGATGATGATGGCCCCGGTGGCGTTCCGACGCCACCGGAAGAGAGGGGGAGAGGGCCCCCTTCTTCTTCTTCCTTGAACTCCTCCCTAGATGGGAGAAGGGTTTCCCCTCTGGTCCGTGGTCTCCATCGCATGGGAGGGGCGAGAGCCCCTCCTAGATTGGATCTGTCTCTCTATCTCTCTCCGTTTCTGTGCTCTGGGATTCTGCACTTTCACCGTTTCTTATATATCCGGAGATCCGTAACTCCAATTGGATTCAAACCTTCGACCAGTTTTTTCTCCAAAAATTAGCTTTCTTGCGGCCAAAGAAGAGCAGCAACCGCCTTATGGGGGGCCCACGAGGGTCAGGGGCGCGCCCGCTGCCTTGTGGCCCCCTCGAGCACCTTCTTGCGTTGATTCTTCTTCCCATATTTCACAAATATTCCAAAAATATTCTCCGTCCGTTTTTATTCCGTTTGGACTCCATTTGGTATGGGGTTTATGCGAAACATAAAACATGCAACAAACAGGAACTCGCACTGGGCACTGGATCAATATGTTAGTCCCAAAAATAGTATAAAAAGTTGCCAAAAGTATATGAAGGTTGTATAATATTGGCATGGAACAATCAAAAATTATTGATACGACGGAGACGTATCAGCATCCCCAATCTTAATTCCTGCTCGTCCTCGAGTAGGTAAATGATAAAAAAGATAATTTTTGATGTGGAATGCTACCTAGCATAATCTTGATCATATATCTAATCAAGGCATGAATATTAAGACATGAGTGATTCAAAGCAATAGTCTATCATTTGACATTAAGACAATAATACTTCAAGGATACTAACCAAGCAATTATTTCATATAAAAATAACATAGCCAAATAAAGCTCATCCCTACAAAATCATATGTCTGGGTATGCTCAATTTTCACCACACAAAGCATTCAAATCATGTATAACCCCGATGACAAGCCGAGCAATTGGTTCATACTTTTTAACGCGCTTCAGCCTTTTCAACCCTCACGCAATACATGAGCACAAGCCATGGACATAGCACTATGGGTGGAATAGAATATGATGATGGAGGTTTGTGTGAGAAGACAAAAAAGGAGAAAGTCTCACATCGACACGGCTAATCAACGGGTTATGGAGATGCCCATCAATTGATGTCAATGTGAGGAGTAGGGATTGCCATGCAACGGATGCACTAGAGCTATAAGTGTATGAAATCTCAAACTGAAACTAAGTGGGTGTGCATCTAACGTGTTTGCTCATGAAGACCTAGGGAATTTGAGGAAGCCCATCATTGGAATATAGAAGCCAAGTTCTATAATGAAAATTCCCACTAGTATATGAAAGTGATAACTCAAGAGACTATCTATATGAAGAACATGGTGCTACTCTGAAGCACAAGTGTGGTAAAAGGATAGTAACATTGCCCCTTCTCTCTTTTTCTCTCATTTTTTGTTTTGTTTTTTCCTTTTTTTGTTTTGGTGGGCTTCTTTGGCCTCTTTTTTTATTTGGGCTTCTTTGGCCTCTTTTATTTATTTTTAAAGTCCGGAGTCTCATCCTGACTTGTGGGGGAATCAGTCTCCATCATCCTTTCCTCACTGGGGCAATGCTCTAATAATGATGATCATCACACTTTTATTTACTTACAACTCAATATTACAACTCGATACTAGAACAAAGATATGACTCTATATGAATGCCTCCGGCAGTGTACCGGGATGTATGATGATCTAGCGTAGCAATGCCATCAAAAAATGGACAAGCCATGAAAGCATCATGCTAGCTATCTTACGATCATGCAAAGCAATATGACAATAAATGCTCAAGTCATGTATATGATGATGATGGAAGTTGCATGGAAATATATCTCAGAATGGCTATGGAAATGCCATGATAGGTAGGTATGGTTTGAGGAAGATATAAGGACGTTTATGTGTGATAGAGCGTATCGTATCACGGCGTTTGGATGCACCGGCGAAGTTTGCACCAACTCTCGAGGTGAGAAAGGGCAATGCACGGTACCGAAGAGGCTAGCAATGATGGAACGGTGAGAGTGTGTATAATCCATGGACTCACATTAGTCATAAAGAACTCATATACTTATTGCAAAAGTTTATTAGCCCTCGAAGAAAAGTACTACTACGCATGCCCCTAGGGGGATAGATTGGTAGGAAAAGACCATCGCTCATCCCCGACTGCCACTCATAAGGAAGACAATCAATAAATACCTCATGCTCCAACTTCGTTACATAACGGTTCACCATACATGCATGCTACGGGACTTGCAAACCTCAACACAAGTATTTCACAATTACTCGCCTAGCACGACTCTAATATCACCACCTTTATATTGCAAAACTATTACAAGGAATCAAACACATCATATTCAGTGATCTACAAGTTTTATGTAGGATTTTATGACTAACCATGTGAATGACCAATTCCTGTGAACTCTCTAAATATATATAAGTGAAGCAAGAGAGTGTAATTCTTTCTACAAAAGATATGCCCACGCTCTAACAAATATAAGTGAAGCAAAAGAGCATTCTACAAATGGCGGTTTTCTATGTGAAGAGAAACAGGCAATCCAAACTTCAAATGATATAAGCGAAGCACATGAAGCATTCTATAAAGCCATACTCAAAAGATTTAAGTGAAGTGCAAAGAGCATTCTATAAATCAACCAAGGTCTATCTCATACCATCGTGGTGCATAAAAAAATGAAAACAAAATGCAAAAGACGCTCCAAGATTTGCACATATCGCATGAACGAAACGAATCCGAAAACATACCGATACTTGTTGAACAAAGATGGGATGCCTTCCGGGGCATCCCCAAGCTTAGACACTTGAGTCTCCTTGAATATTTACTTGGGGTGCCTTGGGCATCCCCAAGCTTGAGCTCTTGCCTCTCCTTCTTCTTATCACATCGAGACATCCTCGATCTTTGAACACTTCATCCACAGAAAACTCAACAGAAAACACGGTAAGATCCGTTAGTATAATAAAGCAAATCACTACTATAAGTACTGTTGCAAACCAATTCATATTTTGTTTTTCCATTGTAGCTACTGTAATATAACTTTTCCATGGCTTAATCCACTGATAGAAATTGATAGTTTCATCAATACAAGCAAACTATGCATCAAAACCAGAATCTATCTTAAACAGGACAGTCTGTAGTAATCTGAACATCCACCATACTTCAGGAACTCCACAAATTCTGCAAAAATTATTAAAAATAAACAATTTGTATAGAAATACATTGCAAAAAGTTTCAGAACCGTTTGATGTTCCAGTAAAAAAAATGTAAAATCGCGCACTACAGCCAAAGTTTCTATTCTGCACCGCACAAAACAACAAGCAATGTAAACATCCTTGAGGCAAACCTTGTTACATTATTTTAATAATACAATGGAATTGTAGAAGGGGATAATTATTTTTGTTGAAAAGTTTCTATAATCAAGATTCACAAAGTTTCCGTGAGCATGAACAAAGTTCAAGGAGCTCCCCCACTTCAACAATGCTTGTCTCTCTCACTTTCAGTTTCCTTTTTGAAAAAGTTTTGGGTTCCCCTGTTTATTTTTTTGTTTTTAAACTTTATAAAAGCACAAAAAACAAATAAATGACTCTCTAAAACTTCCGGGTTGTCTCCTTGGCAGCGCTTTCTTTAAAGCCATTAAGCTAGGCATATAGTTCTCAAGTAATGGATCCACCGGGATCCCAAGGTATATCAGAGCCAATTTTAATTAACAATGATTTGTAATTTAGTAGTGAGCAGAAAGTAACATATATCATGTAATGACGAAGTCTAAATCTCTTCCTATGCATCGGCATGTCATAAAAGAACAATTCCTGCACACAAAGTAAAGGCCAATGCATAGTATAAACAGTTTCTTGCAATTTTTTCGTGTTGGAAACATAAAGAGGCGGAGATGTAGTTCCTCTCTCATAATAATTGCAAGTAGGAGCATCAAGCACATGCATATTATATCTATAAAAATCATCATGTGTAATAGTAAAACTTAACCCATCAATATAATCCTTAATAAGGGTAAACTTCTCCGATATAGTGTAGTTGGTAGAATTCAAAAAGATAATAGGACTATCATGTGTGGGTGCAATAGCAACAATTTCATGTTTAACATAAGGAACTATAGCAAGTTCATCTCCATAAGCATAATTCATATTGGCATCTTGGCCACAAGCATAGCAAGCATCATCAAAAAGGGATATTTCAAAAGAATCAACGGGATCATAACAATCATCATAGCATTCATCCTTCGGTAAGGACGAAGGGAAATTAAACAATGTAGGAGCTGAAGATGTAATCTCATTAGAAGGTGGGCATGGGTAATCAATCCGCTCTTCCTCCTTTTGTTCTTCGCTCTCCTCCTCATCTTTTTCATCTAATGAGCTCACAATGTCATTAATTTCTTCTTCCATAGACTCCTGCAAAATATTAGTCTCTTCTTGGACATCGGAGACTTTCTCAATAAACGCATCAATATCGGCATTGTATTCATAATTCTCATAGCAATATTTAAGGATAGCTAAATTTTCAGGTCTATAAACTGAATCATCAAAATCTTCAAACTCTTTAAACAAAGATTCAATTTCACGTGCACCCTTAAAAGCAACACATTCTTCTATTCGTTGCACATCATAGTAATCATAGATACCTCTAGCATAAGAAGCCAAGGTTTCATTATCATTAAATTTGCATGAAAAGGGAAGGTGTGGAGCCTTCATCCTAGAGCAACAAGTATAATCATATCTCAAGCATAGTTGCCTAGCATACCACTTCAACATATAAATTTAATTCCATAATAGTTTCCCATTTTGAGTTTAGCGATAATCCCTAAAGTATTCATGTTGATCCAACGTGTCTCCCATTACAAAATTGAATGGGGTTTTCTTGGGATTATCAAAGTAGTACATAATATCTTTCACATAATGAGCATCGAGGGTTTTAGGAGGTTCCCCATCTCCATGAGTAGCAAGTAAACCTAATTTTTTTGGTATTTTGTGTTCCATATCCATAACTAAACATATAGAACAACTATGAACAGCAAATAAAAATTACTTAGTGATAAAGAAAATAAGCACACACGAGAATATTCACCCCACGCTATGGGTCCCCGGCAACGGCGCCAGAAAAAGGTCTTGATAACCCACAAGTATAGGGGATCAATCGTAGCCTCTTTAGATAAGTAAGAGTATCGAACCCAACAAGGAGCTAAAGGTAGAACAAATATTCCCTCAAGTTCTATCGACCACCGATACAACTCTACGCACGCTTAACGTTTGCTTTACCTAGAACAAGTATGAAACTAGAAGTACTTTGTAGGTGTTTTTGGATAGGTTTGCAAGAATATAAAGTGCACGTAAATAAAAAGTAGGGGATGTTTAGGTAAATAAGCAATAAAGTTAGTATAGCGAGTGTGGAAAAGTGGTGGCAGGAGTTTCGAAATTGTCCCTAAGCAATTGACCACTTTACTAGACCTATAGCAAGTTTTATGTGGGAGAGGCCACTGCTAGCATGTCATCCCTGACTTGGAATTCTATGCACTTATGATTGGAACAACTAGCAAGCATCCACAACTACTAACGTTCATTAAGGTAAAACCCAACCATAGCATTAAGTTATATTGTTCCCCCTTCAATCCCGTATGCATCAATTTCTATGCTAGGTTGAAGCTTCTGTCACTCTTGCCATCCAATACATAGTCCTATCAACATACAACTAACCCTATGGTGTGATCCATGCACGCGCTCATATGATGGGCACCAAAGGACAGCAACATAACCACAAGCAAATTAAATCAATCATAGTAATTCACCAATCACCGATAGGACAACGAAAATCTACTCAGACATCATAAGATGGCAACACATCATTGGATAATAATATGAAGCATGAAGCACCATGTTCAAGTAGAGGGTACAGTGGGTTGCGAGACAGTGGACCGCTATAGATAGAGGGGGGAAGGTGATGGAGATGTTGGTGGAGATGGCGTAGGAGTTGGTGAGGATCGCGGTGATGATGATGGCCCCGGTGGCGTTCCGGCGCCACCGGAAGAGAGGGGGAGAGGGGCCCCCTTCTTCTTCCTCCTCTTCTTCTTCCTTGACCTCCTCCCTAGATGGGTGAAGGGTTTCCCCTCTGGTCATTGGTCTCCATCGCATGGGAGGGGCGAGAGCCCCTCCGAGATTGGATCTGTCTCTCTGTCTCTCTCTGTTTCTGCGCTCTGGGATTCTGCCCTTTCACCGTTTCTTATATATCCAAAGATCCGTAACTCCGATTGGATTGAAACCTTCGCCTAGATTTTTCTCCGAAAATTAGCTTTCTGGCGGCCAAAGAAGAGCAGCAGCCGCCTTACGGGGGGGGCCACGAAGGCCAGGGGTGCACCCAGGGGGGCAGGCGCGCCCCCTGCCTCGTGGCCCCTCGGGCACCTTCTCACGTTGATTCTTCTTCCCGTATTTCACAAATATTCCAAAAATATTCTCCGTCCGTTTTTATTCCGTTTGGTATGGAGTTTTTGCAAAACATAAAACATGCAACAAACAGGAACTGGCACTAGGCACTGGATCAATATGTTAGTCCCAAAAATAGTATAAAAAGTTGCCAAAAGTATATGAAAGTTGTATAATATTGGCATGGAACAGTCAAAAATTATAGATACGACGGAGACCTATCACGGGCGAGAGTGAGTGTGAGGGTCCAGGGTGAACCGCGCCAGTATAAGGTAAGTAAGTAGTAGCGCCTTTCAGAGAAATGCGCTACTGCTGCCACTACTAGGAAAAGGCCTGCTAGTGGCGCACCTGTTTTGGCTACTAATGGCGCACTACAGGTGCGCCACTAGCATCACGCCATTCGAATTTTTTACTAATGGCGCACCACCCAGTGCGCCATTAGTATATCCCATGGTGCGCCATTAGTGTGCCTCCCAGGGGGGCATATTTACCCATGTGCTCTGGCTTACTAATGGCGCACTAGTTGATGATGCGCCACTAGTGTACTCTGGCTTACTAATGGCGCACTAGTTGGTGGTGCGCCACTGGTATGAATATTAGGGATTTTTTTCTTTTCTGACATTTGCACAGGTTACAAAATATATTACTGGACAGAATATAGACAGCACCACACAGCAACAATAGAAGATTAGTCTGCGAATACAATTCATCATATTAGTCTCCAAATTTAAGAGACCAAACAAAGATAGAACATTACAAGTCTCGAGACCGCGAGTAGCAAGTTTGTCTTCACATTACAAGTCGATATCGATCATCTAAACTACCTTCACATAGAAGAGAGCCGCGGTCATCATGATGAGAATCATCGCGATGAAACTGGTCTTCATCCAGTTCCTCCTCCGCTCCCTCCTCACTCCCGCTAGATAGCGCGCGTATCTAGATTCTGCCTCCGCCCTAGTGGTGTACCCTTTGTAACTTTTACCACTGTAACGGTGAACCTGTCTCCGACACTCCTCCCAGTCGTCGTAGACTCCGGGAACCTTACCCTTGTACACGACATACGACGGCATCTCTATGCACTGGCCAAACAAAACGTTAGTAGCAATTCACAGACAATACATAAGCAATATATAAGTATGCAACAAAAGGATCGGAAGACAAAAGCAAGACATTAAAAGAACAATTCATGGTCCTACTAATAAATAGCATCGATTATATCTAAGTTGAACGACTGTCCAAACCAAAGAGACATACAAGTTCATTGGTTTAATTACAACATGAGCTAATCGATATTTCAGAACTACACATAGCATCACTACTTTCGACTCGACTCAGGGACTGGAGCATGGATGAAGTCGCCGTCTCTCGTGATGGTCATGAAATCGTGGGCGTTGTCAGCCTGCATTTGTAGCGCTGTGTCTATATCACTATTGGACGGTTGATATATGAGGTAGAACTGGCCCGAGGTACGAAGGACATCTTGATGGATGATTTCCGCAAAATCCGACTGGATGCGAAAGAATTCTTGTTTGATGTCCGCATCCTGGATTGCCAACAAGCTCGCGGCCCAATCTTTGAGATTATTTGGTAGCAGAAGGTGATTATGGTCCCGTACGATCGCCCGCATGTGATGGAGGGCGTAGTAGGCATCCTTCTGACCGCCAGGTGGCTGCTTGACGTAGGGGAACATCGTATTGTGGGTGAACACGTGCTTGCCGTACCTACGAACTGGCCTGGTGAAGGTGCCTCCAGATCTGGCGTAGCCGGGGAGAACATCATCAAGAACTTTCTTGATATTTGTGTAGTCTTTCTTTGACTGACGGTCCGAATTTAAATACGTGGCCATGGAATATTTCGGGCTTAAGAGGATGAGTGTGCAATGTGTGTCACTGCACAAAACACGGAATGTTAGAAAAAAAAGAATGATCAAAATCTAAGAAATCATATGTTACGCGGTGATGAGGGGATGGCTTACTCGAGAAAGTAAGGCATGAGGAAGTTATCCTTATCTGGGTTTGCCAGAATGACGCCTTCGAGGTATGAACTCGCGACTTGCCAGTCCCCAGCGCTGCCCAAGGTCTTGGCACGCATCTAGAAGGGGTCGACTATCACGATGTCCGGGGTCTTGTCTCTAATGATCCGCATCTCCATACTCAGCGAAAATAGCCGAACGAAGGTGTAGTGCAGCGGATGAAGGTTAAACATAGCGAAGATGTCATCAAACCGCAGGACGATCGTACCCCCGATGGCGTTATCCACAAAGCCCTTGCCCTCTGGCACCTTGGCCACAAAAACCGGGTATGCCACATCATTCTCGGAGAGACGCCGCTTCTCCAAAGAAAGAACACTGTCATGCAGACTCCGTATAGCACCAGTTGCAGCATTGAGCAGATTAGTCGGTAGCATCGGCCTATCCGCCACATGCACCCTCCTCGAGATATCCTTAGGTGAAGGTGGACTGTCCTGAGCACGTATCGTACTCGGTGCCGGCTGGCTGGCACCCTTGTTACTCTTTCTTTTCCGTCCCTTCTTCTTCTCCTGTAATGGGATCGAGTTCTGCTCACAGACCGCCTTCTTGAGTGTGTTGGGGCTGATAATATTTGGCACCTCGGCTATCTGAGGCTCGGTGGAGGCGGCAGCTGGAGGCGTCTCCCTAGAACTGAACTCCAGACGATGCCTGTTGCAATTTGGTTTCTCCGCGGTACCAACATGATCGTGGTCGTCTATTTCAGGGTTGGGTTCTTGAGAAGGAGGCCCGAAGAATTCGTCACCGTATCCATGTTCAGCAAAGTACTTATCGACGTTGGTAAATGTACCGTCATCGTTGTCGTCATCGTCTGGATCCTGTGCCATATGCATGTTCGGATCCTGTGCCATAGGGATGTCCAGTATGTCCGGTAGCATTGCGGCGGTCTTGCCATGGCTTGACGCCGGCACGACTGGCGGTGTTGTCTGTGGGGTGGTGTCCCCCGCCCCCAAACGAATTTGACTCTTCGGCCAAAGCAGGGGCCAGCTTACGCGGGCGCTGAGGGTCATCACATCATCTTCATCGGCCCCAGCGGGTCGAATCGGAGGTAACAACTCATCGCAGCCTGGCAGCATCCGAACTAGTTCAACCCTATACACGGTGGATGGCATCGGATTACCGTGGAACACGGGGTTGCCCGGTTGAACGATTCTGCCCTTGGCGACATCGGTCAACTCGCCGCCCACGAAGTGCAGGAGAGTGCATGGAACGTTGGCGGCGCCCTTCGAACATGTAGGGCATCAGGGATGCCCAGTCAAAGGCAAGGAGATGAATTCATCAGCCGAGATGCTTAGTTACCATGATGGCGTCGAGCTCAGCTAATGTTGAGGCACCGCCAACGGCGGGCGTGCAACTGATGGAGGGGCCGCTTGCTGCTGAGGTGCCGGCCAGCGTACACCCGGGTGCATTAAGCTCCAATGCCCGTGCCGGCGTTGGAGACACCAATACCACCTCCGCCGGAGACACCAATGGTGCCACCTACGCGTTGTGCGAGTTGCTGGCCGTGAAGCTGGGAACAGGGCCGCAATCCATGCCTGCAACCCCTCAATCAAGGTAGGCACAATGGCGGTGAGCGTCGTTCCCAGTTGTTGTTGCACTTGCTCTTGGACAATCTCCGGAATCCGCGCCACTTGTGCCTTGAGTTCTTGAACCTCACGCGACTGGCTTTCCTAGCTGGTCTTTCTCACCTCTCGCCCACCAGCGTTATAGTGTGACGACCATTTTGTGGACAAGCCTTTGCCGGCCACACGACCAGCTGATGACGGCTTACTAAGCTTATCCTTGTTTTTCATTACGTTCAACACCCGATTTAGACTGTTGTCCCAAGGGGAGCTCTGAGACGACCCCATGCTACTACTTTCAGTCTCCTGCGGAAGGAATGTGAACCATTTAGAAATTTGGCTTCATTAATTAGAATGCAACCATATGGAGCTAATTACGTGGGGGTGTATTCCTTACCAGAACACGCTCAAGCGTCCTGGTCTTCGGATCCGTGGTAAGGTCCTTTGTTACCGGGTCCTCCTTGTACCGGGCCCTGACATAGTTCTTGGTCTGCTTGTCACCGTATTTCTCGAAGCGGGGCAGTGGGCCTTGCTTGGCACGCTCCGCCTCCTCGTTGTCCCATATAAGCTCCGCCACTTTGTAACCACCGGAAGCGAGTTGGTGGACCCCTAAGTTCAACTCCCGCATTTCTTTCCCCCACTGACTTGATTCCACGGTTGCGCTGCTCTCACACTTGATCTTGAACTCCTTGTAGTCATCTTCGCCAATCGAAGGATTTTTTGCCTTGATCTTCTCATAACTATCACCTTTGTCAATCATTATCTTCATCGCGCTTCTCCAAGTAGACAGGGTCGTGCTCATCCTCGTGAGGGTGGCACTGTTCACTTTATTCCCTGAGAGGCGTGTGTTTGCAAAGTCAGCGGGGAACTTGTATCGTTCGTGCAGCTTCATGAACAGGAGGCTGCGCAAATTCCCTCGGTCCTTATGCCTTAGGTTCTCGGTGTTGATCGAGACGGTGCTCCGGAGAATGCACCCGAGCTGAAACGAGTACCCCTTGACTAATTCTTTGGGCGCCGTTGGCTTCCCATCGGAGTTCACTTCAGTAAATTCCTCCTTGACGGTGCCGAGCATGTTCGGGCGCCGGTCCTTCCGTTGCCTCTTCGGTTGGCTGCCATCTATGCGTGCGCTGCCATCATCAGTGGTGGCATCCTCGGCGGCACCATCAGTGGTGTCATCCCCGACGCCACTAGGGGCTGTGTAGTCAGGATCGGTGTCTTCCGCGGCGTCCTCATAGCGGTGAGGTTCTTCCTGCATGTCCCGGGACAGCTCCCAGAATTGCTTGCCCGAACCGCCGGCCTCATTCTTATGGGCCATGTTTTGCTCTAAATAGGAAAAAAGTTTGGTCGAAAAGTTGGTTATTGTCGAGGAACAAGATCATGGTCTCATCATTTAGGGTTTGTCGACACCGAGGCATCCTAAAAGCTAAGCTTTTATCATTTAGGGTTTGTCGACGCCGAGCCACCCTAAAAGCCTAAGCTTTCATCATTTAGGTTTTTATCGACACCGAGGCACCCTAAAAGTCAACGTTTTATAATTTATGGTTAGTCGACACTGAGGCATCCTAAAAGCTAAGCTGGGAAGGAGAATTCTAAGTTGGGCCTAATCACTTGGCTCTATTGCCACCTATGGTTTAATGAAGCAAGAATAAAGGGGCAGTTGATCCTACTTAATTAAGTACTAAGATACCCTGGCGCATGCATTAGTCACAAGTACCCCATATGTCCTATTTTTAGCAAAGTCATGCTAAAATTCACGGAAAATTTCAGCATGACCTTTGTTGAAAATAGGACATATGGATTACCCGAATTTGCCGGAACGGAAGTTAATCAACATTCCAGCAAACTCAAGGGCCTCTCACGGTACCTGCAAAATCATCACGACACGATGGTTGGAGACATGACCTTTGCCTAACAGTTCTGAACTCCTGCATGGGTTGGAGACAAGAATAAAGGTAGAATACAATGGTAGAATACAATCAACACTTCTTTGTGTCCATATCAACTACCTCAATAACCTATCAATACTGAATATTAGAATGTTATAATTTAAATCATGCTAAAGATATATAAAACTCCATTGCAAATGTGCCATGTCAATCAAAACCCCAATGGATGAGAACTACCATTCAATACAACAACTCTTAGAAGTGAAGAACAGGTTCTCCAAAATGAGTAGAAAGGGAGCATGCTGACATCTATACAAGCCAATAATGATTTACTACTCAATGGAACAGGGTAAGATAAACACTAGTCAATAAATTTACTACATCAAAAGGAGTAAAACTCAACAATGCAGCACTATCTCTGAACCTAACCTTTGTTTAGTATGGGTATGACAAATCAATGAGTTGGTCATCATAAATGTCAAATGCCTTTGGAAGACAAGAAATCAGGTCATCACATAACAACAATTGGATGGCCTCATGAACAACCAAGATATCCTTGAATGGCTGCCAAGTTACTACTAGCAGGCTCAAAAGTCAAGTAAACTGAAGATTGACCTTCTGAAGGTCTAAGTATGGCCGTGCTGTCAGGTTACTACTAGCAGCAACATGGAAGTACCAGAATTGGGTGGATTGTCTCATGTACAAACAGCTGGAGCATCCATAACAAGGTCAGGGCACAAACTAAACCAGAAGATAAAGGTATTTTTGTGAAATATGCAGTACCACATACTTTTGTCACAAAAAATGGCTACATAACTCACAAATTGCTTTCTAACTACCCATTTCTACACTGAATTTTGATTACTCAAAAATCATAAAATTCTTTAACACTGAATTTACATTCATGTTTGAGGCGACCAATACTCATCTTCTGTTTCCGAACATAGGTTGTTTGCCACAAGAAAATTTGCTTATGAAACATTCACATATTGTTTCTAAGGTCACAACTTCCTCTGTTCTAATATCCAGTCCAATTCTGAAACCAACCTCCTCTGTTCTAATATCAGGAGAGGGGTGCGGTTTGCATTACGAAATTGGCCCAAGGATTTTAACGGCGACAAGGTTTAGGGTGAAGCACGGAGTTTCAGGAGGGGGTACCTCGTCTTGCTAGAGCTGGTCGTTGGAGCGCAGCTGCTCCTCGGGCAGATCAGGCTCCCCTCCCTCCTCGTGATCCCGCAGTGGGGCGACGGGTAGCGAGGCACCGGGGCGTCGGGGCGGTGGGGCGACGGGCAGCGAGGCGCCGAGGCGTCGAGGGCGGTGAGGCGACGGGTAGCGAGGCGCCGGGGCATCGGGGGCGGTGGGGCGACGGGCAGCGAGGCGCCGGGGCGTCGGGGGCGGTGGGGCGACGGGCAGCAAGGCACCGGGGCATTGGGGGCAGTGGTGGTCGGGTGCGGCGGGGGCAGCGAGCACGGCCAGGGACGACAAGCACGGGGGCGGCACGGGTGAGGTAAGGCAGTGGGAGGGCTTAGAGAGAAATGTGAGATTGGGGATTTTGGTGGGGGGAAGCTTAGCAATGGTGCACCCCCTAGCGGTGCGCCATTAGAAGAAAAAATTGGATAGCAATGGCGCACCCCCTAGAGGTGCGCCATTAGTAATCTTTTTTTTGGATAGCAATGGCGCACCGCCTAGCGGTGCGCCATTAGTAATCTTTTTTTTTGGATAGCAATGGCGCACCCCCTAGCGGTGCGCCATTAGTATTTTTTTAGGATTTTTTGTTGCCTAGCGAAGGGCCGGCAGCGGCGTCTTGAACCCTAGCTAGGTCTCGCTCGGGGGGGGGGGGGGAGGGAGGGGGTGGGTGGTGTGCTCGGCCGATTCTGTTCGGGGGAACCGAACAAGGAGACAGGGGAGCGTGCGGGGGGTCGTCTGCGGCGGTGGAGCGGGGGAGGGTGCGGGGGGTCGGCGGCGGCGGTGGAGCGGGGGAGGGTGCGGGGGGTGCTCGACGGCGAGGGGGATCTGGCGAGGGGGGATAGCGATTGAGATGGAGGGGGTCGAGATCGAGTGTCCTCATGAATATTCAATATTTTTCATATTGAATATGAAAAAATATCATCAATAAACATAAATAAATATTCATGAGGTCACTAGAACAGAAGAAATGTCATTTCAATATGTCGAAATACAATCGAGAAATGAAGGCTACAATTTAAATACAATCGATCTTAGCTAGCTATCTGTTCACAATCTTCTTGCCCTTATTTTTCGTAAATGGAGTTCTTCTCTTGAACGGTCGTCCTTTAGGTAGGGTGGTCCTGCTTCTTCTTGTGGTGTATGTTGCTACTTCATCGTCGTCACCATGCTCCATCTTCGGGTCGCCATACTTGTCGAAGTCCTGCTCATTGGCGACTCCATCCATTCCGATGATCTTCCTTTTGCCTCTCCTCACGACAACACGACTGGCCTTTGACGGGTCGGTAATGAAGAAGCATTGGTCCACTTGGGAAGCCAGTACCCATGGCTCATTTTTCGTGGTGACGTTTGCGCCCGCGGTCTTTGATTTGGCTTCGGGTATAACCATGGTGGTGAAATACCGGTCTTCTTTTATGACGCTCTTGGCCCATCTGACACGGAACATCGGGACCTTCTCTCTAGCGTAGCTCAGCTCCCGGATCTCCTCGATCCTCCCATAGTATCTGTCCTTGTCGTTACCGGTGTAGGATTCCATCGATACCCCGGAGTTCTGATAACCATCGCTCTTCATGTCCTTTCTCTCGGTGTAGAATGTGTAGCCGTTGATATCGTACGCCTCATACGTCATCAGGTTGTGCTCGGCGCCCAGTGACAAGGTGAATATGAGTTGTTCTTCCGCGGAAGAATCCTCATGTAAAGGGTACGACAGAAGCTTCAGCTTGAACCAACGCATGAAACATGAGTTGTGCTCTTTGATTATATCTCCGTCTGTCCTCTGTTGGCCTCGGTCATTGTACGTCTTCTCAATAAAGGTTTTGTGCTCTACCACCCAAGGATCGACCACTTCTATGTGTTGTAGCACGACTAGGTTTGCTCTTTCAAAGTCGGTGAGTCGACCCTCGAAGTCGACATGCATTTCGCGGCGACCCTCATGGTGACCCCATCCAGCGAGCCTGTCGAGGTGCCTGTTGACGGGCAGACCAATGGGGTTCTCGATTCCTA
Organism: Triticum urartu; assembly: GCF_056163025.1. Classification (NCBI taxonomy): domain Eukaryota; kingdom Viridiplantae; phylum Streptophyta; class Magnoliopsida; order Poales; family Poaceae; genus Triticum; species Triticum urartu. Next base: position 501,323,390 of record NC_141877.1, read on the forward strand.
GATAATTCATGTAGTAGGAGATGCAATCTTCGGTCAAAAAGCCCCTGTCTATGCTTCCCTCTGGACGTGACATGTTGCGAACGTATCCTTTGATGACACCATTCATCCTTTCAAACAGCATCATGCTGTGCAGGAACGTCGGCCCGAGTTGGATGATATCCTCCACGATATGGACCAGCAGATGCACCATAACGTCGAAGAATGCGGGCAGGAAGTACATCTCAAGCTCGCATAGTATCACCATGATCTCTTCCTGTAGCCTTCTGAGTTGCCTCACGCCAATCGACTTCCGAGAGATGACGTCGAAAAAGTTGCATAGGCCAAATAGCGTTTCATGGATGTGCGCGTCCATGATCCCACGGATTGCAACTGGAAGTATCAGCGTCATCAGCACGAGACAGTCGTGAGACTTCATCCCGCAGAACTTCTGTTTTGCCGAGTCTAGGTATCTGCTTATCTTCCCCGTGTAACCGTAAGAAAGTTTTACTCCTATGAGGCAGGTGAAAAACTGATCGATCTCCTCCTGACTTAGAGTGAAGCACACGTGAGGGAAGTCATTTCCGGTCTTCTTGGCCTTTTTTCCTTTGCGATGACTTTCCGTGTCCTACTTCGCCTCATCATCATCATCATCATTAGCGTGAAGCTCCTCCCTGATGCCCATTGATTTCTAGTCTACCCTTGCTTTCGGCCCATCTTTGGTCCTCTCTGGCATGTTGAGCAGGGTACCAAGCAGACTCTCGCACATGTTCTTCGTGATATGCATGACATCAAGGCAGTGAGGCACACGGTGAATCTTCCAGTATGGCAAGTCCCAGAAAACAGACCTCGTTTTCCATACCGTCAGCAGCGGCTTTGGCGCCTTTCGCTTCTTTCCTGGCTCTGGTGCCTTTTTCTTCTTTCCCGGCAGTGGGCAATCTTTCCAATTTTTCAATAGCTGGTCTATTTCCTCGCCGCTCCTCGTACGCGGGCGTCTTCGGGGTTCGGTTTCACCGTCGAACAGATCCTTGCATTTTCTCCACGGGTCATCGTCGCGAAGCCACCTTCGATGTCCCATGAACACGGTTTTCGAAGACCCGGGATCTCTATCTAGCTGGCGATATGTTGGGTCATCCATGCACCTGACGCATCCAGAAAATCCTTAGACCACCTGCCCAGCGACATATCTATAACCAAGATAGTCCTGCACCATCGTGAGCAGTGCGCCTCTCATAGGGAAATATTCTTTCTCTGCGGCGTCCCACGTATTGGCTGGCGTTTTCCATAGAGTGTCTAGCTCCTCTTTCAGCTGCCCCAGATACAGATTGATGTCGTTCCATTGTTGTTTCGGCCCTTCAATTAGCATACTCATGTGAATGTACTTCCTCTTCATGCACAACCAGGGGGGAAGGTTGTACATCCACACAAACACAGGACAGGTGCTATGTGTGCTTCTCTGGCTGCCAAACGGATTGACTCCATAGGTGCTCGCGCCCAGCACGATGTTCCTTGGATCGTTCCCAAATTTTGGGTGTTAGAAGTTCAACGCTTGCCACTGGCTCCCATCCTTAGGGTGACTCAGCATCTTGTCTTTTTTATTTATCTCCGGATCATTTGCGTCACCTTCTCGCTTCTTCTCCTCCCTATCCGCGTGCCAACGCAGGAGCTTTTCTACCTTAGGGTCCGCAAAATACCGCTGAAGACGAGGAGTGATCGAAAAGTACCACACCACTTTTCGAGGAGCTTTCTTCATCTTCTTGTATCGAGTGACGCTGCACGCCGGACATATGGTAGACTCTGCGTGCTCGTCCCGATAAATGATGCAATTGTTCATGCACACATGGTATTTCACGTGTGGTAAATCCAGAGGACACATGATTTTCTTCGCCTCCTCGAAACTGGTCGGGCACTTGTTCCCCTTGGGAAGACGTTCGTGCCAGAATGACATGTTCTCATCGAAGCATGCGTCGGTCATTTTGTGTTTTACCTTCATCTCTAGAGCCAAGAGCGTTACTTTCAGGCGGGTATCCTCGGGCCTGCATCCTTCATACAATGGAGTAACCGTGTCTATCTCCAGTTGATCCAGCTTGGCTTTCTCTCGGGCGGCAGCTCTTGCGTTATCCGTCTGCTTGAGAAGCAGCTCTTGAATATGAGGGTCCTGCACCCAGCCCATCGATGGTCCATCGTCGTCTACTCCGGCATCTTCATCTTCATGATCATGCCCTTCGTACTGATCTTCATCATCATCAAGTCTGGCATCTTCTACATGATGACTGTGTACAACATCACCGTCGTGATCATGTCCTGGAGATTCTTCGTCTTCTCGCCCACCCTCGCCGTGGTGGTTGTCTTGTTGCCCTTCCTCATTTCCTGCCTGGCCTGCATGGACAACTTCATAGTCATCTTCATCACCTTGACACCGATAGCCATCCATGAAACCACGCAAGAGCAGGTGGTCCCGCACCTGCCCAGAATCCGGATCCGCAATAAGGCTCTTCAGGTTGCATCTTCGACACGGACATCTTATCTCCTTCTTTTTCATTTGAAGCATCTCGGCCTTCGCAGAGCTCAAAAACCTATTCACGATGCCTTCGGTCATCGTGCGGACCATGGTCGCCTGTGGGGTAGAGCAAAACGATATTTTTGAACCAAGAAAAAACTGGCATGACTTTCCCTAAAAATAGGACCAAAAATAATGCATAGTGCCAAAATTCTCGTAGAAACGGAAATGAATCAACATTCCGGCAAAATATTGGCAACTATCGCATTTCAAATACCGGTACCTGAAAACACAAACATATATGCAACACCACAAACATATGCAACACCACAAACATACATAGATCTAGCTAGGCCATAAAAAGTGCATGTGCACGTTGTTGGAGCGAGAAAAAAGTAGATCTACAACATAAAGAAAGCTTTCCCCTTACTTACCTAACAAAAAAAGGCAATTTAACCACTTAATTTGGATGAATCTATGGTGCAAATGAGGTGAGGAGGAGGAGGCAGCTGAGACAAGCTTGGAGGAGGAGGTGGAGAGAATGAAGTGGGGAAAGTGAGTGTGTAGGTGGCTGTCCAAAATATCTAGCTGGTCCTAGGTTACTAATGGTGCACCACCTACAAATGCGCCATTAGTAACCCTGGTTACTAATGGCGCACCAGTTGGTGGTGCGCCATTAGTAGTTTCGCAAAAAAATGATAGTAGTGGCGCACAGGGTGAGCAGTGCGCCATTACTAGTTAAAACTAGTAATGGTGCACTGTGCCCTGGTGCGCCATTAGTATTTTTGGAAAAAATAAGTTAATAGTGGCGCACCATGGGTGTGGTGCGCCATTAGTGTCATCACACTAATGGCGCACCAACACATGGTGCGCCACTGCTATATAGTAGTGGCGCACTACATGTCTGGTGCGCCATTACTGTCCATATTATCTATAGCCCTTTTCCTAGTAGTGTATGATCCGTAGCAGTAGCACTGGTCAGTGTTACGTGCTACTCCTAAGTGGGGCTAGCCATCTGCGCCCAGTACAAATATAGCAGCAGCACGGTTTCACGGAACATGCTACTGCTAAAGTACTAGCAATATCGCGGTTTATTTAAAAACGCTACTACTAAGTAGCAGTAGCGACCTGTTTTGTCTAGCGCTACTGCTAAGATGCTGTGTATAAGGTTTTCCCTAGTGGTGTAGTAGTAGTGCTTTTTATAAGGAAGCGCTGCTGCTAAATAACGGTAGCGCTTGCCACTAAAAAGCAATGCTACTATTCATGTAGAAGTAGGGCTTGTGTTATAAAAAACGCTACTACTATAGTTGCCAACGGTTGCATGGAAGTGTAGGTATACTAGTAGCGCTGGTATTTAAAAAGCGCTACTTCGATTGCACATATCAATAGCGCTATCTTCTGACAAGCGCTACTGCTAAATAGCAGTAGCACTTATCTGTAAAAAGCGCTACGACTATGCTTACCTTATCCACACCCGGCGCCCCGCGCGCGTCCCTCACCCTCCCTCACACACTCACTCGCCGCACACCAATCGCCGCCGTCACCGCCGACTCCCCCAAGGTATGTCCCTCCTCTTCTCGCCGCCCTCCCCTCCCTCCTTCCCTTCTCCTCCTCTCGCCGCCCTTCTCTCTCCCTCTTCCCATGGCCATCCTCTCTCCTCCCTCTCCGCCAGCGGCCCCCTCCGATCCTCCTCCACCCTCTCCGGCGGCCCCCTCCTCCTCCTCCCTCCTCCCTCTCCTGCTCTCTCCTCCTCCTCCCTCCCTCTCCTGCTCTCTCCTCCTCCTCCCTCCCTCTCCCTCCTCCTTCCCCTCCTCCTCCCTCCTCCTCCTCCTGGCCTCCTCCCACCTCCTCCTCCCCCTTTTTGTAAATAGGTTTTAGTTTTTGATAAATGTAGGTTTTTGTTTTTAGTAAATGTAGGTTTTTAGTATATTTTGTTTTTAGAAAATTTGAATAAGTAATTTGAAAAGAATAAGTAAATGTAGATCTTTTGAATAGAATAGGAAATTTTTAGAAATTTTGAATAAGTAAATTTGAATAGAATACAATATGAAATTGAAAAAAATAAGTAATTGTAGGTCTTTTGAATAGAATAGAATTTTTTTAGTAAATTTGAAAAGAATAGGAAATTATAAGTAAATTTGAATAGAAGGATTAAATGTAGCTTATGGAGTTTCACTAAGTCCTAAAATGACGATAATAATGTTTTTGTTTATATTTTGTTTTTGCAGATCAAGGAGCCCCTGCATCATCCCCGCTGTCGTCCCTGTCACCGACCCCCTCCGACCTGGATCGAGGTGAGAGCAGCCACCCCATGTTGTTAATTTAATTTAGGTATTTTAGGTGTTTAATCTTAGAATAATGTAGTATGAACCCTAGTTATGATCGAATCATGTTCAAAATGTAGGTTTTTAATTATGTGTAGTTAATAGAATTTAGGTGTCACATTTGTTGTTATTTTTTTAGTTAAAGCAATTATTCCCGCATCGACGTCGACGATGCCTATCTCACATCCTCGTCGTCGACTCGACAGAGGAGGCCTGGGCTTGGTGAAGATCCATGTCCGGGACTAGGCTCCGCCGGGCTGGTACTGGGAGGTGCTACCTTCAGAGGGGTGCACCTTGGTGAGAAGCCAGCCCATCATTGAGCCGAACCTTTTTTGGTGGAGGTCGCGTGGGCTAGTGACTGTGCGGAGGCTTGAGGACCCTGCGGAGGTGGTATGTCACTATGTCAGCGAGGAGGACGAGCACGTCCGACGATACATGGTTGCGTTGGAGGGCAGGTTCTCCAATACCTGGGAGGTTCTTCAGGGATCTCACTGGAGCTATGATCCTGTGATGGTTCCTTCTCTTTGGGTGTCCACCGCCCGCGCCGATACCCATCGTTCACCATGATTTTAGCTGTATTAGTGATGTTACATGTTTGATACTATTCGAGATCTATTAGTGATAATATTGGATGATGTACGGACGAAAGAGATGATTTAGTTTTTTCTTATTGAATGAATGCTAATTTGAATACTAGTTTATTTTATGATTTGGCTTTACTTATTGAATGCTCAAATTGGAAAACTACATCAAGTTTGAATGCTCATATGATGTTGATATAAACATGTATATGTTGTGTTGCTCAAATAGGATATGTTCTTACCCAAGTGGCCGGCCATGTTTGTAGGTTACACCTCCTATAGTGGCCTTTGTTTTGCCGGAGTGTTGATTAATTTCCGTTCTGACAAATTTCAGGCGCTTGATATGTCCTTTTTTAGCAAAGGTCATGCCAGCTTTTTTTCGTGAATTCTGGCCTGACTTGTGCTAAAATATGTAGGAAATATCGAGTGGCCTAGATATTCTAGAAAACTTATGAAACGACATTTCGGGTGAATTTAAGTCTGTCGAGGCTCCATCACCGAAGGTCAAAAAATCAGTGAGGGAGTGTATCCACCATATATGAGGAGGATGAACAAGCCCGACTATTGTCGTGGGGGTCGTTTCTCCTTCTTCTCCGGGTGCTAGACCTTTGTTATGCACTAGGGGAAGGAGGAGAACGAACATCACCGACGGTCGCAAATGTCAAAGAGGAATCTGTGAGTGAGAGTCTCCACCACATATGAGAGGACGAAAAATCCTGACTGTTGTCATGGGGGTCGCTTCTCCTTCATTCCCATGTGCTAGACATTTTGGTGTAATGCACTCGAGAACGAAAGGAGGAGCGACCATCACCAACGGTCGAATGTATACACCATGAGAGCTGATAGTTTTCAAGAAAAAGACTCGACAAACCAAAAGTCAACCCGTGATGAATAATAATGATCTAATTTAATTTTTGTAGTGCATATATTGAATTGTACAAGTTTAATATTTGAATTGTGAACATAGGAAATGTCATCATCGGACGATGGAAGTCTCTTGGGGGAGTGCAGCTGGTGCAACGACGACCGAGGTCTGTGCAACAGGCCTCACCTGGACGAAGATCGGCACTTCAGCATTAAGCTCCAGGAGACCTTCGATGTTAAAATGGTACGCAACGACGAAAAGTGTTTTTTTTCGTAATTAAGCATGATTTCAACTATCCCATGCCATGCAAGACGCTATGTCTCGGAGAGCAAGGATTTTGAAAACCATGAAAATTTCGAAACAAAGAAAATTCACCTAAGGACCCATCATGATATGGATATTGAAGTAAATCTATATAATTCTGAGAGCGTAACCCATTTTGGTTGCAAAAATTGGGAAGCACTTTGCTAGATGTATGGTTTTTATGAGGGTATCCTTGTCACCATGGATCTTGGTGATCCTGGCATCGACCAAGACAATATGGACATTTGGGTCCTTGTTGATACGCTTCCAATTCTATCGCTATGTGAGTTTCTCAAACATAGTTATTAAGTAATTTATATGGTTCATTTCAAAATAGTTGACAACTTATTTCCATTGCCAGCTTATTTTTATTCTTCAAACAATGTGCGGAAGATGGCTCTGAGTTAACTTATCAGGAGAAATATCATCTGATCACATTTTGTACTGATCTTGAGAATTACAATAACTATTATCAAACTCCTACACATTATGGTGAATATGTGCCACTAGTGCACGTGTTGAACCATGGTAACATCCATGGAGATGCCATGGTAAGATTTTTTAATATTATGACATCTGTGCATCTTTTGCATAAATTCTTTTAAAACTTAAGTACATTGCTAACTACGAAGTTATTACTATGTTTTTCAACAGAAAATCTCATCAGATTGTGTGCCTCATCTGATGTATCAGAATGGTCGCCTTGATGTTTTAAACATACAACCAGGTCATCCTATAAATCACACATGTCCATATCGGATTTCTAAAACTAGTGAAAACATGATAATCAAAGAATGGAAAAAATGTATGGACAGTCATAAGGAGGTTGTCGGTGTCAAAACCGGCAGATCTCGAGTAGCAGGTCCCGAATTGTGCATCTAGGCCGGATGGTAACATGAGGCAAGGGACACGAAGTTTTACCCAGGTTCGGGCCCTCTTGATGGAGGTAAAACCCTACATCCTGCTTGATTAATATTGATGATATGGGTAGTACAAGAGTAGATCTACCACGAGATCGGAGAGGCTAAACCCTAGAAGCTAGCCTATGGTATGATTGTTGTTCTGTATGTTGTCCTACAGACTAAAACCCTCCGGTTTATATAGACACCGGAGAGGGTTAGGGTTACACAAAGTCGGTTACAATGGTAGGAGATCCACATATCTGTATCGCCAAGCTTGCCTTCCACGCCAAGGAAAGTCCCTCCCGGACACGGGACGAAGTCTTCAATCTTGTATCTTCATAGTCCAGGAGTCCGGCTGAAGGTATAGTCCGGCCATCCGGACACCCCCTAATCCAGGACTCCCTCAGTAGCCCCTGAACCAGGCTTCAATGACAACGAGTCCGGCGCGTAGATTGTCTTCGACATTGCAAGGCGGGTTCCTCCTCCAAGTACTTCATAGAAGATTTTGAACACAAAGATAGTGTCCGGCTCTGCAAAATAAGTTTCCACATATTGCCATAGAGAGAATAATATTTACACAAATCTAATCTGCTGACGTATTCCGTAGTGTGACATCGCACCACGGCCAAGCCTTTATTCGAATCGTTTTATTGTCCCACCTCAGCGTGTCATGCAAGGCGGTTTCCTTGGCACATCTCGTCGAAGCAAAGATCGTGTCCCCTTATTCCGAGATTCTCATCAATACGGGCGTGGGTAACCCAACTGTGCCATTGATTACGGAGCTTGGAGATAAGTGAGTTTTACCAGGCTGGTGGGGACACGTAGTTGCGTCCACCCATATAAGGGGATAAGGATCCACCTTTTCACCTACGCCTTCTTCCTCCTTTGCCTGTCCATTTTCGCGCACTCGAGCTCCAGCGCCCAAGTCCGCACTCCCCACCTCAACCTTCTCCAGCCATGTCCGGGGCGGGAGGCAAGTGGATGACGGAGGAGAGACACATCAAAAAACTGAGGAAGGCCGGATACTTGTCTAACAACATCGCGTACCGGCTTCCCGAAGAGGGGCAGCTCCTCCCCACCCCAAGGCCCCATGAGAGGGTAGTGTTCCTTCCCAACTTCCTCCGCGGACTGGGCTTTCCTATCCACCCATTTGTCCGGGGACTCATGTTCTACTATGGCCTGGATTTCCATGATCTAGCCCCGAACTTCATCCTCAACATCTCGGCGTTTATCGTCGTGTGCGAGGATTTCCTCCGCATCCGCCCCCATTTCGGCCTATGGCTCAAGACTTTCAATGTCAAGCCGAAGGTGGTGCACGGCAACCAGGCGGAGTGCGGAGGCGCCATGGTGGGCAAGATGCCCAACGTCTTATGGCTCGAGGGCTCCTTTGTGGAGACCCTGAAGGGGTGGCAATCGGGGTGGTTTTACATCACCGAGCCACGCGACCCTGAGTGGGTCGCAGCCCCCGAGTTCCGGTCCAGACCCCCAACGCGGCTCACGTCCTGGAAAGAGACGGGCCTATCATGGGGCAGCAAAGGAGAGGTCTGCAAACATGCATCCAAACCCAGGTGAACAAGCAGCTCAAGCTTGTCAACATAGTCCAGGATATGCTCATCCGCCGGATCCTCCCGTGTCAACAACGGGCCTTCAATCTGTGGGAGTTCAACCCGGCGCAGCACCGAACTCTGAGCAGGCTCTTCGACACGACGTACAAAGATGCCTGAAAGGTGCTTTTCAAGGGCGCCGAGGCTCCTGCATCCGCTACCGAGGATCGCGGATTCAGCGCACAGCGTCACGCTAGCGCGGTAAGTTGTTTGTACCTTTTACAGGGTATTAGTTTTTCATAGTTTAACTCTATGCGGGATCTAAGCTCCCTTACCTTTGACAGGATTGGCAGGCGAAGTCCGGACAGATCGACTGTCCGGCTCCTTTGCCCGAAGACCCAGCCGATGCCCGCTTGGCGAAGCTGCTGGTTCCGGCACCCTATGTGGTGCCGGAGAAGAAGGCCACGAAGAAGGCCACAGGGACTCAAAAAAGTGCCCGGCGCCAGTAGGTGTCGGGTTCATCATCCGACGGCTCCAAGGCGCATTCCTCCCGTGAAGACGAGGAGGAGGAAGAAGAGACCTCTCCCCCTCCAGCGGGGGGAGAGAAGAAAAGGAAGGCCGCCCTCACTGGGGAGGCCGAAGGGTCCAAGAAGGGGAAAACCCTTCCTCTGGACTACTCCACCAACGCTGACGACGGCGGAGAGGAGTGGCTGCTCAGGGCCAAGCCCCTGGCGAAATCGTAAGTATCCGGATACCAAAGCAATTCATAGTATTCCTTTATTGCATAGCTTTCCCTTATGTCGAATATGATTATGCAGCCCACCCAAAGACCGGCTCGACGCGTAGTCGAGCGGTTCACTGGACTCGTCGGATGTGAATTCGCTTCCGACGGCTACCTCCCCCCGCCCTACGGACGACGCCAAAGTGTTGTCCCAACAGGTTCCAAGCCAGGAGGAGGTGGTCCTGGAGGCGCCGCAAGGAGACCTCCCGGACTCCAGGAGTAAAGGGGATAAAACCCCCCAGGGCTCCAAGTCCGGCTCTAGGCCGGACATCGCTCTGGAACCTTCAAAGGTTCCAGAGTCCGGCGGGCGACCTCCTTCCAAGAGGAGCAAGCCCACCGTGCCGGTGACCCCCGTCCAACCGGAGGCGCCAGACAATCTTTTGGTGCTCAAAGGCGCCTCCATCGACGTGGAGCACCGCACCATTATGAGTGCGGTGGTACAGAAGGTTCAGTCCGCCAAGAGCGGACTGACTGAAGCTTGTGCTAGCCTTTTAACAGGCTTTGAGGTAAGTAAAGAATGTGTAAATAATATTACCGCATAGATAGTAGCCCCTGATGCTCTGTTTGGCGTTTGGGAAGAAAAGCCGAATAGAGGATCAAATAAAATTCGTAGGAGTCTAACAAAAAGGAGTTAATATGCGTATGCAGGCTTCTCTGCTGGCATCCGCCGCACTGACTGCGGAAGTGGACACGCTAAAGCAGAACCTCGAGCAGTCCGAGCAAGAGCTCGGGCGTGCCAAGAAGCAGCTCGAGGACAAGGAAGGTAAGAAATACCTTGTTTAAATATATATAAAAAAGTGCAATTGCAAAAAATGACAGGATTATCGTGGCTATTGTAGGGGCCACGTCTGAGGTGGCGACCCTTAAGCAAGTGCTGTTCGAGGCCGAGGAGAGGGCGGCCATGGAGCGCACCGAGCGGGAGAAGTATGAGGCCCAGGTTGGCAAGGTGCGGCAAGAGCTCCAGGCTCTCATGAAAAAACATGAGAGTTTGAAGCTTGACTCAAAGATGCGAGCATTCGAGCTCGCGGTGGCTATTGAAAATGCCAAGTCTACCAAGGCCGAATCCCAGAAGACCCTCCAGGAGTTGGATGCGGTGAAAAAGCTAGCGGCGGGTAAGGCATTCTTTATGCAAAGCAAACACATAAACATGAGTTACTTGTTACTTACCCGAATCCGGAGCTCTCCAGGAGCATTTGCAGATCTTCCCCGTAGCGTGTCTGATGCCGCCGCATTCTATCGAGCCGAGGAGGGCAGCTCGACAGAGAAGGTGTTCTGGTCTCAGTATGCTGAGGCCGGACACCCCGTGCCCCCGAGCGACCAGCTGAAGCAACTGGTCGAGCTCCACAAGGTGGCCGAACAGGCCATGAAGGGCCTCATAGTTCGGCTGTGGCCTGTAGAGGCTCTGCCTGGGAGCTATTTCGGGCTGGTGCGGCGGCTGGTGGGCGCCTGTCCAAGGCTCGAAGTCATCAAGCACTCCGTCTGCATTGAAGGCGCCCGTAGGGCCCTTGCCCGTGCTAAGGTGCACTGGGGCAAGCTAGATGCTGAGAAGCTTGTGAAGGATGGGCCACCGTCGGGGAAAGAGCATCGCAAGCCCGAGAATTATTATAAGAATGTTCTGAAGGGTGCCCTCCTTATGGCAGATGAATGTTCCAGGGATGTAATTTTTGAGTAAAACTCGCTCGTTTTGTCCTGTGCGCTGAAAACTTGTTCATATGCGCTAAGAAATGCTGTTGGAATTTAAAATATTACCTTCTGTGCGACTGTTTATCAATTCTGAGAGATGGCGAGTCGTCGGCTTCTGCCCCCGTGCTGCTAGTGCCGAGGTGTTCGGGGATAAACCTGAGCGCTCTTTTTCCCATGTTTGGGTCCTTCGAGGGAGGCGCTCAGCACAACGAACAAGGCAATCGGACTATAATGCGTGAACACTCTCACTTAGCCATAGAATTCTATAATTTTAAATTTTGGCGAAGCCCCTGGTATTCGGAAGACCGAGTTCAGGGCGCTATCCACGCCTTGGCCGGACAGAGCCGACTCCTCGCTCTAAGCGGCATAAGTCTTTAGGGACTCGAAAAACCTCTCGAACAGCGACCAGCTCTCGCTTCATCGTGACAGTCAGTTTTAGCTTTCTCTACTGAGGTACTCGACCCAGCTCAACTGGGGCACAATCGCAGTAGTTCTCCTAGTGCTACCTTAGCCGACATAGCGGAACGTAAGGCACCAAAACATAGGAGCCGGGCAAACCCAACTATTGACCCAAGACATGATTCGGAGCCGATGCATATAATGCTATAAGTTCGGGGTGCCGCACTTGTTAAAGTGTTCGGACTTCTCACACCATATTGAGGGGTACTAAAGCCCCTGGCGTATTTTGGCCGTACCAAAGTGTACGGGTGCAACATGTCGTTAAGGAACATATATTTGTAAAAAAAAGTAATGCAAAAATAGACAAAAGCTATGCATTGTTTATTAAAATGGGCTGCGATCAAAGCAGAACGGTACAAATAATGCGATAAGCAAAAGGTTGGACTATTTAACATGTCCATTCCAGAGGCAGGCTGCGGAATGGTATGCGAAACAGGTATACTGCTCGTGATAGAGACCACCTGGGAGTTCCGTAATGCGGCATGGCTTGTCTGCTTCCCTGGTTCTTGCATCGTTTGTGCGGCAATTGAACTGCCGAACAGGCCTTCCGAAGGATGGAGTCCTGAAAGTAAGATAAAATTAAAAAATCAGCAGCCCCTGGTGCGGTTTAAGCCGTGTTTCGGGCGTGCCGTGATGGTGCCCCTCCCCCTGTACCCTTTGTATTTCTAGAGCGTAGTTATGTACGCGAAGCACTGGTGTCCCATTTTTGCGAGGGCTAGGGTTGGGGCCGCATTGCTATGCCTGCTCGGAACGTGCCAGGTGGTCTTGTTTTAGGTTACTCCGGGCGCGCTTGACGGTGTCCGGACGTTTAATGGCCGGACTGGAGAACTGCCTGGAGAGGCTGCTTTGTACTTTCGCTGCAAGGGCCGCCGTGTGCTCCTCCGTTCGGAGGGAGCGTTCGGTGTTTCCATTGACCGTAATTACTCCTCGAGGGCCTGGCATCTTGAGCTTAAGGTATGCGTAGTGCGGTACCGCATTGAACTTGGCGAATGCGGTTCGCCCGAGCAGTGGGTGATAGCCACTGTGGAATGGGACTATGTCGAAGATTAACTCCTCGCTTCGGAAATTATACGGAGATCCGAAGACCACTTCAAGTGTGACTGAGACTGTACAGTTGGCCTCTACACCTGGTATTACGCCTTTAAAGGCCGTTTTGGTGGGCTTAATCCTCGAGGGATCTATTCCCATTTTCTGCACTGTATCCTGGTAAAGCAGGTTCAGGCTGCTGCCGCCGTCCATAAGGACTCTAGTGAGATGAAATCCGTCAATAATTGGGTCTAGAACCAATGCGGCAAATCCGCCATGACGGGTGCTAGTGGGATGGTCCATTCGATCAAAGGTGATCGGGCAGGAGGACCATGGGTTGAACTTTGGGGCGACTGGCTCTACCACGTATACGTCCCTTAACACGCACTTCCTCTCCCTCTTGGGGATGTGGGTTGCGTATATCATGTTCACCGTCCGCACTTGTGGGGGGAAACCCTTCTGTCCACTATTGTTCGGCGGCCGGGGCTCTTCGTCATCATCGCTATACAACCCCTTGTCTTTATTTTCGGCATTTAACTTGCCTGCCTGCTTGAACACCCAACAATCCCTGTTGGTGTGATTGGCCGGCTTTTTGGGGGTGCCATGTATCTGGCACAAGTGGCCGAGTATTCGGTCCAAACTGGACGGGCCCCTAGGATTTCTTTTGAATGGCTTTTTCCGCTGACCGGACTTATAGCCTCTGAATCTGGCAGTAACTGCCGTATCCTCAGCATTGTCGCCGTTAATGCGGCGCTTCTGCTTGTTGCGACGCGACCTGCCACTACTGTCCCTAGTATCCGAATTACCAGGGTTCTTGGTCATATTGTTGCTACAAGCAAGCCAGCTGTCTTCTCCCACACAAAAGCGGGTCATGAGTGTCGTGAGTGCTGCCATAGATTTCGGCTTTTCCTGTCCAAGGTGTCGGGCAAGCCACTCGTCACAAATATTGTGCTTGAAGGCTGCTAGGGCCTCTGTGTCCGGACAGTCGACTATTTGATTTTTCTTTGTTAGGAACCGTGTCCAGAATTGCCTGGCCGATTCCTCTGGCTGCTGAATTATGTGGCTTAGGTCATCGGCGTCTGGTGGTCGCACATAAGTGCCCGGGAAATTGTCGAGGAATGCGGCTTCCAGTTCCTCCCAACAACTGATTGATCCTGCTGGCAAGCTGTTAAGCCAATGCCGAGCTGGTCCTTTAAGCTTGAGTGGGAGGTATTTGATGGCGTGGAGATCATCGCCGCGGGCCATGTGGATATGAAGGAGATAATCCTCGATCCATACCGCAGGATCTGTTGTGCCATCATATGATTCGATGTTTATGGGTTTGAAACCCTCGGGGATTTGATGATCCATTACTTCGTCTGTGAAGCATAGTGGGTGTGCGGCCCCTCTGTACTGGGCTATATCACGACGTAGCTCCAATGAGCTTTGTCTACTGTGTTTGGCCCTACCGGATTTGTGTCCGACGTGACGGTTATCGTCTCGAGTCGTGGGGCGCCCACGTGATCCGTAGATCGATCTTGTTTGCCTTGCCTTGTCTTCCAACATATCTCGCAGGTCTGGCGCATTTTCTCGTGCCTTGGTACGGGGTGCGGCTTGAGTGGAGGGCCGAGAGGCCTCTCTGTCGCAGCCACGAGGTGGCCGGTCGGCCGTATCAAGTGCTGGTGATGTAGGTTTAAGTGCTTCCTCCTCTAATCGGGGTAGCAACCTGCGCTTTGGGTAGCTCTTGGAGGGGCGTTTGAGTTTATGCTCTTCGGCCACAAGGACTTCAGTCCATCTGTCGACTAGCAAATCTTGATCAGCTCTAAGCTGTTGCTGTTTTTTCTTGAGGCTTCTTGTCGTGGCCATAAGCCTGCATTGAAAACGCTCTTGCTCGACGGGATCCTCTGGCATGACGAATTCGTCGTTGTCGAGGCTTGCCTCGTCTTCGGAGATAGGCATATAATTATCGTCCTCGACCTCTCTGTCTGCCGCTCTCTCATGAGGGCTGGCTTCTCCATCCTCCTGTGCTGAATCTTGCTGGAGGGGGTTTTCTTCAGCACTCTCCGGAGTATTATTATCTCCCGTGCTGGAATCACCGTATTTGCTTTGGCGGGATTTTGAGCGGCGCCGCTGACGCCGGCGCTTAGGCTGTTTCTTGGAAGCAACATTGTGTGAAAGGCAAGAATTGGAGACACAATAATCTCCATTCTCCATAATGGAGAGTCAGGGCCTATCTTGTTTTATGCTATTTTACCTAAGAGAAGGTAGTACGTCCTAGTTAATAATACTCATGATCATGTGCTAAGAACAACTAAGTAGGATTGGTTAGATGACTATGATGATGATGTGGTATCACGTAGAAGTTTTATGATCGATGATGATGAGTATGACTTGTTATTATGATACCAATGATGAGTTATTTATTATTATGATCGATGATGCATGATGCTAACACTACTAGGGAAAAGCCTAGCAGCAGCGCGGGTTTTGGGCCTCTCAGTAGCGCAAGGACAGGCGCTACTAATAAGGCGCTACAGCTAACGTATAGCAGTAGCGCCTGTTGTCCCACGCTACTGCTATACATGAATAGTTGTAGCGCTCTTTAGAAAAGGGCGCTGCTGATATTATCTGCAGCGCTGTTTACTGGGAAGCGCTACTGGTATGGCAGCGCTACTGCTAAATTTCCCCCCCTCGCTGCTACTAGTTTTATTAGATTTTTTTCCTTGCATATTTTTTTGTATTTGTTTTGTATTTGAATAGGCTTTATACAATAATCTTTAGCATATCATACACATACAAATGTAATCATAGCATATACATACAATTAGTCTCATCAAATCATGTCATCATCATAATCATCATCCAACACAAAGTGGTCTCTCGTCATCATCTCGAAAATAGCAATACAAGTATCGATTACTTGCAAATACATCGTCATCCATCTAAACAATGATATACGCGAGAAGAGCATCACTTTGAGTACATGAGTTCGTATCCCTCTCTCGCATTAGCGTGAACCTAAACTAACTACTTCCTGTCGCTCGGAAACCGGAAACCGGTAGACCTGGGCCTGACTCTCCGGCCACTTGTCGTATATATACTCCTGGCGTAGCACTTCTTCGCCATCTATGATCTATGCACCTGCATCGTCACATGAGTTGATGATATGCAACATATATAGTTGAGCAAAAGAAAGAGACAGACTTGGCAAAAATAGAAACAACATATCATAAGCATAAATAACAAAGTTCATCGTACCACAAAATGCCCTAACTAGAGTGATTTTTGCTAGTCGAGGAGGAGGACGGTTTAACTACATCACAAATAAAGTTTCACCGTGCATAACTCAAAGTTTTGTCATACAGAAAGTATGGACTAAACGGACACATTGTCATATATCGACAATCACTCCAACATGTCGTTCCATCCATCCAAGTCAGGGAGATAGTCCTCGAGCTTAGTGAAAGGCTTCATGTCGAGACGCGGAGAGGCTATCCATGTTCGGACGTCTTCCCGCGACATTTGTCCTTCTCCGTAGAACATCCCTATTTTTCCGACGACCTCCTTCATGATGATTTGGGCAAGTTCGCGCTGGATGTTATAGAACTCAGCTCGAAGTCGATGATCCTCGATATCTCGTACGTCCTTTGCCCATTACAGAATATGGGCATCGCCGGATCTAGGTGACATGCGAAGGTTCTGGTGATCCCGTCTTTACTCCAGCATGTGGTGTAGGACATAGAATGTGGGAGAATCGGGGGTAGAGGATGATGAGGACGGCGCGCCCGCCGCTGCGCAAAGTAAGTACACCTCAAATTAATTAGCCTCCACCGTGCAAATGAATGAATGAAATCGAAGGAAGGATAGCAGCGCGGATGACTTACATGGGATGATAAGGCACGAGAATCGCCTCCTTGTCCTTATTGGCGAGCATGAAACTGACGATGTAATCCCTCGCGTATTCACGGTGCTTTGCGCAGACTCCCAAGAGGCCCTCGTGCATGTAGTATGGGTCAGCGACATAGATATGAGATATCTGCTCAACCCCGATGATGTAGTTCATGTGCAAGGCATAAAGCCGGACAAACGTAAAATCCAGCTTCTTCACGTGAAACATGTCGAATATGTAATCGAATCGGAGGAAGAACTTATCCGCAGGGAAGCTGTCGACGTACGACATTTGCCGCGGAACATTAACCACGTAGAGTGGGTATCCTGGATCTTTCGAGGCGATGTGGCCTTTCTCTACCTGTAGCACATCGTCATGAAGTCTCCTTAGATCGCCTAATCTGACCCGTAGCGCTGTTGCAGGTAGGATTGGTTGACCGGGGATATGCCATTTATCCGCATCGGGGATATCTATACGGTCCTGAAGCCGAGGCTGCTGAGGCGGCTGGATCATAGAATCAGCTTGTTTGCCTTTCCTCGATCTCTTCCTAGACTTCTTTACTATCATAAGGTCGTCCATAATATGTTGAGATGGCAATTCAGGCACCGACTCATGATGCTCAAACCCTAAGGAGGCGCCAGTATAGACATACTGTTCAGCGCCATCGTCGTCCTCATCCTCATCCATGCTGACATCATCAGCGACTAATGGAGCCTCCTCCTTACCCCGTCCGCTATGACCCAACCCGACACCTGACGCTAATTGGGTAGGTGGGGTGTTGATGTTCATACCTTGCTGAGGCCGCGTGCTCGTGGGTGTGCTCCCGGCCGCCTCCAGACGAAGCAGACTCTTTAGCCACAACAGGACCCACACCAAGCCGCCGCGGTGTCTCGTCGTCATCCCCCACTAGTATTAGAGGAGGCAAATTCTCGTGGCCCGGTTTGACACTGGCCACGGAAACCTTGAAGACGTTCGGGGGGATCGGCCGGTTGTGGAACAATGGTTCCTTAGGCTCCATTATCATCGCCTTCCCCACGTCCACCTTCTGGTCGCCGATGGTGTACAATATGGTGCACGGGGTTTCGTCGGCCTGCAAAGAAACGTCTGCGATGTGAGACATCCGAAAGGCAACGAAAACGAGAGATTATACATTTATATTGAAGGGGGCCGGTGTGACAGATACCGCGAGGGCGTCGAGCTCAGCCAAAGACGAAGCACCACCGAGCACGTCCGGTGCAGGAGCCGGTGCGGAAGCAGGTGCAGGAGCCGGTGCGGGAGCAGGTGCGGGAGCCCGTGCGGGAGCAGGTGCTGGTGCAACGCTAGTCAAGATGCTCCCCAAGAAGTCAGCAAGGCGAAAGTCCTCTGCATTTTTTCTAGATTTTGGCTTGTCCAAGTGAAAACGCCCGTCACCAAGGAAGTAGACAAATCTGCAACCACTTGTTTTGCGGCAGCTACCGTTGTTGCGACTGTCTGAGATGATTTCTTCTCAACCGCAATCTCAACCTTCTTGTCGATGTTTTCTTCAGTTAACCTCCGTCTTTCCTTTCTCTCCTCCATGGTCTCACGGTAGTACTTCTTCCACGTGGCGCCGTCTCCGACACTGTGCACGCGTCCATGCGACGGTCGAGTATCCACCGGTCGTCGTTTCAATATGTTCAATGCCCGGTTGAATGGAGTGTCCCACTTGGCCCTCGCCAATGCCTCAGACGGCGAGTCGCTTTCGGCCGCAATCCGGTGCTCCTCTCTCTGCAAAAGGCACAAGTATCATTTACAAATATGAATAATGTGTGCAGTCGAATTGATCAGAAACTAAAATTACCAGCAGTCTCATGAACTCCGTAATGACCGGTTTTGTCTCGTAAACCTTCTTCACTGGGTCCCAATGGTGCCGGGCCCTGAGGACGTCACGCTCCTGCGGGGCGGTGAAATCCGCCAAGGGGTATGGGATGCCCAGACTCGCGGCTTCCGCGTCCTCCTTGGCCCATTGGACCTCTTTCCACCGTAACCACGGCTTCCGAGGTGGTGACTCCCAATGTTCCTCTCTTGAAGCCCCTTCATGTACTTAGAATTTTTTTTGGCAGCTTCGGCCTCGCAAGCCTCCTTGAGTATTTGAAACTGCTCTTCCGTGATTGTCGGATTATCCTTTACAATCTCGAAGTAGGGTTCCTTCTTGCCGATGATCGTTGCTTTCACTCGATTTTTCCAGGCGGCCAACGCGTTGCTAAACTTGGTCATGGCGTGTTTGTTTATCTTCTTCATTGCCGGGTCCTCATCTGGATCTTCATAATTCTTCTCATTCTGGCCCAGGAACAAGAATATCTGGTGAAACTTCTTTAGGAGGGAGCGCCTCATATTTTCTATCTTCTGTAGTTTCTCATCGTTGATGGTGGCGGTTGTCCATACGATGCAGCCTATTTGATTGCCGTAGCATCGACGCGCTTTCTCGGGCGCCTTTGGCTCAAAATTGTCGTCGTCCACCTCCGTGACCACCAGTCTAGTAGTCCTGAGTTTGTTAGGAAGCCCGTCCCTCTTTGCTTTCGGTTCTACACCGGCTCTGCTCCCTGAGGCAGCGCCGGTCTCAGTCTCAGCGCTGGTCTCAATGCTGGTCTCAGTCTCAGCACCGGTGTGCGTGTCGGTCTCAGTCCCCGATGCCACCAGTGGGCCCAGCAACAACATCTGTTGATCGTCGGCAAGGCTAAAAAATTCGTCTGCCGCCCGGTAGACGTCGTCGCAATCACCAGAACCCTGTCCTTCATCGTTGCTAGCCATGTTTCCTATGATTAAATCTAGTCAATTAATTCTAGACCTAATAAAATCAATAATGACATAAAAAGGCATATTGTTTTGCAGGAATGTTGACTCCTTCCTGGTGCGGCAAATCCCGGGCACTCGATATGTCCTAGTTTGTAGCACAAGTCTTGCTGAAATTCACGGAAAATTTCGGCATGACCTTTGCTAAAAAGTGGACAAATCGAGAACCTGAAATTTGCCGGAACAGAAATGAATCAACATTCCGGCAAAACATAGGCCACTCAGCATCATTCCCTAGAAACAACAAAGCCACTTGGGCACAATCAAACAACTTCAATGAAAAGATATAATATAAGCAAACACTATTGAGGAATTTGCATATAACATGGCCACTTCAATGAAAAGATATAATCAACAATATTGGAATATGCAAATGAACATCAATGACATATATCATATAAAAACAGTCTTGTTTTTTGTTTACATAGCAACAATTAGTTTGACCAAGTTTTTTAAAAGAAAAACAATTCTGTTTTTTGTTTATAGCTAAATGCCATAGCTACTGTTTTTTATTTATAGCTAAATACTTTTGTTTTTTTGTCTAAAGCTAAAACTCTAGGAACTCCATTTTCTCTAACCCTTATGACCTCACCAAAATTTCCACAGCAAGACCTTAGTACCTACACCCAATTTCTTCAAAAATATTCAGGTGCATAGTCCAAATAATTCAAATTTCATTTGAATGAAATTTGGAACAAATTCAGGTCCGTAGTCCAAATAATTTTTTATAGCTAAATGCTACTATTATTTATATACCCTCTATTTGTTTAAAGCTAAATGGAATTACTGTTTAGGCATTTTCATAAAAATTGCCCTAGCTAATTTCCTAAAAAAATTGCTAATCATTTTTCCTAAATGCTATAAAATGCCTACTGCCCTAAAAAAATCTAGGGTTCATATGAACACCTAGGGTTCATACGAACACAGTATCAACATATATATGAATTGCCCTAGTAGAGAGAGAGAGGAGGGTAGGGGACAGGAGAGGCAGAGCCTTACAGTCGGCGGCGAGGCCAGGCTCTGGCTCAGGCGGCGGCGGTGAGGTTGAGGGAGGCGATGGTGAGGTCGACGATGGCCTCGGGCGGCGGCTGTGAGGTCGAGGGCGGCCTCGGGCGGCGGCGGTGTGGTCGAAGGCGGCGGGCGGCGGCGGTGTGGTCGAAGGCGGCCTCGGGCGGTGGCGGTGTGGTCGAAGGCGGCAGGGCGACGGTGGCGATGGAGCAGTTGGGGACAGGGGGCGGGAGTAGAGAGGGGGAAAAGGACTTAGCGAAATTTTGAGCCTGGGCTGCCGGGATTTGAGTCAAACTAGCAGTAGCGCGTTTTGCCGAAACGCGTTATAGCTAAGATAGCTATAGCATGTTCCAGAGAAACGCGCTACAGCTATTCCTTTCTGTTTTATTTTTCTTTTTTCTTTTGTTTTCTTTACATTTTCTTTTTTTCATTTCTCCTTTTTCTATTTCTTTCATTTTCATTTACTTTTCTACTTATTTTTCTATTTGTTTTCTTTTTCATAGCAGTAGCGCTCTACAGCATAAACGCGCTGCTATAAAGTTTTTAGCAGTAGCGTGCTTCTAGGTGAACCGCAACTACTATTCCTAGCCTACCGGCATTAGTGAGGGAATTTTAGTAGTAGCGCTTTTCTGTGAAGACACGTTACTGCTAAAACAATGGTTGTAGCGTGGTTTTGTAACAAGCGCTACTACTAAGTAGCGCTAGCGCCGAGTTTTGACCAATGCTACTGCTATACCTCTATGTATAAGGTTTTCCCTAGTAGTGTAAGTTGATATATGAGCATGATGAGTTATTATATATATCAGTAGGTGAATTGAACATGGATTAGATTCAAGTGGAGCCAACATGTGGTGCACATCTAAAGTACTACTAATCCAAACTAGATCAAGTTTGGATTAGAGTAGTACTTTCAACATGCATCACATGTTGCCTCCACTTGAATCTACTCCACGTTCATTTCATCCACTGTTATATATAATAGGTAATCATGGTCATAAAATCATATGATGAAAATACTATATATAAAACCACACAACAAAAATAACTTGTATTTTTAAAAATACAGGAAAAGTTAGCAGCAGCGCTTTTTAGAACAAGCGCTACTGCTACTTACCAGTAGCAGTAGCGCTGTCCAAGGGGAAGCGCTACTGCTAACTAGGTATAGCAGTAGTGCTCCCTTTCCAGCGTTGCTGCTAATAGTTAACAAGCACTACTACTAGGGTTTTCCCTAGTAGTGATACAATTCTTTTTATGGAACATGACCTAGACAAGGCTCGAAACCTGAAACTCTTACTTTCGGCGTTTGAGCAAACGTCGGGCCTTAAAATCAACTTCCATAAAAGTGAATTGTTCTGCTTTGGGGAAGCCATTGTGGCGGCGGGTGGTTATGCTGATGTTTTTGGTTGTGCACAAGGCCAATTCCCATTTAAATATTTAGGAACTTCAATTCATTACCGTCGTCTCACTAATGCGGAGTGGAAATATGTAGAGGAGCGTTTAGATAAACGATTGAGCAGTTGGAAAGGCAAGTTGCTCTCTGTTGGAGGACGACTGTGTTGGCAATATGCCCTAGAGGCAATAATAAAAGGATTATTATTATATTTCCTTGTTCATGATGATTGTCTTTTATTCATGCTATAATTGTGTTATCCAGAAATCGTAATACATGTGTGAATACATAGACACCAACATGTCCCTAGTAAGCCTCTAGTTGACTAGCTCGTTGATCAACAGATAGTCATGGTTTCCTGACTATGGACATTGGATGTCATTGATAATGAGATCACATCATTAGGAGAATGATGTGATGGACAAGACCCAATCCTAAACATAGCACAAGATCGTATAGTTCGTTTGCTAGAGTTTTTACAAATGTCAAGTATCTTTTCCTTAGACCATGAGATCGTGTAACTCCCAGATACCGTAGGAATGCTTTGGGTGTACAACGTCACAACGTAACTGGGTGACTATAAAGGTATACTACGGGTATCTCCGAAAGTGTCTGTTGGGTTGACACGGATCAAGACTGGGATTTGTCACTCCGTATGACGGAGAGGTATCTCTGGGCCCACTCGGTAATGCATCATCACAATGAGCTCAAAGTGACCAAGTGTCTGGTCACGGGATCATGCATTACGGTACGAGTAAAGTGACTTGCCGGTAACAAGATTGAACGAGGTATTGGGATACCGACGATCGAATCTCAGGCAAGTAACGTACCGATTGACAAAGGGAATTGTATACGGGGTTGCTTGAATCCTCGACATCATGGTTCATCCGATGAGATCATCGAGGAGCATGTGGGAGCCAACATGGGTATCCAGATCCCGCTATTGGCTATTGACCGAGAGCCGTGTCGGTCATGTCTACATGTCTCCCGAACCCGTAGGGTCTACACACTTAAGGTTCGGTGACGCTAGGGTTGTAGAGATATGAATATGCAGTAACCCGAAAGTTTTTCGGAGTCCCGGATGAGATCCCGGACGTCACGAGGAGTTCCGGAATGGTCCGGATGTGAAGAATTATATATAGGAAGTGCAGTTTCGGCCATCGGGAGAGTTTCGGGGGTCACCGGTATTGTACTGGGACCACCGGAAGGGTCCCGGGGGTCCACCGGGTGGGGCCATCCATCCTGGAGGGCCCCATGGGCTAACGTGGGGAGGGGAACCAGCCCATAGTGGGCTGGTGCGCCCCCTTGGCCCACCCCATGTGCCTAGGGTTGGGAACCCTAGGGTGGGGGGCGCCCCACCTGGCTTGGGGGGCACTCCACCCCTTGGCCGCCCCCCCTAGGAGATCCCATCTCCTAGGGCCGGCGCACCCCTAGGGGGCCTATATAAAGGGGGGAGGGAGGGGCAACCGCACCCTTGAGTCTTGGCGCCTCCCTCTCCCCTGCTACACCTCTCCCTCTCGCAGAAGAACGGCGAAGCCCTGCTGCGGTGACTGCTGCATCCACCACCACGCCGTCGTGCTGCTGAATCTTCATCAACCTCTCCTCCCCCCTTGCTGGATCAAGAAGGAGGAGACTTCACGCTGACCGTACGTGTGTTGAACGCGGAGGTGCCATCCGTTTGGCGCTAGGATCTCCGGTGATTTGGATCACGTCGAGTACGACTTCCTCATCCCCGTTCTTTGAACGCTTCCGCGCGTGATCTACAAAGGTATGTAGATGCAATCCGATCACTCGTTGCTAGATGAACTCATAGATGGATCTTGGTGAAACCGTAGGAAATTTTTTGTTTTCTGCAACGTTCCCCAACAGACTGGTCTTGATCAACTCTGTTCTCACGAACATGGTTCTCTATATGCTTTGTTTTTTCGAACTCCCAAGAGGGGTCTTGCAAAGACTGGATTATTTCAGATCCAGATTCTTTTGGCAAGGAGACACGAAAAGAAAAATACAGACAGGCAAAATGGAGAGTGGTTTGTAGGTTTAAAGACCAAGGTGGTCTTGGCATTCATGACCTGCAAGTCAAGAATGATGCCTTACTTAGTAAATGGTTGTTCAAACTTCTTACTGAGGATGGTGTTTAGCAAACCCTGCTGCGCAACAAGTATCTATGCCAAAAAACTGTGTCTCGGGCCTATTGGAAACCTGGTGATTCACACTTTTGGGCAGGTCTAATGGCAGCAAAGAAACATCTTTTCTGCTTTGGATCTTTCACGATTAAAGAAGGGTCTGAGATTCGTTTCTGGGAGGACATCTGGCTAGGCAATGACAGACTCCGGGAACAATATCCAGCTTTGCACCGCATTGTTCGCCATAAGAATGAAACTCTTGCGCAGGTGCTCAGTACATTTCCACTAGATATTTCTTTCAGGAGGGATTTGATTGGCCATCGTCTTGTGTCATGGCAACATCTTTTGTCCCGATTGGATACGATTAATCTGACACAAGGACGAGATGTGTTCCGCTGAAAACGCACTGCATCTGGGTCCTTCACAGTCGACTCGATGTACCGTGCACTCACGCATTCAGAGGTCCCGGTGGATAATAATAAGAAAATCTGTAGATCGAAGATTCCACTGAAAGTTAAGATCTTCATGTGGTACCATCGGAAGGGAGTGGTGCTAACCAAAGATAACCTCGCCCGTCGCAACTGGCATGGAAGCAAGAAGTGTGGCTTTTGTACTCATGACGAGACAATCAGACACCTCTTTTCCAGTGCAAGTTTACACGTGCTACATGGTCAATCATCCAAATCGGATCTAATCTTTGTTCGCCCACAGGTGTTGCCAATATTTTTGGTCACTGACTGGATGGTATTCCTTATACATTCAAAACACTCTTCTCCTTTGCAGGTTATTTTTCGTTGTACGCAATCGCTTCATACGGTCTATGCTTCACCGTACGGAGTTCCAACTGCTGTTCAAGGTGGTGTGTACGCAATTGGAGCGTGTGGCCATGGAGGTTTTTTCTCAACATGTGTGGCAGCATAACCTCCGTATCAGCTCATCACATCCTTCAACATAGGCATAGTGACGGTTTTATTTGACTCTACTAGTGCCGTCATGTCATCTTTTTATTTTCTTTCAGATTATTTGTGTTTGGCTGTGTGCATCCTAGCTATGCAGAGATCAGATGTTACTCATCATCATTTGTATTTTCTTAATGCTACATTTTAAATTAATAAAGACGCCATTTATCGAAAAAGCCTTCTCGTGCCAAACACCAGACAAACACGACACATGCTTCACCTAACTAAGCTAGCCAGGAGTAGGACGCTGGGCGACACTCGGCGCATGATTTTCAGACGATGCTATCGATTGAACCATGCATGCATAAGACCAAGTGTGGCACAGCCGTTGGATCATGTGTCGTGCGAGAATCAGGGACAGAGCGTCGTGCGCAGGGTAGTTTAGCTACGTGCGTCCGTTCTGAGCTTTGCTCATTGTTGTGGTCGTGCGGCCCGGAGATAGATTTATTTACATACTCCTTCTGTAAACTAATATAAGAATATTTAGATAATTAAAATAGTAATCTAAACGCTTTTATATTAGTTTACGGAGGGAGTACTATACTAGGATTTAAAGCATTTACATCTGGACGCCTTAAACTCATCTTAAAGGATCGAGCGTTGACTGATCGGTCATAAAAGAAGACTTAGACAGACTTTTCAAATGAGACTCAAACGTCCGAACTGATCGGTATTTCTTATATCCAGGTTAAATGTAGGACAGATATGGGGTGTCCAGATATGTCTGTCATGTCATCCCGGCGGTGAGATCGATGCAAGTCTCACTAGATTTCACGGAGCCATCTGCTAATTGGATCGAGATCCTTATCGGCATGGCTACTCGTTTCGAGTACGTGCGCGCTACGCAACAATCCAGGCAATAATGCAAGAGAAAACACCAGCTTCAGCCTTCAGGTGCCTAACACCAGACGAACATGGCACATGCTTCAGCTAACTATACGCTAGCTAGGAGTATTGGTACGTGCGTCCGTTCCGAGCTTTGCTCGTTGTTGTCGTCGTGTGGCCCGGAGAAGAAAGATTTATGCACAGAGAAGAGTACACACTACTAGGGTTTAGAGCATCTACAGCCGGGTGCATCAAACTCGTCTCAAACGTCCAAGCGGATCACAAAAAAGTGACTCAGACGGGCTTCTTAAACAGGACTCAAATGCCCGGCTGACTGGTATTTCTCATATTCAGTCCAAATGTAGGTTGGAGGAAGTAACAAATATGAGTGCATGTTTGGTATTAGGCTTGAACTATCAGTATCATTTTATCAACTAGATAGGAGTAGCAAGAGATGTTGTCAAAACGGTGGCTTCAGACTTACTGATGTATCACTTTATAAGGTCTTTGTGGATAATTAATAAAGTGACTGCATGCATCACCCAGATGCAGAGGCCGGGGGTCTTCGTCCTTTTCTAAAAAAACAATTGTGAGTGCAAAGAGAAACTTAGGAAAAATTGCTATAGAATTATGTCGAAGAATTTAAGGACCGGCATAGAAAAAAAATTCTAAGGATTGTAATCCTCCAAATTTTCAATTAAATTCTAAAAAACATACACGACAACGCTATCATTTCAACCGCATGCATGTATTCCTACATATAATAGCATATCTAACTGATGGCCTAAAAGGCGTTAAAGGAGGATAAATTTTATTTTTCTTCTCTAAACGACACATAATCTGACCCCTATCACCGTTAGAGAAGTATATTTTTTACTCTGGAGGCGCCCTCACTCTCAAATATACATGTCTCCCCCCCCCCCTCCCCCGGTGGAGTAAATTTTTTTACCTTTCGCCAACGCCCAGTCCGTCCCCACCCGACGCCGCATCGTTGACGTTTCTTCTGGCAACCACCCAGCCCCTCCCCTGTTGACACCCCGCTACCCCCGCCACCCTCGTACCTCACTCTGACACATTCGCCGGTCGCTGCCATCACCGTAATCGAGCTCTATCACCACGTCACCGCATCGATCCTATCGCGGAAGGACGAACCGAATCCCCCGAGCTTCTCTGTCGATTGCCGTCCAGTAGTAGCTTGTGCATCGACGCAACATCGCTGGACGATCGTGACACCTCCACAGTCCTTCAAGTGTTCAACAATTTGCCTAGCTATTTTTTATTTTGGCAATTGAATTGAACAGAGCCATTTATTGTGTAGATGAAGAGGTTTGGGAAGATGATCTTCGAGGACTCTTCATCGGAGGAGGAGGAAGAAGACGATGACGACTTCAATATAGCCATTGGCATGATCAATGAGGATTTTCAATTGCCAGCAAGTGGATCACAATTCAACTGTATACACATCAATCGAGATAGAGCGGAGGCCCATGCCAAGATTATGAGAGATTAGTTCAACCCCAATCCAACCTATCTTGAGAAATATTTCAACCGGTGATTTTGGATAAACGAAAATCTCTTTCTGACCATTGCAAAAGCTGTGAAGAAGCATGATGATTGGTTCAAACGAAGGAGTGCATCCGGAGAGATATGTGTGAGTTCTTTGATGAAGTGTATTGCAGTTGTTCGACTGGCCGCTTATGGGTGTTCGGTTGATGCCATTGACAACAATGTCCGCGTGGAGAAGATAGAATCTTGGAGGCCGTTTGAAGGTACGCAAAAGCCGTGATTAAGATCATTGGGTCAGAGCATTTGATGGCACCCACCAATGAAGACACCGAGAGGATGTTAGGATTGACTGAAGAACAAGGATGGCCTGTGATGCATGGATCAATTGACACCATGCAGTGGACATGGAAGAATTTTTACGCGGGATGGAAAGGGCAGTATAAATTCCACTTCAAATCCAACAATCATTCTTGTGATCGTTGCATCAGATGATCTATGGATTTGACATTAGATATTTGCATTGTCTGGCTCTGATAATAACATAAATGTGTTGTCGAGATCATCATTGTTCACTAGGCTTGTTGCTTGAGATGCCTCTCTTTGCAACTATGTTGTCAGTGGCCGTGAGTACACGATGAGTTTCTACCTTGCACATGACATATGTCCTCCATGGGCCACATTTGTCAAGACAATCCTGCATTCTAAATGTAGCAAGAGATCTCACTTTGCAATGTGTATAATCGACAAGGATGTACAGAAAGGTTCTAGTGTGCTTCAAAAGCTCTTTGGCATCATTCGCTGAGAATGGGACTGGGCATGGTTTATCTTTGGCCCGTAGCAAACGAAAGACGGAGGACAGGACAGGACATGATGATAATGTACCTTTGCCCTTTTCTGGAAGTACTTGTGCCAATTACCATGCCGAAACGAGTAAGGTGTTCGAGCGAAGCAAGCTAGCCTCCGACGTGCCGGCCCGCGCTGGCAAACCCACGTCATATCCAGCTTCCCTCATCAGACGATCAGAGTCAAGTCGTACCACTTGGGACTTGAGATAAGCAACGCGTGACGATCCGGGGAAAGACGGATGATGCGCGCCACGCCAAATCTACACGCACGTAGTACGTCCGATCGATTAGATGGCAGGTAGACGGATGAGGTTACGCTAGACCATGGGTTTCAGTTTCGAAACTACTTCACAGACGACATTTGCCGGACGATTGATGCACGATATCTTAATCCACTGGCTGTGTTGCACCTGGTCCTTCGTATGGATGATTTGATTTGCAGTATCGTGCATCAATTGTCCGTCAGGTATCGTGTGCATAGCAGCACTGTGTCAGTTTCCTGCAGGTTAGCTCAGCTGAGTTAACCGTGCAGCAATCATCCCGGCGGTGAGATCGATGCAAGTCTCACTCGATTTCACGGCATAGCTACTCTTTTTGACTAGTCACGCGCTATGCAACAAGCTAGGCAAGAATCCAAGGGAAACACAGATTAAGCCATCACGTGCCAAAACACCAGACAAACACGGCACATACTTCACCTAACTAAGCTAGCTAGGAGTATTAGCTACGTGCGTCCGTTCTGAGCTTTGCTCATTGTTGTCGTCATGCGGACCGGACAGCGATTTATGTGCACAAGAGTACATATAACTGGGGTTTAGAGTATCTACAGCCGGACGTCTTAAACTCGTCTTAAATGTCTGGACGAACGGCTCGGTCACTCACTGATCACAAAAGAGCATTCAGACAGTCTCCTCAAACGGGGCCTTAGACGTCCAGCTTGATTGGTACCCCTCATATTCAGTTCTAATGTAGGTTGAAGGAAGAAGTAACAAATATGAGTGCAAAGAAAAGCTTAGCAAAAATTGCTATACACACAAGTGTTGCCAATATTTTTGTCATTGATTGGACGGAATTTCAAATAGGTTCAAAACGCTAATTCGAGTGGGAGCATATGCCTTATTATGGGCACTCTGGCTATATAGAAATGATTTGATTTTCGAGACACATCTCCTTTGCAGGTTATTTTCCACTGCACGCACTTATTTCGTACGTGGTCTACGCTACACCGAATGAAGTATCAACCGCTGTACAAGGGAGTGTGTACGTGGTTGGAGCGGGTGGCCAGTGAGGTCTTCACCCAACATGGGTGGCAGTATAATCTCCGGATTGGTGCACCACCTCCTTCAACATAGGCATAGTGTCGGTCCTATATGATCCTACTTCTGTGGATATGTCGCCTTTTTATCTTCTTTTAGTTTGTTTTTGTTTGTTGTGTGCATCTTAATTATGTAGAGGCCGGATGATACTTATCATGTTTTGTATCCATTTGATGCTACATTTTGAGTTAATAAAAAATTGTCATAGAATTTTGTATAAGAATTTAAGGACCGGCATAGAAAACTTTTTTAAGGATTCTAATCCTCCAAAATTTCAATTAAATTCTAAAAAAACTACATGACAACGCTATCATTTCAACCACATGCATGCCTTTCTACATATAAGAGCATGTCTAACTGATCCCCTAAAAGGTGTTAAAGAAGGATAAATTTGATTTACATGGCTCAATCGCACCTCTAGCATCTATGTAAGGCGGAAAGGTTAGCTCTCTCTCCCTCTCTCTCACTCTATTCCAAATATCATTTTTTTTAGTTGGCCCTATTCCAAATATCTGACATCTCTTAGCAGCTGCTAACAACTTTAATTAGCGATAAATTTCGATGTACATTGCTTAGACGTTCTACTTCTAGTCTAGGGCTAAATAAGAAAAATGCACGTACCAGCATGTGACACGTTGGACGTCCGATCGAGGGAGAGACTGGCCATTTCACCACGTCTGATAATAATAAATAAGAAAACTAAAAAGGTGACCCCTGCATTTGCGCGGCTGGATATATTGTGTTTTGGTGGATTTAGACTAATTCTTCTCTTGGCTATTTGCTCATAGTCAACCACTCTTCTTAATTGGCCGTTACATCGGCACCAAATGTTTATCGGCAGCATCATGAATTTGGATTTTGGTAGAAATCTTTCTATGGCTAAGTTGTTCATGAGGATTCTGTTTTGTGCCAACGCAAGTTGGTTGCTATTTTGATGGAAAACACCCATGCGGAATCATAGACCAATCGTACTAATTTTGAGCTTTCTTATGATACATCCCTCGTGCATGTTATACATTGGAATTGATATTTCTATTACTTTTACGAAGCCGATATAATGGATGCATGCATCGGACATTTTATTCTTCCAAATATAATTTTTCCTTTCTGGGCAACTGGCAATTATGAAATAAGCCAGCGGCTGACAAATTTTTGAAGTACATATATAAACAGAATATTTCTTATTTTAAATGGTGAAACATATCTCAAGTTCTGAACTCATTTTGTCCTAGTCAAATTGTAATCAATTTTTAAAAATTATCTATTTATGGAATTTGCGAAGTAAATATAGAAATAATTTTTTTATTTTTAATGATGAAACATGTGTATACTTTTTTTATTTTTTTTGAAAAAGGGGGCCTCCCCGGCCTCTGCATCAGAACGATGCATACGGCCAACTTTATAAAAAAACAAATAGATTCAACAAAGATCTTAAAGTCTTAATGAAAGTAAAGAAAAGCTCACAGAGAGCCAATAAAAAAGTAGCCATAAAGCCAAAAACGGCTGGCATAAAAAAGATAGGGAAACTAATTGCCTATCCCATTACATGACCGTCATCCAAACCGGTTAAGAATATCTCGTGCTACAATCTCCCACCGGATAGATCCTGTAACCAAACGCTCCCTGGCCTCCGTCTGAGTGAGTAGCGACCACGTACAGATCAACGCAGTGGTTCGGAAGATAACCTGCAAAAAAAGAATATTTGTCGTTCTGTTATAAACCAAATCATTTCTGCAGTTCCATACTGCCCACAATAAAGCACATACTCCTACGCAAATGTGTCTCGCTGTTTCAGCCTCTATCCCGTTAAGCCACGTTCCAAATAACGTGCTGATAAAATTCGGATGAGTAATATTAAAGGCTATGTGCAACGTTCACCATAGCACTTTTGCCAGCAGGCGGTCAAGAAAAAGGTGTTTGATAGTTTCATCCCGATCACAAAAACTACATCTAGTCGGTGCTGTCCAGTTACGCTTTGCTAGATTGTCCTTGGTTAAGATGACTTGTTTATGTACAAACCACATAAACACTTTAATTTTTAAAGGAACTTTGACTTTCCAAACATGTTTGGAACTAGGAATGAGGCTAGAGTTGGTAAAATCGAGATACATTGATTTAACTGTAAACTCCCCAGTCCTAGTAAGCTTCCAGCGCAACTGATCGGGTTGGTGAGACAGTTATACCTCCATCAGTCTACGCACTAATGGAGCCAAGATTGCCAACGATTACCGGCTAGAGTCCTCCCGAATTGAATATTGAGGGGGTGGACTGAAGTACTGTTGCAACGTAAGCGTCACGTCGTTGAACAATACTATAAAGAGGCGAGTATTGAAGCGCGAGGGTGTCTCTCCTAGCCAAGTATCCTCCCAGAATCGTGTGTTCGTGCCAATTCCGATTATAAACTTTTTTCTATTGAAAAAGGCTGCCTTGACTCTCATCAGCCCTTTCCAAAAAGGCGAGTCCGCCAGCCTTGCTGTGACCTGGGACAAAGTTTTGGAATGAAGATACTTACTACGGAAAATCAGCGCCCATGTGGCCTCAGTCTCTACAAATAACTTAGGCAACCACTTGCTGAGAAGACATCTGTTCTTGCTTTCAAGATTTCCAATGCCAAGATCCTCTTGGTCTTTTGGTCGACAAATAATATCCCATTTGATGAGTCTGCATTTTCTTTTTAGTTCATCACTCTGCCAGAAGAATCGGGATCGATAGAAGTCCAGCCTTTTCCTAACTCCAACTGGAACCTCAAAGAAAAGACTAGAGAAACATAGGCATACTCGTGAGAACCGAATTAATAAGGATTAATCGGCCTCCCTAGGACATGAGCTTGCCCTTCCAGCAACTCAATTTCTTCTCAAATCGATCCTCAATGCACTTCCATTCTCTGTTTGTCAGCTTACGATGGTGAATTGATATACCTAGATACGTAAAAGGTAACGCCCCCAATTCCCACCCAAACAATTGCCTATAAGCCTCTTGTTCCTAATTGGCTCTTCCAGAACAGAACAATTCGCTTTTATGAAAGTTAATATTTAACCCGGTCAATTGTTCATATAAGCATAACACCAGCTTCATATTTCTTGCTTTTGCCAAGTCATGCTCCATAAAGATGATAGTATCATCGGCGTACTGTAGGATAGACACACCTCCATCAACTAGATGAGGCACCAAGCCACCCACCTGACCAGCCTCCTTAACCCTTCCTATTAGAATTGCCAACATATCAATTACAATGTTGGCATGCCCTTATGTGTCTGAAAATAATGACCTATATTGTCATTCATTTTAATTCCAACACTCCCTTTTTGCGTGAAAAATTCTACCTGTCATCGCCAGGCTTCATCAGAACCTTTCATACGCAAGGCCTGTTGAAGGAAAGGTCATTTGACTTTATCGTATGCTTTCTCGAAATCCACCTTGAAAATAACTCCATCTAGTTTTTTCATGTGAATTTCGTGGAGCGTTTCATGAAGGACCACAACCCCTTCTAGGATGTTTCTGTCCGGTATGAAAGCAGTTTGGGAGTGCTGCACCACAGAATGTGCAATCTGCGTGAGCCTATTAGTCCCGACCTTGGTGAAAATTTGAAACTAACGTTAAGAAGACAGATCGGCCTGAACTGCTCAATTCTCACAACCTCTATTTTCTCAGGGATCAGGGTTATCACTAAAAAATTTAGGTGAAATAACTGAAGCTGTCCAGAGAATAAATCATGAAACATCGGTATCAAATCCCCCTTAATAATATGCCAGCACTTTTTATATAACTCCGCCGGAAATCCATCCGGCCCTGGAGCCTTATTATTTTTCATCTGCGAAATGGCTTCAAACACCTCTTTCTCCGAAAATGGGGCAGTCAAAATATCATTCTCATATGCAGCCAGTTGAGGAACATCCTCAATCCTAGACTCATCCAGGGATACACAATTAGCCACTGGAGGCCCAAACAACTGCTTGTAGTATTCGGTTATGTATAATTTTACGTTTTCCTGTCCTAAAATCGTTCCTTCGTCTTGTTCAAGCTGAAAGATTTTTTTCTTTTTGTGCTTGTCATTAGCGATCATGTGATAAGAATTGAGTGTTCGCGTCCCCTTGGACAACTTTGCGAACCTTAGCTCGCAGCGCCCACTTCAATTCCTCTACACGGTGAAGCTCTTTCAATCTCATCTCCGCCTCAAGCTTAGAAAGCTCCATGGTCTGTAGGATTATGGACTCGGCTTTTAAATCTAGGGACTGAATAAGTATTAGGAGCCTTTCCTTTTCAACCTTATA
This sequence comes from Triticum urartu, assembly GCF_056163025.1. Classification (NCBI taxonomy): domain Eukaryota; kingdom Viridiplantae; phylum Streptophyta; class Magnoliopsida; order Poales; family Poaceae; genus Triticum; species Triticum urartu. The sequence goes on from NC_141877.1 coordinate 501,357,259, forward strand.
AATCCCACTAAGATGCTTAGCCCACCCACGCAAGAAACTTCTCAAGTACCTTATCTTATTTTGCCAGCGCTCAACCGAAGTCCTACCTCCTGCATCCTTAGCCCATTCCTTGGCTATAAGATCCAAGAAGCCTTCTCTCTTCAAACCACGCCAGTTCGAACGAAAAAAAGTTTTTGTTCCCCATGTGGGTTGCCTCACCAGAGTCCACCAGTAAAGGTGTGTGATCCGAAATTCCGCGCGAAAGTGCCTGGACCGTTACCAAGGGAAAATTTTGTTCCCATTCGACGCTCGCAAGGACTCGATCCAACTTCTCAAACGTCGGGTTTGGCAAAGTATTAGCCCAAGTGAATTTCCTTCCCGAAAGTTCTATCTCTCTCATATCCAAGCTTTCAATAATGATATTAAACATGAATGTCCACCTGTCATCGAAATTATCATTGTTCTGTTCCTCTCTCCTTCTAATAATGTTGAAGTCACCCCCAACCAAGATTAGAAGCTACTCGGAACCGCAAATGGATTGGGGAGGGGAGAGAGTCGTGGGGGGAGGAAAGTGAGGTGGGTCGGCCGGCTGGGCCAGGTGGGCCGGCCTGGCCTGTGAGCTGGGCCGCCTGATCCAGTGGGGTTGGGGTTTGTTTTTCTTTTTTTGTTAGTTTTCTTTTTTTGTTTTTGTTCTTTTCCCTTTTTCTATTTTATTTATTTTAGAGCATTTTAGTATTTTCTAAAATGAGTTTCCTCCACTATTATTACTAGTGAAATATGTGGCACCAACCGAACATTTTTGTTTGGATGTTTGAAATTTTTTGATGTTTGACAATATTTAAATTTTGAATTTGAAAAGTTTTGAACCGACGCGAGATTAAACAGTGATGGAGGTGGCGTGGCATCATTAGCAGAGTTTCACTGTAGCTTAATCATCCGGGCGTTACATGTGCCATATTATTGTATCTATATTGACTTGTTCCAAACAAAGAGAAAAACCCGTGTGGACCAAAAAAACCTGAATCCAATGCAGTGCAAATATTCAAAGATTGCCACACCAGCAAGATGAAGGGCATGAGCACACTAGTTCAGGCCACCGTTGTAAGTCCTTACTCCTCCTACCTTTGAACTGATTGGTACTATGATGTGTTCATTAAACTGCTTCGTTTGCAACCAATTTCAGTTACTCTGTTCACTTTTATACACGGTTGTCTTAACGTATCGTTTCATCTTACATGGTTTAAAAAAGATGAAGGATATTCTTTTGGTCTTGATCTGTAATCTAGTTGTGATGTTCATGTGCGCACACAATGATACAATAGTCTGTTTGTTTTATATCTGTTTGCCCATGATATTAATGATGTCTCTTTATCCTACTTTAAACTATGTCTCTTTATCCTTAGATGTCAACGAATGTGAGGAAATAGATAATACATTAGGCATGCTACATGAACATATGTTCCGAACGTGACTTTATTATGTAGTTGGCACTACAATACATCCTAATATATTATAGTAGTTCACCAAAATAAGTTATGTATAAACATGGAACCTACTTTGTTTGTTTTTGTCACATTAGTAACTTATCTGGTACACTAATCTACAAGTTCAAACTTTCAGCAAGCTATGGAACAAATGATTGAACAGCCACACCCACCTGAAGGTGACGAGGCTACCACAGGCAAAATGTCACCACTTGCTGCAGTGCATCAGTATCTCTCCACTAACAGTGCAAAAAGCACCTTCCGGCGTAATTCTGGGTTGGTTGTCAAGGTAACCTCGTCCAAATCACCTACTAAACAAAATCTACCGCTAGACAGAGTGATATATCTATGCTCCAGACACAAGTCCAATCCCTAATGGACGGACGTTGTGTCGGAAACAAAAATAGTGGTTGACAAATGTCGTGAAGATATGAATGGTTTTGAAAGCAGACTATCAGACATTTGCGTCATTGTTCAACAGCAATGACGGAAAAAGGGGGAATATCGTGCTGCTCCATCAGATTCTACAGCCTGAAACATAAGCACTCGGGTCAAATGATCTGTGCTTCTATACATCTGATGGTGCTTTTATCTGCAAGGACTGTAAACTTTATGTTGGGGAACGTTGCAGAAAACAAAAATTTTCCTACTCGTTTCACCAAGATCATCTAGGAGTTCATCTAGCAACGAGTCATTGGATGCATCTACATACCTTTGTAGATCGCGCACGGAAGCGTTCAAAAGAACGGTGATGATGTAGTCGAACACGACGTGATCCAAATCACCGATGACCAAGCGCCGAACGGACGGCACCTCTGCGTTCAACACACGTACGGGATGGGAGACGTCTCCTCCTTCTTGTTCCAGCAAGGGGGAAGGAGAGGTTGACGAAGATCCAGCAGCACGACGGCGTGGTGGTGGATGCAGGGCGTCACAGTAGCAGGGCTTCGCCTATACTACGAGAAGGAGACGTAACGGGGAGAGAGGGAGGCGCCAGGGGCTGGGGGCTTCAATCCCTCCTCTCCCCCCACTATATATAGGGGTGCCAAGGGGGGGGCGCCGGCCCTAGTAGATGAGATCTACTAGGGGGGCCGGCGGCCAAGGGGAGGTTTCCCTCCCCCCCAAGGCACCTAGGGGTGCCTTCCACCACTTGGACTCTTCCTTGGTGGAAACCCTAGGCGCATGGGCCTATAGGGGTGGCGCCCCAGCCCACTATGGCCTGGGTTCCCTCCTATTTCAGCCCATGGGGCCCTTCGGGATAGGTGGCCCCACCCGGTGGACCCTCGGGACCCTTCCGGTGCTCCCGGTACAATACCGGTGACCCCGAAACTTGTCCTGATGGCCGAAACAGCACTTCCTATATATAATTCTTTACCTCCGGACCATTCCGGAACTCCTCGTGACGTCCGGATCTCATCCGGGACCCCGAACAATATTCGGGTTACTGCATATACATATCTTCACAACCCTAGCGTCACCGAACCTTAAGTGTGTAGACCCTACGGGTTCGGGAGACAAGCAGACATGACCGAGACAACTCTCTGGTCAATAACCAACAGCGCGATCTGGATACCCATGTTGGCTCCCACATGCTCCACGATGATCTCATCGGATGAACCACGATGTCGAGGATTCAATCAACCCCGTATGCAATTCCCTTTGTCAATCGATATGTTACTTGCCCGAGATTCGATCGTCGGTATCCCAATACCTCGTTCAATCTCGTTACCGGCAAGTCACTTTACTCGTACCGTAATGCATGATCCCGTGACCAGACACTTGGTCACTTTGAGCTCATTATGATGATGCATTACCGAGTGGGCCCAGTGATACCTCTCCGTCATACGGAGTGACAAATCCCAGTCTTGATCCATGTCACCCAACAGACACTTTCGGAGATACCCATAGTCTACCTTTATAGTCACCCAGTTACGTTGTGACGTTTGGCATACCCAAAGCACTCCTACGGTATCCGGGAGTTACACGATCTCATGGTCTAAGGAAAAGATACTTGACATTGGAAAACTCTAGCAAACGAACTATACGATCTTGTGCTATGTTTAGGATTGGGTCTTGTCCATCACATCATTCTCCTAATGATGTGATCTCGTTATCAATGACATCCAATGTCCATAGTCAGGAAACCATGACTATCTGTTGATCAACGAGCTAGTCGACTAGAGGCTCACTAGGGACATGTTGGTGTCTGTTATTCACACATGTATTACGATTTCCGGATAACACAATTATAGCATGAATAAAGACAATTATCATGAACAAGGAAATATAATAATAATGCTTTTATTATTGCCTCTAGGGCATATTTCCAACAGTCTCGCACTTGCACTAGAGTCAATAATCTAGTTACATTGTGATGAATCGAACACCCATGGAATTCTGGTGTTGATCATGTTTTGCTCTAGGGAGAGGTTTAGTCAATGGATCTGCTATATTCAGGTCCGTATGTACTTTACAAATCTCTATGTCTCCATCTTGAACATTTTCACGAATGGAGTTGAAGCGACGCTTGATGTGCCCTGTCTTCTTGTGAAACCTGGGCTCCTTGGCAAGAGCAATAGCTCTAGTGTTGTCACAGAAGAGCTTGATCGGCCCCAACGCATTGGGTATGACTCCTAGGTCGGTGATGAACTCCTTCACCCATATTGCTTCATGTGCTGCCTCCGAGGCTGCCATGTACTCCGCTTCACATGTAGATCCTGCCACGACGCTTTGCTTGCAACTGCACCAGCTTACTGCCCCACCATTCAAAATATACACGTATCCGTTTTGTGACTTAGAGTCATCCAGATCTGTGTCGAAGCTAGCGTCGACATAACCCTTTACGACGAGCTCTTCGTCACCTCCATAAACGAGAAACATTTCCTTAGTCCTTTTCAGGTACTTCAGGATATTCTTGACCGCTGTCCAGTGTTCCTTGCCGGGATTACTTTGGTACCTTCCTACCAAACTTACGGCAAGGTTTACATCAGGTCTGGTACACAGCATGGCATACATAATAGACCCTATGGCCGAGGCATAGGGGATGACACTCATCTCTTCTATATCTTCTGCCGTGGTCGGACATTGAGCTGAACTCAATTTTACTCCTTGTAATACAGGTAAGAACCCCTTCTTAAAATGATCCATATTGAACTTCTTCAATATCTTATCAAGGTATGTCCTTTGTGAAAGACCTATGAGGCGTCTCGATCTATCTCTATAGATTTTGATGCCTAATATATAAGCAGCTTCTCCAAGGTCTTTCATTGAAAAACTCTTATTCAAGTAGGCCTTGATGCTGTCCAAGATTTCTATATCATTTCCCATCAAAAGTATGTCATCTACATATAATATGAGAAATGCTACAGAGCTCCCACTCACTTTCTTGTAAACGCAGGCTTCTCCATAAGTCTGCGTAAACCCAAACGCTTTGATCATCTCATAAAAGCGAATGTTCCATCTCCGAGATGCTTGCACCAGCCCATAAATCGAGCGTTGGAGCTTGCACACTTTGTCAACATTCTTAGGATCGACAAAACCTTCCGGCTGCATCATATACAATTCTTCCTTAAGGAAACCATTAAGGAATGCCGTTTTGACGTCGATTTGCCATATTTCATAATCATAGAATGCGGCAATCGCTAACATGATTCAGACGGACTTCAGCTTCGCTACCGGTGAGAAAGTCTCATCGTAGTCAACCCCTTGAACTTGTCGATAACCTTTGGCGACAAGCCGAGCTTTATAGATGGTCACATTACCATCTGCGTCTGTCTTCTTCTTAAAGATCCATTTATTTTCTATGGCTCGCCGTTCGACGGGCAAGTCAGTCAAAGTCCATTCTTTGTTTTCATACATGGATCCTATCTCGGATTTCATGGCTTCTAGCCATTTGTCGAAATCCGGGCCCGCCATCGCTTCTTCATAGTTCGAAGGTTCGTCGTTGTCTAACAACATGATTTCCAAGACAGGGTTGCCGTACCACTCTGGTGCGGAACGTGTCCTAGTGGACCTTCGAATTTCAGTAGGAGCTTGATCAGAAGTATCTTGATCATCATCAATAACTTCCTCTCTAGTCGGTGCAGGCACCTCAGGAATATTTTCTTGAGTTGCGCCATTTTCTGGTTCAAGAAGTAATACTTCATCAAGTTCTACTTTCCTCCCACTTACTTCTTTCGAGAGAAACTCCTTCTCTAGAAAGAATCCATTCTTGGCAACAAAGATCTTGCCTTCGGATCTGTGGTAGAAGGTATACCCAACAGTTTCTTTAGGGTATCCTATGAAGACGCATTTTTCCGACTTGGGTTCGAGCTTTTCAGGTTGAAGTTTCTTGACATAAGCATCGCATCCCCAAACTTTTAGAAACGACAGCTTAGGTTTCTTCCCAAACCATAATTCATACGGTGTCGTCTCAACGGATTTCGACGGAGCCCTATTTAAAGTGAATGCGGCAGTCTCTAAAGCATAGCCCCAAAAGGATAGCGGTAAATCAGTAAGAGACATCATAGACCGCACCATATCCAATAGAGTGCAATTACGACGTTCGGACACACCGTTACGCTGAGGTGTTCCAGGCGGCGTGAGTTGTGAAACTATTCCACATTTCCTTAAGTGTGTGCCAAATTCGTGACTCAGGTATTCTCCTCCACGATCTGATCGTAGAAACTTGATTTTCCTGTCACGTTGATTCTCAACCTCACTCTGAAATTCCTTGAACTTTTCAAAGGTTTCAGACTTGTGTTTCATTAAGTAGACATACCCATATCTACTCAAGTCATCAGTTAGGGTGAGAACATAACGATAGCCACCGCGAGCCTCAACACTCATTGGACCGCACACATCAGTATGTATGATTTCCAATAAGTTGGTTGCTCGCTCCATTGTTCCTGAGAACGGAGTCTTGGTCATTTTACCCATAAGGCATGGTTCGCATGTGTCAAATGATTCATAATCAAGAGACTCCAAAAGTCCATCTGCATGGAGCTTCTTCATGCGTTTGACACCTATGTGACCAAGGCGGCAGTGCCACAAGTATGTGGTACTATCATTATCAACTTTACATCTTTTGGTACTCACATTATGAACATGTGTAGTAATACGCTCGAGATTCATTAAGAATAAACCATTTACCATAGGAGCATGACCATAAAACATATCTCTCATATAAATAGAACAACCATTATTCTCGGATTTAAATGAGTAGCCATCTCGAATTAAACGAGATCCTAATACAATGTTCATGCTCAAACTTGGCACTAAATAACAATTATTGAGGTTTAAAACTAATCCCGTAGGTAAATGTAGAGGCAGCGTGCCGACGGCGATCACATCGACCTTGGAACCATTCCCGACGCGCATCGTCACCTCATCCTTCGACAGTCTCCGTTTATTCCGCAGCTCCTGCTGTGAGTTACAAATATGAGCAACGGCACCGGTATCAAATACCCAGGAGTCACTACGAGTACTGGTTAGGTACACATCAATTACATGTATATCACATATACCTTTTGTTTTGCCGACCTTCTTGTCCGCTAAGTATTTAGGGCAGTTCCGCTTCCAGTGACCGCTTCCCTTGCAATAAAAGCACTCAGTCCCGGGCTTGGGTCCATTCTTTGGCTTCTTCCCGGCAGCTTGCTTGCCGGGCGCGGCAACTTCCTTGCCGTCCTTCTTGAAGTTCTTTTTACCCTTGCCTTTCTTGAACTTAGTGGTTTTATTGACCATCAACACTTGATGTTCCTTCTTGACTTCTACCTCCGCTGATTTCAGCATTGAGAACAACTCAGGAATGGTCTTTTGCATCCCCTGCATGTTGAAGTTCATCACAAAGCTCTTGTAGCTTGGTGGAAGCGACTGGAGGATTCTGTCAATGACCGCATCATCCGGGAGATTAACTCCCAGCTGAGATAAGCGGTTATGTAACCCAGACATAGTGAGTATGTGCTCACCGACATAACTATTTTCCTCCATCTTACAGCTGAAGAACTTATCGGAGACTTCATATCTCTCGATCCGGGCATGAGCTTGAGAAACCATTTTCAGCTCTTCGAACATCTCGTATGCTCCATGTCTCTCAAAACATTTTTGGAGCCCCGGCTCTAAGCTGTAAAGCATGCCGCACTGAACGAGGGAGTAGTCATCAGCACGTGTCTGCCAGGCGTTCATAACGTCTTGGTTCTGTGGGACGGGACGATCACCTAGTGGTGCTTGTAGGACATAATCTTTCTTGGTAGCTATGAGGATGATCCTCAGGTTCCGGACCCAGTCCGTATAGTTGCTGCCATCGTCTTTCAGCTTGGTTTTCTCTAGGAACGCGTTGAAGTTGAGGACTACGTTGGCCATTTGATCTACAAGACATATTGCAAAGATTTTAGACTAAGTTCATGATAATTAAGTTCATCTAATCAAATTATAAATGAACTCCCACTTAGATTAGACATCCCTCTAGTCATCTAAGTATTACATGATCCGAGTTAACTAGGCCGTGTCCGATCATCACGTGAGACGGACTAGCCAACGTCGGTGAACATCTTCATGTTGATCGTATCTTCTATACGACTCATGCTCGACCTTTCGGTCTTCTGTGTTCCGAGGCCATGTCTGTACATTCTAGGCTCGTCAAGTTAACCCTAAGTGTTTTGCATGTGTTCCGAGGCCATGTCTGTACATGCTAGGCTCGTCAACACCCGTTGTATGTGAACGTAAGGATCCATCACACCCGATCATCACGGCGTGCTTAGAAACGACGAACTGTAGCAACGGTGCACAGTTAGGGGAGAACACTTCTTGAAATTGTATGAGGGATCATCTTATTTACTACCGTCGTTCTAAGTAAACAAGATGCAAAACATGATAAACATCACATGCAATCAAATAATAAACGTGACATGATATGGCCAATATCACATAGCTCCTTTGATCTCCATCTTGGGGCTCCATGATCATCTTGTCACCGGCATGACACTATGATCTCCATCATCATGATCTCCATCATCGTGTCTCCATGAAGTTGCTCACCAACTATTACTTCTACTACTATGGCTAACGCGTTTAGCAATAAAGTAAAGTAATTTACATGGAGTTTCTCAATGACACGCAGGTCATATAAAAGAATAAAGACAACTCCTATGGCTCCTGCCGGTTGTCATACTCATCGACATGCAAGTCATGATTCCTATTAGAATAGCATGAACATCTCATACATCACATATAGATCATTCATCATTCATCACAACTTTGGCCATATCATATCACAAACCACTTGCTGCAAAAACAAGTTAGACGTCCTCTAATTGTTGTTGCAAGTTTTTTACGTGGCTGATTTAGGGTTCTAGCAAGAACGTCTTCTTACCTACGTTAAAGCCACAACGTGATTTGTCAACTTCTATTTACCATTCATAAGGACCCTGTTCATCGAATCCGCTCCAACTAAAGTGGGAGAGACAGACACCCGCCAGCCACCTTATGCAACTAGTGCATGTTTGTCGGTGGAACCAGTCTCACGTAAGCGTACGTGTAAGGTTGGTCCGGGCCGCTTCATCCCACAATACCGCTGAAGCAAGAAAAGAATAGTAGCGGCAAGAAAGTTGACAAATCTACGCCCACAACAAATTGTGTTCTACTCGCGCAAGAAGAACTACGCATAAACCTGGCTCTGATACCACTGTTGGGGAACGTTGCAGAAAACAAAAAATTTCCTACTCGTTTCACCAAGATCATCTAGGAGTTCATCTAGCAACGAGTCATTGGATGCATCTACATACCTTTGTAGATCGCGCACGGAAGCGTTCAAAAGAATGGTGATGATGTAGTCGAACACGACGTGATCCAAATCACCGATGACCAAGCACCGAACGGACGGCACCTCCGCGTTCAACACACGTACGGGACGGGAGACGTCTCCTCCTTCTTGATCCAGCAAGGGGGAAGGAGAGGTTGACGAAGATCCAGCAGCACGACGGCGTGGTGGTGGATGCAGGGCATCACAGTAGCAGGGCTTCGCCTATACTACGAGAAGGAGACGTAACGGGGAGAGAGGGAGGCGCCAGGGGCTGGGGGCTTCAATCCCTCCTCTCCCCCCACTATATATAGGGGTGCCAAGGGGGGGGCGCCGGCCCTAGTAGATGAGATCTACTAGGGGGGCCGGCGGCCAAGGGGAGGTTTCCCTCCCCCCCAAGGCACCTAGGGGTGCCTTCCACCACTTGGACTCTTCCTTGGTGGAAACCCTAGGCGCATGGGCCTATAGGGGTGGCGCCCCAGCCCACTATGGGCTGGGTTCCCTCCTATTTCAGCCCATGGGGCCCTCCGGGATAGGTGGCCCCACCCGGTGGACCCTCGGGACCCTTCCGATGGTCCCGGTACAATACCGGTGACCCCGAAACTTGTCCCGATGGCCGAAACAGCACTTCCTATATATAATTCTTTACCTCCGGACTATTCCAGAACTCCTCGTGACGTCCGGGATCTCATCCGGGACCCCGAACAATATTCGGGTTACTGCATATACATATCTTCACAACCCTAGCGTCACCGAACCTTAAGTGTGTAGACCCTACGGGTTCGGGAGACAAGCAGACATGACCGAGATGACTCTCCGGTCAATAACCAACATCGGGATCTGGATACCCATGTTGGCTCCCACATGCTCCACGATGATCTCATCGGATGAACCACGATGTCGAGGATTCAATCAACCCCGTATGCAATTCCCTTTGTCAATCGATATGTTACTTGCCCGAGATTCGATCGTCGGTATCCCAATACCTCGTTCAATCTCGTTACCGGCAAGTCACTTTACTCGTACCGTAATGCATGATCCCGTGACCAGACACTTGGTCACTTTGAGCTCATTATGATGATGCATTACCGAGTGGGCCCAGTGATACCTCTCCGTCATACGGAGTGACGAATCCCAGTCTTGATCCATGTCACCCAACAGACACTTTCGGAGATACCCGTAGTCTACCTTTATAGTCACCCAGTTACGTTGTGACGTTTGGCATACCCAAAGCACTCCTACGGTATCCGGGAGTTACACGATCTCATGGTCTAAGGAAAAGATACTTGACATTGGAAAACTCTAGCAAACGAACTATACGATCTTGTGCTATGTTTAGGATTGGGTCTTGTCCATCACATCATTCTCCTAATGATGTGATCTCGTTATCAATGACATCCAATGTCCATAGTCAGGAAACCATGACTATCTGTTGATCAACGAGCTAGTCAACTAGAGGCTCACTAGGGACATGTTGGTGTCTGTTATTCACACATGTATTACGATTTCCGGATAACACAATTATAGCATGAATAAAGACAATTATCATGAACTATATTTCCTTGTTCATGATAATTGTCTTTATTCATGCTATAATTGTGTTATCCGGAAATCGTAATACATGTGTGAATAACAGACACCAACATGTCCCTAGTGAGCCTCTAGTTGACTAGCTCGTTGATCAACAGATAGTCATGGTTTCCTGACTATGGACATTGGATGTCATTGATAACGAGATCACATCATTAGGAGAATGATGTGATGGACAAGACCCAATCCTAAACATAGCACAAGATCGTATAGTTCGTTTGCTAGAGTTTTCCAATGTCAAAGTATCTTTTCCTTAGACCATGAGATCGTGTAACTCCCGGATACCGTAGGAGTGCTTTGGGTATGCCAAACATCGCAACGTAACTGGGTGACTATAAAGGTAGACTACGGGTATCTCCGAAAGTGTCTGTTGGGTTGACATGGATCAAGACTGGGATTTGTCACTCCGTATGACGGAGAGGTATCACTGGGCCCACTCAGTAATGCATCATCATAATGAGCTCAAAGTGACCAAGTGTCTGGTCACGGGATCATGCATTGCGGTACGAGTAAAGTTACTTGCCGGTAACGAGATTGAACGAGGTATTGGGATACCGATGATCGAATCTCGGGCAAGTAACATATCGATTGACAAAGGGAATTGCATACGGGGTTGATTGAATCCTCGACATCGTGGTTCATCCGATGAGATCATCGTGGAGCATGTGGGAGCCAACATGGGTATCCAGATTCCGCTGTTGGTTATTGACTGGAGAGTCGTCTCGGTCATGTCTGCTTGTCTCCCGAACCCATAGGGTCTACACACTTAAGGTTCGGTGACGCTAGGGTTGTGAAGATAAGTATATGCAGTAACCCGAATGTTGTTCGGAGTCCCGGATGAGATCCCGGACGTCACGAGGAGTTCCGGAATGGTCCGGAGGTAAAGAATTATATATATGAAGTGCTGTTTCGGGCATCGGGACAAGTTTCGGGGTCACCGGTATTGTACCGGGAGCACCGGAGGGGTCCCGTGGGCCCACCGGGTGGGGCCACCTGTCCCGGGGGGGCCACATGGGCTGTAGGGGTGCGCCTTGGCCTTCATGGGCCAAGGGCACCAGCCCTACTAGGCCCATGCGCCTAGGGTTTCCACCAAGGAGGAGTCCAAGTGGTGGAAGGCACCCCGAGGTGCCTTGGGGGGGAGGGAAACCCTCCCCTGGCCGCCGCACCTAGGAGATCAGATCTCCTAGGCTGTGCACCAACCCCCCTGGCACCCCTATATATAGTGGGGGGAAGAGGAGGGATTTTACACCAGCCCCTGGCGCCTCCATCTCCCCCTGTTACGTCTCTCTCTCGTAGTCACGGCGAAGCCCTGCTTCTGTGACGCCCTGCATCCACCACCACGCCGTCGTGCTGCTGGATCTTCATCAACCTCTCCTTCTCCCTTGCTGGATCAAGAAGGAGGAGACGTCTCCCGTCCCGTACGTGTGTTGAACGCGGAGGTGCCGTCCGTTCGGCGTTGGTCATCGGTGATTTGGATCACGTCGAGTACGACTACATCATCACCGTTCTTTTGAACGCTTCCGTGCGCGATCTACAAAGGTATGTAGATGCATCCAATGACTCGTTGCTAGATGAACTCCTAGATGATCTTGGTGAAACGAGTAGGAAAATTTTTGTTTTCTGCAACGTTCCCCAACACATATTTCCAACACTTTATGCCAACAGGCCTTTTGTTGTATGGTTGGAATTTTTTTTGTTGTGATACAACATTTATGATACTGCCAAAGGTTGCAGTAATTACGATGCTATTTTTGTATAATGTAGGTTTATCTTAGTAATGTATTCGGCCGAAAGCTTCATAGGAGCCCAACATGCCAACATTCGTCGGGACCATTCCAATTGGGCTAAAAACGATTCTGGGCCAAAATTTGCATGTAGCCCACTAAAAATAGCTGGGCCTAAATCAACATAAGTTTTCATATTTTTCTGGTAGGCCCGTGTCCATAATGGGCCTTTAACATGCCTAAATATAATTTGGCCCTAAGTAATAATAGGCCGTTTACATGTGTAAATATTTCGAACCCATAAAAACATGGGCCTTTAGTAGGCCGAAAGTAAGATTGGGCCCTGATTGTGTCAAATAACCCACTGGTCTTAGCAGGCCGAAATGGTGGCCCATTTACAATTCGGATCATCCACAGGACGAAATTCAGACGGGCCGTAAATGCGCCGACCTACTACACGGGCCTTTAACAGGCCGGAAGTTCGGTCGGGCTTGATTAGTGTCATTTTTTATATGGGCCGTTAGTAGGCCCGATGTGGCGTTGGGCCACATATGGCCCACGGATTTCGTCCGATGTTAAAAGGCCGAAAGTCACAACAGGCTGAAAGTGGCCCAAATCTATAGTGGGCCTCTAACAGGTCGAATGTCAGACATGGCCGAATATGACTCATATCCTTCACGGTCATTTATGGGCCGAAAGTTTCAATGGCCTATAAATGGGACCAAATGAAGCAGGACCTTTAACAGGCCGAAAACACACCGGGCCGTAATTCGGCTCAAATTCTTAGCGGACTGTTGACGGGCCAGAAGTGACCATGGGCTGCAATGACGACAAGTTTAGGACGGGTCGATTTAACACTAGTCGTACGGGCCTTAACTGAGAATGTTGGGCCTTTAGCTGGGCCGGCCCATTATGGTCGGCAAAATCTCGTGGGCCTTTAGTTGGGCCGGCCCATTATGGTCAGCGAAATCTCGTAGGCCTTTAGTTGGGCCGGCCCATTTAATCTTTATGGGCCATTTTTGGGCCGTGCCACGTGTCGACCTATCATAGACGCCTCTTGTCCAATGAATGAATGACATCTGTCCCAACGGTGAGCCAACACGTGTTTCCTCTGGCCAATGACAATTTTACACATGGAAAATCCTCATAGGTCTGGGCTGTTAACGGGTTATCGGATCCAAAACCGACCCGATAGCTTAACGACGATCCGTTACGGTGGATGCCACGTGTTGGTCACCCTTGACGAAAGCACTTCGATGACGCGCGATTTATCGTCATGGAAGTGGACACTTCCGTGATGATAATTTTGGTAATGTCATGGACGATAGCACAGGTATGACTATCTTGATTCTGTCATAAATTTGTCATGGATATACATGCATGACAGAAAATGTGACCTACTGTGACAAACACGTATCATCACGGAAGTGTCTTTTTTTGTAGTGATGGGTGCTGGCGAAAGGCCAAAACTTTTACTCCACGGGTGGGTAGGTTATGCATCGTTTAGAGGAGAATAATCAAAGTTATCCTTCTTTAACGCATTTTAGGGATCAGTTGGACATGCTCTTATATGTAGAAAGACATGCATGTGGTTGAAATGATAGCATTGTCATGAAGTTTTTTAGAATTTAATTGAAATTTTGGAGGATTAGAATCCTTAAAAAATCTATGTTGATCCTTCAATTCTTAGACAAAATCATGTAGCAATTTTTCCTTTTTCCAATAAAGGGCATTTTTCATTGACTTAAAATATAGCATCAAGCAGATACAAAACATGATAAGTACCGTCCGGCTTCTCCATAATTAAGATGCACACATCAAACAAAAACAAATTAAAAGAAGATAAAAAAGGCGACATATCCGCAACAGTAGGATCATATAGGACCGACACTATGTCTATGTCGAAGGAGGTGGTGCACCAATCCGAAGATTATGCTGCCACCCATGCTGGGTGAAGACCTCATTGGCCACCCGGCCCGTTCCAACCACGTACACACTTCCTTGAACAACGGTTGATACTTGATTCGGTGTAGCGTAGACCACGTATGAAGTGCGTACTGCGAAAAATAACCTGCAAAGGATAGGTGTTTTTGCTCTCGGAAATCAAATCATTTCTATATAACCAGAGTGCCCATAAAAAGGCATATGCTCCCACCCGGATTAGTGTTTTGAACCTATTTAAAATTTCATCCAACCTACGACCAAAAATATTGGCAACACTTGTGTGTATAGCAATTTGTCCTAAGCTTTTCTTTGCACTCACATTTGTTACTCCCTTCAACCTACATTTGAACTGAATATGAGGGGTGTTTAGTCAGCTCAGATTGTTTGAGACCCTGTTTGAGGAGCCTGTCTGAGTTTCTCTTTCGTGACCGGCCAGTGATCGAGCCGTTCGTCCAGACGTTTAAGACGAGTTTGAGGCATCCAGTCATAGATGCTTTAAAACCCTAGGAGTATGTACTGTTCTGTACATAAATCGCTGTCCGGGCCGCATGACCGAGTAAAGCCGAGAACGGACGCACGTAGCTAATACTCCTAGCTAGCTTAGTTAGGTGAAAAGTATGTGCCGTGTTGGTCTGGTGTTTTGGCACGTGACTAGTCAAAAAGAGCAGCTATGCCGTGAAATCGAGTGAGACTTGCATCGATCTCACCGCCGGGATGATTGCTGCACGGTTAACTCAGCTGAGCTAACCTGCGGGAAACTGAAACCCATGGCCTTGCGTAACCTCATCCGTCTACCAGCCATCTAATCGATCGGACGTACGTACGTGTAGATTTGGCGTGGCGCGCATCATCCGTCTTTCTCCGGATCGTCACGCGTTGCTTATCTCAAGTTCCCAAGTGGTACGACTTGACTATGATCGTCTTATGAGGGAAGCTGGATATGACGTGCGTTTGCCAGCGCGGGCCGGCACGTCGGAGGCTAGCTAGCTTCGCTCGAACACCTTGCTCGTTTCGGCATGGTAATTGGCACAAGTACTCCCTCCGGTTCTTTTTACTCTATATATAAGAATTGTCTGAAGTCAAACTTTGAGAAGTTTGACTATATTTATATGAAAAAATATCAACATCTATCATACTAAAGTTATACAATATGAAATTTTAAGTCTTGATGCATAAACTGGTATTGATTTCACATTATGAATGTTGATATGTTTTTTTTATAAAGTTAATCAAACTTTACAAGACTTCATTTAAGACAAATTTTATATGTGAACTAAAAAAGACCAGAGGAGTACTTTCAGAAAAGGGCAAAGGTAAAGCGAAAAGGCTTGCTCCTCAAGACCCACGTCGCACTCGATCGATTTACCCTGTGCGGCCACATTTCAGAGCCGGTAGGTCACACGGATGGTTTGATGATGCAATATTCAGGGAAACTTTTTGCAGTGTGCAGCCATTAAATTAGGAATAAAGAGAACATTGACGTCGAGCGAACCGAGCAGATGAATGTGTTTCCTGGGTGGAACGTGTTCACCATTTGATTTGGCTAAGCTATTTTGGAGTTGCATCATGTCGTGGCTGGGTGTTAACTGCACCACTTCGTCGTTTGTTGAGCTTCGAGCCGCAGCGAATCAGCGGACGGGCCTGAATAGGTGCTTGCTTATTTCTGTTTGGTTTTGCTGGGATGTGCTATAGGAGCAAATTTACTCTTGATCATATCTTTCGTACTAACATGCCGACTGTTTGTACAAATTGTCTTCATTTCGTCAGCAGTGAACATTATTGACTAAGGAGTCTGGCCGAGATGCAATGCAGCTTGCATGCTGATCTCTAAAGTGCGGATCATGGCCTCATCCCTTTCCCAGCAAGATCAAGTTGCTCCTCCATGATATTCAAGCTTGCTTCGGTTGTTGCTAGTTTACATTTTGGTCGTTGGTAGTGGGTAGTTGGCATGCGCGCCTCTTATTTGTGTAAACTGTTGACATTTTTCTTTGCCTCCCAGTTGGGACGCCCGAACTCTTGTTCTTTTTGGTGCTTGTCTGAATTCTGCCTGGTGGCTTTATTTATATAGTCGGGCGCATGTTTTTTCTCTAAAAAAAATAGTCCAAGACTTGATATGAATGATCGTATTTTTCTTAACTATGAGCCATCTGTGGTGACTTCCTCAATTTGAGGATCCACCAACTCAGTCTCTCCGAACTGCGAAGTGTGTGGATGCTTTCATAGATGTGAGTATGTGTGTGTATGTGAGTATATATGGTTGTACTATGTTACTAAAAAAACATTGACATAGATATGCATTTCTTAAGGAAAAGAAATTAGTTTCTCCTTCCTAGCATTGCTATCAGTTGGGATAATGAAAAACCGAGAAAATGAATAAACTGAGCTCTTGAACTAAAATAATTTATCATCTGTCAACATCTAAGTCGACCAAGAGTTCTTATATATAAGTCAATCATAAATTCATAACATTGTCCATGTAATCTTGATTTTTTTCATATCCGCGGGTATCAGC
Organism: Triticum urartu; assembly: GCF_056163025.1. NCBI lineage: Eukaryota > Viridiplantae > Streptophyta > Magnoliopsida > Poales > Poaceae > Triticum > Triticum urartu. The sequence goes on from NC_141877.1 coordinate 501,374,266, forward strand.
ATGGAGTTATATATTGGACTGCTCAGTGCATTAGCCTTTTCTTTTGATGGATGACCAGTGCATCAACTTAATTATATACTCCCTCTGTTCCCTAATATAAGATCTTTTACCTTTTTCTTGATTCATATGTTTGTAGACACGTTTTAGTATGTATGCTCACTCATTTTAGTATGTATAGAGTCAATGTTTTAAAACAACTAAAAGGTCCTATATTAGGAAACAGAGGGATTACACATACAAAAAATCACTTAGGTGACTAAGGCCAACGGGCCTTTGCCGTGGACGGACCATAGCTTGATTTGTCCCGCAATGTCGTAGTCCTCTTCCCTTTCTACTTCTCCTCCCCTCTGGGTGCCCCAGCTGCGTTATGTAGGCATCAATGCATGTTTGCTATTAGTAACTTGCTTAAACATGGCAAACGCGTTAGCCAATTTTCTTTGGTGAGGGTGGGGCAGCGTGGAGCTCTGAGGCCGACGGGGTTAGCTGCATCCCCGTCTCGGGTGAACTCGAGGCTTCAATGAGGTCGAGACAGGGATGTCGCAGCCACGACGTTCTCGATGAGAGCAACTGGGGGGGGGGGGGCTTGACTTTCGGGGAGCAGGGTGGGCTATGGGTACCGGAGAAGAAGGATGGTGATGGTGGGGGAAGGGTTAGAGGGAATGTCGTGGTGGTGGCAACGTGGCGGAGTCAACAACAAGAACATGGTGTAACAATAAGGCATGTGCAGAGTGCCGCAGACCATTGGTGGCGTTAGCTGGCGGTTCAGTCGGCACCAATCAATGGGTCGAACGAAGAGGGGGCTAAAGAACGAAGAAGGTTGGACGACCGTTGGATGAAAATTTAATGGTCCAGCCAAACCGACCGAGTCCCAATTAGTTTTTAACCAACATCTACATTTTTTTAGGCAAACTCGCAAGGCTTTATTCAACCGTCACACAATTTACAGGGACGAATAAAAGGTCTCCGGGGTGATGTAACCAAACATGGCCGCCAACCCTGAGTGTCCATGTTGTGCTAGTTTGTGAGCCTCGGTATTTGAGGTTCTAAATTCATGCCTAAAGATACAAGAATTAAAAGACGTAGCCTGAGCCAATGGGCAATTGCTCCTTAGGATGCCGCTATCCCTCCCTTGTTAGCTTGCACTGCCTTCTTGCAATCTGAGTCCACTCGAATTCTCTGAGAATATAGAACGTCTGACAATGCTAGTGCTTCTCTAATCGCCATGGCTGTGAGAACTTCAGGTTCATCAATATTTTTGAAGACAACCACAGATGCTCCCTGAAAAATTCCTGAGAAATCGTGGCACATAGCTCCTACAACTCCATCCCCTCCTGCACAGAATTGATGCATCCACATGTATCTTCGAGTGATCCTCCGGCGGTGACCAACAAGGGGGCGCCGCTGCAATTCGGGACCTCGGCTTGTTCAAACCATCATCTACATAGGGCATGTTCTGAACTCCTACTAACTCTCCCAACTCCAAAAATCCAGCTTCCCAATCCATTTTCTCACTCCACACGGCGATTCATGTCCTTTCGGCAGCGGAAACAGCTACTCTGTCGCCACTTTGGGCTGGTAGCGGCATATTGGGCTGGATGGAAATCGTCCCATGGACCAAGCATGCAGCCCAAGAAAGGAGAGATGTGTTTTTATAGGAGGAAAGAGCCATGAGCCAGTTTTCACTAGGAAAGAGGGGAGGAGAGAGATTAAATGAAACGTTTTGTTCACTTCATGGTCGCAAACCATGTAATTTTAGCCAACTCCATGTTTTGGAGGATTCCCTGAAGCTGCTATTTCCCAACTTCTCAACTCCACGCTTATTACGCTAGGATTCAGGGATTCAGCACAGCTTCTCAAAGCTAACTTCTCGAGCTAGAATTGTTCGGCTCCGCTCCGCAGATGGAGTTTGTGAAGCATGGAGCTGGAGGACTTCATAAGAGGCCCATAGTAGGAGCCATCTATTTGTGGTGCAAACATACTGCAAGCATTCGCAAATTATTTCCGATTTCCCCGTCGCCGTACGGCCCGGTACCTTTTCCCGGTCGCCGTACGTGCTTGCATGGCCCGTGTCTGTAGCAGGCAGATCGAACTAGGCCCTGCATGCATCCCTTGGGAGAAAGGTCAATAGGTCACACGTACGTAAGGCTAGCTAGTCGCTGCATTTGTCTAGAAAAAAGCTAGTTGCTGCATGCATGGCTTGGGAGAAAGGTCAATAGGTCACATGACCGAGGCTGACCCTTCCATTTACTCGTGTTTTTCAATGATTTGGCTTGGATAATGGGGCGCATATAAATGCAGGTGCAGTCCATTTTCACGCGAGTATAGTTCAGGGCTGGGTTTTAACATGGTGTGTATGATCTCGACTCAGATTTTTTTAGCAAAAATCACATCATTTACGTTTTAGAAAGTTATGATACTGTATTCATGTGGGGAATGGATATATATCCTCGCAAAAAAATAAAAAAATAAAAAAGGAGAATGGATATATATAAGGTTTTGTTTTTTCGATAATCATGTCGAGCATGGATATAGGTATGTGCATGTAAATAGCAAATTGGTCGAAGCACAGTGCAAGTCACAAAAACTTGTGTTGATACAAAATGGTTATGTTTTAAGTTTCAAAATGCATGATATTTTTCCTACTCATAAATGGTTATGTATAAGTTTCAAAATTAACTTGCACCTATATACTTGCATTCATCCTCTACATGCATGATTTCTGTAGTTTTAAAAACTTAAATAATGTGTTTTATGTTAAAATTCTTGGTCAAGATCATTTCCCACAGGAAAGAAAAATCTCTTGGTGGGTCGTTTCCTTCCTAAACCTAGGCGGCTAGGGAAAACTCTCCCATCCAGACTTCAATGGTGAGCCCGTGGATTCGCCTCCCCTCTATATGCCGCTTTGGTGGCCGGTGGAGAGAGGGGATTTCCGGTGGCTTCGCCCCGGTTAGTAGTTTAGGTTAGGCTTTTTAGTCCTCGCAGGTGCCGTGCTCAAGCGGATGGCGATATTTTTTCTTATAGTTTGTCCTTCGGGCTCCAATCCTCCTCGAATCCGTCTGTCTGGACGTAGTCGACGGAGCTCCAACATAGATTCCTGTCGCCTCCTTAAACCGATGAGGTTAGGGTTTCTCATCATGTGACGAGGTTTGGTGTCACGTGGTGAGGTTTAGTGACTAATCCCTCCGTCCAATAATATAAGATGTTTTTTGACACTACACTAGTGTCAAAAAACGTCTTATATTATGGGACGGCTGATTAGTGACTACACAACTGCTAGGTAACCTAATTGTCATCTATTGGTTCCTACAAGATCTCAAGCCCAGGCCCACACGGACATGTTTTTTACGGGGCAAAGATAAATCGAAAACGACAGAGACCATTTCCGTGACATAAACGTATATGCGAGGTCTCAACCGCAAATGAGCCACCGGTATAAATACATGGCCATAGTGCAAGTGGAACTACAGGCACCGCATCTCCACTTGCGAGTTCAAGGAGCGACGCGTACGCATTTGCTGCCGGGCATGGACGACGAGCTGCTCTCCCCGTGCTCCTCCTTCTTCCAGGTCTCTCCGCCGTCCGGCCAGTTCGAGCATCAACACCACCAGTTTACGAGTTCGCCTCCTGCGAGGTCCCGGAGCAATGGCTTCTCGGAGACGTCGTCGTGCCGGCCAAGAGCGAGGACGCGGGGGACCTGTGGCCCGCGGGGTCCCTGCTCTCGCCGGACTCCGATCTCTCCGAGCTGCCGGCGCCGAGCCTCCCTGCGTCCACGGAGTCGACGCCACGTCCGGCGGCGAAGCGGCGGGGGAGGAAGCCGAGGCCCCGCCCCGAGGGCCCCACCGTCAGCCACGTGGAGGCGGAGCGGCAGCGCCGCGACAAGCTGAACCGCCGCTTCTGCGACCTCCGCGCCGCCGTGCCCACCGTATCACGCATGGACAAGGCCTCCCTGCTCGCCGACGCCGCCGCATACATCGCCGAGCTGCGCGCCCGCGTGGCCCGGCTCGAGTACGAGAGCAAGCAGGCGGCCGCCGCGAGGTGGGACACTAACTCGGCCTCCCTTGGCGGTGGCGGCGCCTCCTTCCAGAACTTTCTAGCCGGTGACGAGACGGTGGAGATGCGGATGGTGGGGCGAGACGCCGCCGCAGTGCGCGTGACAACGGCCGCGGGGTCCGCCCCTCACGCGCCGGCGCGGCTGATGAGCGCGCTCCGGTCGCTGGAGCTGCAGGTGCAGCACGCGTGCGTGAGCCGCGTGCAGGGCGCGACAGTGCAGGACGTCGTGGTGGACGTGCCCGCCGCGCTGCAGCCCGATGACGGCGCCGCCCTCCGCTCCGCGCTGCACCAGCGGCTACGGCTACGCGACAGCGCCTAGGGATAGAGCCTAGAGCTCCCCTAAGTTATCTCGTGAGCACGTACATCACGAGACAACTCCCGCATACGATGGATGCCATGCATGGTAAATCTGGCGCCTTTGCTGCGTGTCGTCCATGCAATAAATTCCAATACCCATATATACCCATTGTGAATAGTGACCAGTTAAAAGCTTGTTTGTATCTATACTTACGGATTGAGTATATGTATGCACGTGTGTTACTAGTGTTATGTGCTTGTTAAACTATTGTGTAATATATACATGCATACATGTCCTGTATGATACCTTAATTAGTACTTGTATTGGTGTATCTTGCGCTCCTAGAGATGAATCATGAATGTTTGGTTCAAGAGAACGAGCTTATCAGCGGACGATCAATCTAATGGGCTCTCTATAATCCAATAAATCGATGGTACGCTTGTTTTGTTATTAGAAAGCTAGGGGCTAGCTCTTCGATTCAGGTAGAGTTTATTACAAACTATTGAAGTGGGGGAGTAAGAGTTGAAAAGAGGATTTCTCGCTTCTTTCTCTGATGCAAAACTATGCTTGAATCTTTCATCTCACACGCTCCTAAGTGATACAAGTGTTAAGATTTAGTTAATTAGTTTAATTAAAGAGAAATCCCAGCTTTTCCAAACCGATGTGCGGTTTCTCCCCCGATGGGTCACGTCCTAATGTAACGAACGCGTCCTTCTAATCTTGCCTCTTGTAAGCGTCGCGACTGTGCGACGTGTCCCCTCCAGACATATAAATATGTACATCATTGCAGTCAATCAAGTGAGATCATTTTACCGTTCACGCACAGTTTCTTTACACGTTATCACGTACTTCTCTCCAGCGAGAGCGACAAGGCCGCACAAGAACTCGTCGGAGAAGAATCTGGAACGGTGAGGATGTCGTCCCTTGCCTCTCTTCTCCTTGGCCTTCTCTGGGAAGAGGGTCGCCGCCATTTTCTTGCCGAGCAGCGCGGCCGGTTCGTCCGCCATCGATGGGGGGCACCACCAGCAGTTTCTGGCCTCGGCATTAACCGCCGCCAGAACTTCTCCAGAGGACGCTGCCATCACGTGGCCGCTGGACGACGCCGTCGCACCATGCCGGTGAACCGACGCCTGGCCACGCCGGCAGACAACCGCTAGGGTCTGGACCCAGGGCTGGTCGCCGGACCAAGCGCACCACCACCGCTGAACGCCGAGATGGGCATGCCAGAGCCTGTTGTTGCCACTCCATCTGCACAACGGAGGTGTCGTGTGCATGGAGATGGGCCGTGCCCCGCTCGCTCCATTGGCACACGCCTGCCGTCACCAACGCCAGCAGAGGAGGAGGAGCGGGAGATCATCGTTGACGTACCTGCACGCGGCTACAGCCCGGCTCCGACGCGCGTCGCCAGTGCCAGGGGTGACGGCTTCGTCTTCATCCCGACTCCAGGACGCGCCATGGCCACCGCGGGTGTGGTCACCGCTGCCGGAGCAAGTGACACTCCGGGGACGAGCAGCGCACCATGGGCGTTTGGCCACTCCCCTGCTCCTCCCGGCGAACAGGGCATCTTCCTCTTCGGGGCAGGAGGGACGACCGCCACGGACGTCGCTGGCACGAGCGGTGGCGCGGGTCCACCCGACACCGGCGCGAGCTGCCGTCTTTTCTTCGGGCGCTCCGTCACCGCCGTCGACTGTCGCCCTGGACGCCGTCAGGGCGCCTGGAACCCGACGTCGCTCGGCCTCGCCAACGAACCTGACTACACCCCTTTGTCGGACGAGGAGGAGGGCTTCATCCCTTCACCGCCGGCGGCTCGCCGGTGAGCGCGCATACGGCGCGGCGGCCGGAACAGAGGAGGTGGCGCCGCGTGGGATGGGGATCGGGGGCGGTAGGGGAAACCCTAACCGTCGACCCCATTTATGCAGCAAATAAAGCGGCGCCGGTTTGTTGGGCCGAAAGGCCTACAGTACTGTAGCAGTACTGTAGCAGTGGGCTATGCTATTGGTTTGGGTCGATCTGTTGCGATCCAGGACCATTTTTTCGTTTTTCTTTTTCTGTTTAGTCCTTTTAACTAGCAGTTTGAAGTTGTGACTAGTTATTTAGTAATTTGTGTAAATTACTATATTGTGTTGTTCAGTAATTAGTGAATATTACCGTATTGTACAAGTACAATGTATGTAAACGTATATGTTCCGGCAATTTGGCAATTGCTATATGTTGATCAATATACATGCATTGTTTTATTTACAACACAATTAATTTGCTATGAGAGTAAATTAATAAGCATGATAACTGCATGCATGATATGGATGACATATCTAAAAAAGAGTTTGCTGAACTTGTCGTCGATAGTTCTAACAATTTGACATGGGCAATGGATGTCAAAATCAATTTGACGGCCAAGGGACTCAATTCCGCTATAACCACACCTGCCCAAGGGACTGCTTCCGTAACAGACATAATAAGGTATTCAGCTTTGCACTTCATTCGACATCATCTTCACCCTGACCTAAAGATAGAGTATCTGATGGAGGAGAGCCCTCTGACACTCTGGAACTCCTTAAAGGAGAGGTATGATCAACAAAGGGCGGTGATGTTGCCTGAAGCGCAGCGGGAATGGGCGCTAGTCCAATTCCAAGACTTTAAGTCTGTAGCTGCATACAATTCTGCTATTCATAAGATCAACTCCAAGTTAAGATTCTGCAATAGTGCAGTCTCTGATGCTGATCTTATTGAAAAGACGCTTTCTACTTTCCATCCTTCTATGAGGATACTTGCTGAACAGTATCATCAGCAAAAGTATAAGAAGTATTCTGAGTTGATTTACTCGTTGCTTCAGGCAGAGAAGCACAATGAGCTTCTCGAGAAGAACAATTTGGCTCATCCAACAGGGACAATGCCTCTGCCTGAATCACACTTCAACTCTAAGAATACTCAAAAGTTCAATGGTTCCAAAATGAACCGTAGGACATTCAATGGAAAGTGGAAGCGTAATGAGAAGCAGAATAAGTATGGAGTCCAAAAGGGCAAAGGTCCTTTCAAGAAGAATGAAAGGGCTAGCAACAGTGGTTGCTTCAGATGTGGTTGTAAGGAACACATTGCAAAGAAGTGTGACACTTCGAAGCATTTGGTGGAATTGTACCAACAGTCACATGGAAAGGGCAAGAAGGCTCAGGGGAACCAGTATGAAGCACACTTCACTGGCAATGAAGATGGTACCCCTACGGTTGATGGTTCTCGAGAGGATTCTCCGAACATGAACAACCAGGAGCAGAATCGGCAAGTGGAAGATCCAATACTAGATGTCGATGACATGCTAGTGGAATTTGGTTCTACTAACATATATGGAGACCAGATTTAGTCTCATTTTTCTAAGTATTGTAATGATGTTATTAGACATATTACATGTGTTGTAAAATAAGTTATGTCCTTAGACATAATGTGTTAGCTATGTCGTGTGACATAGGGCTTGTAATAAGTACAAGACATATATAGTTTGTAATGTATGTATTGATTGTATAAGAGTTTGATTATATACTGAACCTTGTTCTTTTACTCTATAGAACTTCAAGGAATAATACAATGGAGGAGGAAATGTGTTTAGTGGATAGTGCATCTAGTAACACGATACTTAGGGAGATGAAGTATTTCCAGACACTCAAGAAGAGTAATGGAAGTGTCATGACAATTGCTGGTCAAGACACGGTAATTGTTGGTTCTGGTCAAGCTACAATTACACTCCCTATGGGTACTAAATTGATAATCCAGGATGCTCTACTGTATCCAGATTCTACTCGTACCTTGCTGAGTTTTAAGGATATCCACAAAAATGGTTTCCATGTGGAAACTAATGAAGAGAGTGGGGCTGAATGCCTACTCATAACTCAGCAAAAGGGATTTCCAAAGGAAGTCCTTGAGAATTTGCCTTCTCTATCTTCTGGGTTGTATTATATATACATTAAACCAGAGATGCATATGATGTACAAGATAGTTTTTCAGAATCTTGATAAGTTCAAGATTTGGCATGGTCGCCTGGGTCATCCTGGTATTGGGATGTTGAGAAAAATTATTGATGGTTCTGTCGGACACAACCTAACGGATAGAAAGTTCCCCAAATTGTCGGATTTTGTATGCACATCATGTGCAACTGGGAAGTTGATCACAAGGCCATCTCATATGAAATTAAAGGATGAGAAACTTGATTTCCTTGAACACATTCAAGGAGATATTTGTGGTCCAATACAACCGTTATCTGGACCATTCACATATTTCATGGTCCTAATTGATGCATCAACGAGATGGTCAAATGTGTGTCTACTATCAACAAGAAACCATGCTTTTGCAAAGCTAATTGCTAAAATCATTAAATTGAGAGCAAATCATCCTGAGCATAGGATAAAAACCATCAGAATGGATAACGCTGCGGAATTCAGTTCTCGAGCATTTAATGATTACTGCCTAGCTTTGGGCATTTCTGTGGAGCACTTGGTACCTTATGTACATACCCAGAATGGTCTTGCGGAACCACTTATCAAGAGGATCAAGTTGATAGCAAGACCGCTCCTTCAGAACAGTAATCTTCTAGCTTCATGTTGGGGTCATGCAGTTTTACATGCTGCAGAATTGATACAAATTCGACCAACTGCATATCATACGGTCTCCCCGTTGCAGTTAGTGCGTGGAAACCAGCCAAGTATTTCCCATCTGCGGCAATTCGGTTGCACGGTATATGTACCGATCTCACCACCGCAGCGTACATCAATGGGCCCTCATAGACGAATGGGGATCTATGTGGGGTACAATTCTCTGTCAATTATTAAGTACCTGGAACCCCTGACAGGGGATTTATTTACAGCCCGGTACGCTGATTGCATTTTTGGTGAGGACAATTTCCTGGCATTAGGGGGAGAGAATAACCATAAAGAATGCCGAGAAATAGATTGGGATGTGAAAGGCATCCAGTCCTTAGATCCACGTACGAATGAATCTGAACTAGAGGTTCAGAGGATTATAAATTTGCAAAATATTGCAAATAATCTGCCAGATGCATTTACTGATTATAAAGGTGTCACAAAATCAAATGTTCCCGCTATGAATGTGCCAGAGAGAGTGGATGTGACTCATAGATCTACTCAGCCACCTAAGAGGGGGAGGAATCTGGACACAAAGGACAAGGCTTTGCAGAAGCATCCAAGGGGAATGAGGAATCCTCAAATACTAAATGCAAGTCAACAGAATGTTGATATTCAACCTAGGGTTGAAGGACATCTGAAGGATGTTGGACATCCAGAACCCAACACGAGTGTGCACACAAATTTTGTTGTTGGGACATCGGAAGACCTTGATCCAATTGTTGAGGGAAATCACGAAGGATCAAAAGGTATTGATGAAATATCCATTAATTATATTGATTCAGGAGAATCATACAATAGAAAGACTACAGTTGTCGACATTTATTTTGCTTCTAGAATTGCAGAAGGTCTTGATTTGGATCAAGAACCTAAGTCCATGGCAGAGTGCATGAAGCGCTCAGACTGGTCCAAATGGAAGGCAGCAATTGAGGATGAATTGCGCCCGCTCATAAAAAGAGGGGTATTTACTGCAGTAATACCCACTCCTCAGCATGTGTTCCCTATGGGATCAAAATGGGTTTTCGTTCATAAGAGGAATGAGAACAATGAGGTGCTGAGATATAAGGCGAGGCTTGTAGCACAGGGGTTCACGCAAAGACCCGGCATCGATTATGATGAAACATATTCTCCTGTTATGAGTGGAACAACATTCCGATATTTAATATCACTGGCAGTGAAAATGAATTTGTCTATCCAACTGATGGATGTTGTGACTGCATATTTATATGGGTCACTGGATTCGGATATTTATATGAAAGTTCCCGAGGGAATGAAACTTCCGAATCCAAAGGCTAATCGCAACATGTATTGCGTAAAGCTTCAGAAGTCATTATATGGCTCGAAGCAGTCGGGAAGAATGTGGTATAACCGACTGAGTATATTCCTTCTTCAGAAGGGTTACTCAAACAACAATGATTGCCCATGTGTGTTTATTAAGAAATCTAAGAATGAATTTTGCATTATTTTTGTGTATGTGGATGATCTGAATATCATTGGGACTACACAAGAAATACATGAGGCAAGTAATCATCTTAAGACGGAGTTTGAGATGAAAGATCTGGGTAAGACTAAATTTTGTTTGGGCTTACAACTTGAACATCTTCCTTCAGGAATACTTGTTCATCAGTTTGCTTATATCCAAAAGATTCTTGAGAAATTTAATATGGATAAAGCATATCCATCGAAAACACCAATGGTTGTTAGATCTCTTGAAAGAGATAAAGACCCATTTAGACCTAAGGGTGATGATGAAGAGGTATTAGGGCTTGAGTTTCCTTACCTCAGTGCTATTGGAGCACTAATGTATCTAGCAAACTGCACCAGGCCTGATATATCATTTGCAGTAAATTTATTGGCTAGATTTAGTGCATCACCGACAAAGAGGCATTGGGTTGGTGTGAAGAATGTTTTCAGATATCTTCAAGGCACCAAAGATTTTGGTTTGTTCTATCAGAAAAATCAAGATAAGACCATGGTGGGATATTGTGATGTTGGATACTAATCGGATCCCCATAATGCCAGATCACAGACTGGTTTTGTCTTCTTGAGTGGAGGTATGGCCTTTTCTTGGAAGTCGACAAAACAAACTCTGGTGGCTACATCCACGAATCATTCTGAAATTATTGCTTTGTTTGAAGCATCATGTGAATGTGCATGGCTTCGCAGAATAATTAACTTTATTGAAAGTTCAAGTGGGATTGGATCATTGGAATCGCCCACTATTATCTATGAAGATAATGCTGCATGTATTACACAGATGCAAACAGGTTATATAAAGAGTAATGTTACAAAGCATATTTCTCCTAAGTTATTTTATCCCCAAGAGTTACAGGAAACCGGGGAGATAAATATTTTGCAAACGAAGTCATGTGACAATCTTGCCGATTTGTTTACAAAGTCATTACCAAGTTCTTTATTTGAGAAGTACATCAACGGAATTGGTATGAAATGACTTCGGGACTTGCAAAGTTCAGGGGGAGTGTCTCCCTGAATGATAATCTGTTTGTGATCCTCGGATCTTTGATATTGCACTCTTTTCCTTTATAAGTTTTTCCTAAATGATTTCTTATGGAAGGTTTTTAATGAGGCAATAGTAATACATGCATTATGATATGTCGGTTTCTCCTAATTTTCCCACTTGGTTTTTGGAAGGAGTTTAGATGGCATATTGTACATATCTTCTCATATTTTTCCTATAGGGTTTTTGGAGGAGACTGATCATGATGATGATGATGATGATGATGGTGATGGTGATGATGATGTTTACAAGAATAATGAAAGCAGGGATTAGGGGGAGTGTTAAGATTTAGTTAATTAGTTTAATCAAAAGGAAATCCCAGCTTTTCCAAACCGATGTGCGGTTTCTCCCCCGATGGGTCACGTCCTAATGTAACGGACGCGTCCTTCTAATCTTGCCTCTTGTAAGCGTCGCGACTGTGCCACGTGTCCCCTCCGGACATATAAATATGTACATCATTGCAGTCAATCAAGTGAGATCATTTTACTGTTCACGCACAGTTTCTTTACAACAAGAAAGACAAATATTTTAAGGGTCTGCAATTCCGTGCAAACCGGTTGTAAATCTCCATCCGTGCGTACCCGGAGCCATCAGCTGGCACGTGTCCAACCAGAAAATCGGACGGCGCACTCCAGGCGCTTCTTCCGTCAGCTCGACAGTGGTCGCTCGGCTCCGCATCGTTATGTTCCCAGCTCGTTTTCTTCGTGGTATGTGTACGGTCTCATCTCCTCACGGCTCACTGTTCCTCGGCTCAGGCGGCTCAGGAAGCCCAGTAGCCCACGATCATCTCCCCAAGACAATGGATCTGGCGAGCAGAGTGACGGCGCCGGCACTTTCCTCCATCTCCTCGTCTGCGGCTGCGACGCAGCCTCCGCCGTCGACGCGGCCTACTCACCGTCACCGTCGCCGGCGAGTGGTCGTCGGGGAAGAGACTACAGATCGCGCGGATCTGGCGCACGTGTTCTGAGTTTTTCGATTGAAACTGACGACAACATCACGCGGGGGAGCTGGAAGACTCCGACCGGCAAGCTGGGCAACCCTATAAAGGGCGATGAGCTATCCGCCATGATCGCATGCATCAACACCACCGGCGACTGGCGTGTGGACGTTGGATGTATGGATTTTTGTTGGAGGAAAGGTGGACGTATGGCAGTATGTGACGAGTAATTTTATAGTTCATATTGTATAATCGAATTTGATGATTATGACGCATGTCATATGTAAAAACTGATGCCTGATTGATCATATAATGCTGCCCCGGTTGCTTGATGCGTGCATCTTTTTCTGTGTGTATGATTTATGTGTATGCACCGACTCACCGTCACCGTCGCCGGCGAGATGTCGTCAGGGAAGACTTGTGTCGGCTGGACCTGAAGTCGGCGGCTGCGGAGATGGTTGAGAGCGGATGGGTCGTTCGCCATGGCAACGTGATTTCAGGAGCAGATGGGTCGTCCGCCATGGCGGCCGAAGCACAAGTACACATGCTTTGGAGCGAGCTGGGGATACAAACGAGCTGTGGGAGGCGGTCAGGAGTGGGTGAACGCTCGACGTGCGATGCATTGGAAGGACACGTGGCAGCAGATCTCCTGAGATACGCACGGGAGCCAGTTTACAACCAGCCTGCACGAATCCGCCGCCCCCCCCCCCCCCCCCCCCCCCCGTTTGAGAATAGGGTTTTCCATAAGGCAACGCCTCTCCACGTCTTTTTGTATATAACAATCAGCATATACAATTACATACGCACAGGGTACGTGTACACGACACGCTAGACCTATTTTAACACTCCCCCTCAATCTGAACTTCTACTCCGTACAAGGTTTAGATTGATACTAAAACGGTCTAGCATCTGTCTGGTGGCTGGTTTAGTAAACACATCAACCAGCTGATCATTAGAAGAAATGAACCTAAACTTTAGAGCTCCAGAAGAAACACGCTCGCGCACAAAGTGGAAATCAATTTCGATGTGCTTGGTATGCGCATGAGAAATTGGGTTGGCAGTCAAATATATGGCCCCTAAGTTATCACATCATAGAACCGGAACACGCTGCTGAGACACTCCAAGCTCTTTGAGTAGTGATTCTACCCAGATGGCTTCAGCAGCTCCATTCGCCAAGGCTTTGTACTCGGCTTCTGTGCTCGATCTCGACACTGTTGATTGTTTCTTCGGACACCAGGAAATGAGGTTCGGTCCAACAAATATGGCGAAACCTCCAGTTGATCGACGATCATCTGGACATCCTGCCCAATCTGCATCAGTGAAAATACTAATGCTAGTAGAGACGGCCTTGCGAAACTCCAGCCCTGTGTGCAATGTTCCTTTCACATAACGTAAAATCCACTTAACAGCTTCCCAATGAGCATCAGTGGGCTGTGAGAGAAACTGGCACACCTTGTTCACTGCAAACGAAATATCTGGGTGAGTGAGTGTTAAATACTGCAGCCCACCAACAACATTGCGATGTCGGAAAGAATCATCGGTACTGAGAGGCTGTCCAGACACTCGTGCAAGCTGATCGGAAGTAGACAGCGGTGTGGAAGTAGGCTTACAATTCTCCATTCTCACAAGGTGCAAAAGATCCAAGGCATAATTCCGTTGAGTCAATGTCATCTGAAGGAAATATGCCCTAGAGGCAATAATAAAGTTATTATTTATTTCCTTATATCATGATAAATGTTTATTATTCATGCTAGAATTGTATTAACAGGAAACATAATACATGTGTGAATACATAGACAAACAAAGTGTCACTAGTATGCCTCTACTTGACTAGCTCGTTAATCAAAGATGGTTATGTTTCCTAACCATGAACAATGAGTTGTTATTTGATTAACGGGATCACATCATTAAGTGAATGATCTGATTGACATGACCCATTCCATTAGCTTAGCACCCGATCGTTTAGTATGTTGCTATTGCTTTCTTCATGACTTATACATGTTCCTATAACTATGAGATTATGCAACTCCCGTTTACCGGAGGAACACTTTGGGTACTACCAAACGTCACAACGTAACTGGGTGATTATAAAGGAGTACTACAGGTGTCTCCAAAGGTACATGTTGGGTTGGCGTATTTTGAGATTAGGTTTTGTCACTCCGATTGTCGGAGAGGTATCTCTGGGCCCTCTCGGTAATGCACATCACTTAAGCCTTGCAAGCATTGAACTAATGAGTTAGTTGTGGGATGATGTATTACAGAACGAGTAAAGAGACTTGCCGGCAACGAGATTGAACTAGGTATTGGAATACCGATGATCGAATCTCGGGCAAGTAACATACCGATGACAAAGGGAACAACGTATATTGTTATGCGGTCTGACCGATAAAGATCTTTGTAGAATATGTAGGAGCCAATATGGGCATCCAGGTCCCGCTATTGGTTATTGAGCGGAGACATGTCTCGGTCATGTCTACATTGTTCTCGAACCCGTAGGGTCCGCACGCTTAAGGTTTCGATAACAGTTATATTATGAGTTTATGAGTTTTGATGTACCGAAGGAGTTCGGAGTCCCGGATGAGATCGGGGACATGACGAGGAGTCTCGAAATGGTCGAGACATAAAGATTGATATATTGGAAGCCTATATTTGGACATCGGAAGTGTTCCGGGTGAAATCGGGATTTTACCGGAGTACCGGGAGGTTACCGGAACCCCCCGGGAGCCATATGGGCCTTAATGGGCTTTAGTGGAAAGGAGAAAGGAGCAGCCCAAGGTGGCTGCGCGCCTCCCCCCTTCCCCTAGTCCTATTAGGACTAGGAGAGGTGGCTGGCCCCCCTCTCCTTCTTTCCCCCTCGGGGAATCCTAGTCCAACTAGGATTGGGGGGGGGGAGTCCTACTCCCGGGAGGAGTAGGACTCCTCCTGCGCCATCCTCCTGGCCGGCGGCCCCCTCCCCCTTGGCTCCTTTATATACTGAGGCAGAGGCACCCCAGAAACACACAAGTTGATCCACGTGATCTATTCCTTAGCCGTGTGCGGTGCCCCCTGCCACCATAGTCCTCGATAATACTATTGCGGAGTTTAGGCGAAGCCCTGCTGCTGTAGTGCATCAAGATCGTCACCACGCCGTCGTGCTGACGGAACTCTTCCCCGACACTTTGCTGGATCGGAGTCCGGGGATCGTCATCGAGCTGAACGTGTGCTCGAACTCGGAGGTGCCGTAGTTTCGGTGCTTGATCGGTTGGATCGTGAAGACGTATGACTACTTCCTCTACGTTGTGTCAGCGCTTCCGCAGTCGGTCTGTGTTGGGTACGTAGACAACACTCTCCCCTCTCGTTGCTATGCATCACATGATCTTGCATGTGCGTAGGAATTTTTTTGAAATTACTACGAAACCCAACAGTGGTATCAGAGCCTAGGTTATTTATGTTGATGTTATATGCATGAGTAGAACACAAGTGAGTTGTGGGCGATATAAGTCATACTGCCTACCAGCATGTCATACTTTGGTTTGGCGGCATTGTTGGACGAGACGACCCGGACCAACATTACGCGTACGCTTACGCGAGACCGGTTCCCCCGACGTGCTTTGCACATAGGTGGCTTGCGGGCGACTGTCTCTCCAACTTTAGTTGAACCAAGTATGGCTACGCCCGGTCCTTGCGAAGGTTAAAACGGAGTCTATTTGACAAACTATCGTTGTGGTTTTGATGCGTAGGTGAGATTGGTTCTTGCTTAAGCCCGTAGCAGCCACGTAAAACTTGCAACAACAAAGTAGAGGATGTCTAACTTGTTTTTGCAGGGCATGTTGTGATGTGATATGGTCAAGACATGATGCTGAATTTTATTGTATGAGATGATCATGTTTTGTAACCGAGTTATCGGCAACTGGCAGGAGCCTTATGGTTGTCGTTTTATTGTATGCAATGAAATCGCGATGTAATGCTTTACTTTATTACTAAGCGGTAGTGATAGTCGTGGAAGCATAAGCTTGGCGAGACGACAACGATGCTACGATGGAGATCAAGATGTCACGCCGGTGACAATGGTGGTCACGACGGTGCTTCGGAGATGGAGATCACAAGCACAAGATGATGATGGCCATATCATATCACTTATATTGATTGCATGTGATGTTTATCCTTTTATGCATCTTATCTTGCTTTGATTGACGGTAGCATTATAAGATGATCTCTCACTAAATTATCAAGAAGTGTTCTCCCTGAGTATGCACCGTTGCGAAAGTTCTTCGTGCTGAGACACCACGTGATGATCGGGTGTGATAGGTTCTACGTTCAAATACAACGGGTGCAAAACAGTTGCACACGCAGAATACTCAGGTTATACTTGACGAGCCAAGCATATACAGATATGGCCTCGGAACACGGAGACCGAAAGGTCGAGCATGAATCATATAGTAGATATGATCAACATAGTGATGTTCTCCAATGAAACTACTCCATCTCACGTGATGATCGGACATGGTTTAGTTGATTTGGATCACGTGATCACTTAGAGGATTAGAGGGATGTCTATCTAAGTGGGAGTTCTTAAGTAATATGATTAATTGAACTTAAATTTATCATGAACTTAGTCCTGGTAGTATTTTGCAAATCATGTTGTAGATCAATAGCTCGTGTTGTTGCTTCCCTGTGTTTATTTTGATATGTTCCTAGAGAAAATTGTGTTGAAAGATGTTAGTAGCAAAGATGCGGATTGGATCCGTGATCTGAGGTTTATCCTCATTGCTGCACAGAAGAATTATGTCCTTGATGCACCGCTAGGTGACAGACCTATTGCAGGAGCAGATGCAGACGTTATGAATGTTTGGCTAGCTCAATATGATGACTACTTGATAGTTTAGTGCACCATGCTTAATGGCTTAGAATCGGGACTTCAAAGACGTTTTGAACGTCATGGAGCATATGAGATGTTCCAGGAGTTGAAGTTAATATTTCGTGCAAATACCCGAGTTGAGAAATATGAAGTCTCCAACAAGTTCTATAGCTAAAAGATGGAGGAGAATCGCTCAACTAGTGAGCATGTGCTCAGATCGTCTGAGTACTACAATCGCTTGAATCAAGTGGGAGTTAATCTTCCAGATAAGATAGTGATTGACAGAATTCTCTGGTCACCATCACCAAGTTAGTAGAACTTCGTGATGAACTATGATATGCAAGGGATAACGGAAACGATTCCCAAGCTCTTCGTAATGCGGAAATTGACGAAGGTAGAAATCGAGAAAAACATCAAGTGTTGATGGTAGACAAGACCACTAGTTTCAAGAAAAGGGCAGAGGGAAGAAGGGGAACTTCAAGAAGAACAGCAAGCAAGTTGCTGCTCAAGTGAAGAAGCCCAAGTCTGGTCCTAAGCCTGAGACTAAGTGTTTCTACTGCAAAGGGACTGGTCACTGGAAGCGGAACTACCCCAAGTGATTGGCAGATAAGAAGGATGGCAAAGTGAACATAAGTATATTTGATATACATGTTATTGATGTGTACTTTACTAGTGTTTATAGCAACCCCTCAGTATTTGATACTAGTTCAGTTGCTAAGATTAGTAACTCGAAATGGGAGTTGCAGAATAAACAGAGACTAGTTAAGGGTGAAGTGACGATGTGTGTTGGAAGTGGTTCCAAGATTGATATGATCATCATCGCATACTCCCTATACTTTCGGGATTAGTGTTGAACCTGAATAAGTGTTATTTGGTGTTTGCGTTAAACATGAATATGATTTGATCATGTTTATTGTAATACGGTTATTCATTTAAGTAAGAGAATAAATTGTTGTTCTGTTTACATGAATAAAACCTTATATGGTTACACACCCAATGAAAATAGTTCGTTGGATCTCGATCGTAGTGATACACATAATCATAATATTGAAACCAAAAGATGCAAAGTTAATAATGACAAGTGCAACTTTTTTGTAGCACTGCCAATTAGGTCATATTGGTGTAAAGCGCATGAAGAAACTCCATTCTGATGCTTGGCTCGTCAAGTATAACCTGAGTATTCCGCGTGTGCAACTGTTTTGCACCCGTTGTATTTGAACATGGAGCCTATCACACCCAATCATCATGTGGTGTCTCAGCACGAAGAACTTTCGCAACGGTGCATACTCAGGGAGAACACTTCTTGATAATTTAGTGAGAGATCATCTTATAATGCTACCGTCAAACAAAGCAAGATAAGATGCATAAAAGATAAACATCACATGCAATCAATATAAGTGATATGATATGGCCATCATCATCTTGTGCTTGTGATCTCCATCTCTGAAGCACCGTCATGATCACCATCGTCACCGGCGCGACACCTTGATCTCCATCGTAGCATCGTTGTCGTCTCGCCAATCTTATGCTTCCATGACTATCGCTACCGCTTAGTGATAAAGTAAAGCATTACAGCGCGATTGCATTGCATACAATAAAGCGACAACCATATGGCTCCTGCCAGTTGCCGATAACTCGGTTACAAAACATGATCATCTCATACAATAAAATTTAGCATCATGCCTTGACCATATCACATCACAACATGCCCTGCAAAAACAAGTTAGACGTCCTCTACTTTGTTGTTGCATGTTTTACGTGGCTGCTACGGGCTTAAGCAAGAACCAATCTTACCTACGCATCAAAACCACAATGATAGTTTGTCAAGTTGGTGTTGTTTTAACCTTCACAAGGACCGGGCGTAGCCACACTTGGTTCAACTAAAGTTGGAGAAACTGTCACCTGCAAGCCACCTATGTGCAAAGCATGTCGGGAGAACCGGTCTCGCGTAAGCGTACGCGTAATGTCGGTCCGGGCCGCTTCGTCCAACAATACTGCCGAACCAAAGTATGACATGCTGGTAAGCAGTATGACTTATATCACCCATAACTCACTTGTGTTCTACTCGTGCATATAACATCAACATATAAAACCTAGGCTCGGATGCCACTGTTGGGGAACGTAGTAATTTCAAAAAATTTCCTACGCACACGCAAGATCATGGTGATACATAGCAACGAGAGGGGGAGAGTGTGATCTACGTACCCTTGTAGATCGACAACAGAAGCGTTAACTTGGTTGATGTAGTCGTACGTCTTCACGGCCCGACCGATCAAGCACCGAAACTACGGCACCTTCGAGTTCTAGCACACGTTCAGCTCGATGACGATCACCGGACTCCGATCCAGCAAAGTGTTGGGGAAGAGTTCCGTCAGCACGACGGCGTGGTGACGATCTTGATGTACTACTGTCGTAGGGCTTCTCCTAAGCACCGCTGTAATATTATTGAGGACTATGGTGGAAGGGGGCACCGCACACGGCTAAAAATATGATCACGTGGATCAACTTGTGTCTCTAGGGGGTGCCCCTGCCTCCGTATATAAAGGTTCAAGGGAGGGGGGCCGGCCGGCCAGGAGAGGCGCGCCAGGAGGAGTCCTACTCCCTCTGGGAGTAGGACTCCCCCCTTTCCTAGTTGGAATAGGATTCGTGGAGGGGGGGGAGAGGAGAGAGAGGAGGAAGGGGGGCCGGCCCCCTCTCCTTGTCCAATTCGGACCAAGGGGGGGAGGGGCGCGCGGCCCATCTCGGGCCACCTCTCCTCTCTTCCACTAAGGCCCACTAAGGCCCATATACCTCCGGGGGGGTTCCGGTAACCTCCCGGTACTCCGGTAAAATCCCGATTTCACCCGGAACACTTCCGATATCCAAACATAGGCTTCCAATATATCAATCTTTATGTCTCGACCATTTCGAGACTCCTCGTCATGTACGTGATCACATCCGGGACTCCGAACAACCTTCGGTACATCAAAATGCATAAACTCATAATATAACTGTCATCGTAACCTTAAGCGTGCGGACCCTATGGGTTCGAGAACAATGTAGACATGACCGAGAGACGTCTCCGGTCAATAACCAATAGCGGAACCTGGATGCTCATATTGGCTCCTACATATTCTATGAAGATATTTTATCGGTCAGACCGCATAACAACATACATTGTTCCCTTTGTCATCGATATGTTACTTGCTCGAGATTTGATCGTCGGTATCCCATACCTAGTTCAATCTCGTTACCGGCAAGTCTCTTTACTCGTTCTGTAATACATCATCCCGCAACTAACTCATTAGTTGCAATGCTTGCAAGGCTTAAGTGATGTGCATTACCGAGAGGGCCCAGAGATACCTCTCCGACAATCGAAGTGACAAATCCTAATCTCGAAATACGCCAACCCAACATGTACCTTTGGAGACACCTGTAGAGCTCCTTTATAATCACCCAGTTACGTTGTGATGTTTGGTAGCACACAAAGTGTTCCTCTGGCAAACGGGAGTTGCATAATCTCATAGTCATAGGAACATGTATAAGTCATGAAGAAAGCAATAATAACATACTAAACGATCGGGTGCTAAGCTAATGGAATGGGTCATGTCAATCAAATCATTCAACTAATGATGTGATCCCGTTAATCAAATAACAACTCTTTATCCATGGTTAGGAAACATAACCATCTTTGATTAACGAGCTAGTCAAGTAGAGGCATACTAGTGACATTCTGTTTGTCTATGTATTCACACATGTATTATGTTTCCGGTTAATACAATTCTAGCATGAATAATAAACTTTTATCATGATATAAGGAAATAAATAATAACTTTATTATTGCCTCTAGGGCATATTTCCTTCACCCATTTTTTCCGGTTCCAGGCACGAACCGGGTCCAATGGGCCACGCTCCTGGCCCACAAACATTGGTCCCGGTTCTTGGCTCGAACCGGGACAGAAGGCTGGGCTTTAGTCCCGGTTCCAGCCACGAACCAGGACAAATGAGTTCCCTATATATACCCCGTCACCGCAGCAGAGCACTCCACAGTGCTCTGTTTTTT